>NC_058134.1:91679880-91719739 GCF_016433145.1 Gracilinanus agilis | reverse complement strand
ATATGTTTATATATATATATATATATATAATTAGTCTCTAAAGCCAGAGTTAGTGGTTGTCTCTGACCAATAAAAAACTTAACCTTCTCTTTGTGTGTGGCAAGTCTAATACAAGGAATATGTTGTTGATAGTGAGGACAATTTAAACCTTTGGACTGAAAGAGACATGAAAGGGTGGATCTATTATAAAAGTTTCCAGTTTAAAGAAAGGAGGTTGACTGAGACCAGCCAAAAAGAGTACAGAAAAGGAAATTTGGTGTCCCTGTTACTGAAACTAACCACTCAGGAGTCTCCTTTTACCCACTCAGCTTCAGCTCATCCTACAACTACTAAATGAACCTCAATTAGAAAATGCCCATTGAAATTAAAAAGTGGTATTATGAATACAAAAGAAAGTCATCTTTTAACCTTTAAATTACGAAGACTATTGGAAAGGAAATCAGGGACACATCACTGTAAGCACAATTATTATTTATTACCATCATAGTATTTTCCCCGTTAAGTAATTAGATCTTTGTCCCTACATCATAAGGAGTCAAAGCAATGACCAATAATCTAAAGTTACACAAAAAATTTTTTTATTCTTTCACAGCCAGTTTATATCAGCCTAAGGTTCATACTGGAGCCTTTTATAATGTTCAACATTTTTTGTGATGTTTTTATCTACCTGGTTAGGCTACTCCTTAAAGAAGTTCACAGTTTCTACACTAATTATTGTTTAAGTGGCTTTTGTACGATGTGAAGAATAGATTTTTTTACTCAGAATTATCCATCTGCTACAGAAAATAAATTGTGACCTGTGACAGTTGTATTTTAAAGGGGAAAAGGACAAATTGTTTAATATAAGAAAAGGTAACCACATAGCACAAAGGAACAAAACAAGACAGCCTTCATTTCACAGTTTTCAGGTAACCTTTGAGAATCTCCCTGCACATTATTTCCTCAGTCTTCTCTCATGTCCCCCAAAATGTCCAGCATTAAATGTGAATACCTTCCATTAAACAAGCTCTCAAGAACATCTCTTACAATATGTAATCTTGTGCTTAAATGTGTCTATCTCCGAGCTTCTTAATTAAACATGCCCAGTAGTGTCACATTTGAGGCATTTTCCTTGCCACCTTCTTTAAGCTGGGATACTTTTCATTTTTAAAAACCCAATTCATTTCAAATTACTCCTCAGGTTTGGGTTGCCAAACATTATGTGTCAGGACAGGAGGCAAATGTTGTTTTAGCTGGAAGGTCCTAATAACAAACCCATTTATGCAAGCACATTAGGACGGGAAGAATAATTTCTGTTAGTTAAAATTTTTGAGCCAGAAAATTAAAAACAAATATTTAACTTCCCAATTTGGATGTCAGGCATTCGATGGCTGCTAAACTTTTACAATGCATATTCAATGAATTAAACACAATCTTTACTAGCCAAATAAAATGGGTTTAATGTAGTTCAAAAATAAGTTTGAATATATTCATGTATAAATAAACTGCATAGGCAGATCTACAGAGGATGGAAACTGGGATGTATACTGTATAACTTTGTCCAGCGATGAGTCTAAATTATTTCAAAGCTGACTTTAAAATGCCGAACAAAGGACCACTGATGAAGAATGGTGATGGTAGTCTAAATATTTTCTCTTGTTTTATTCTGTTTCTGTCAGAATTTGGGGGGAGGGGGGAACAAGAATGCTTTTTTGACCACCTTATTGGAAAGTGGGCCATTTTCTCCCCATTTTTCTACGTCTGGTTCATTTTGGGTCATCCAATTTCTCCTCTGAAGTTGATAGCCCTGAACTTGACAGATATTTGCATGTATAGGTACCTACACTTTCTTTTTAAATTAACATTAATAGTTGTTGGTAATTCTATTGTATGCAAGTACTGACCCTTCACTAAATCACCACAGAGCTACAAAAGATCAAAATGTCCAACATTTCTGTCACTAACACCTACAATCTGAGTGTTTACCACTTATTGAATCAGCATAGCAGCTGAGTTGACTTCCAAAACCTTTCCAATGAAGGTGGATTCTAGGGAGGGATGTAGAGATGGCACCAAGAAAATGCCTGGCTGGCTTTCTCCTAAGACCCATGTTAAGTGGGTTCCTGGTAGGAGGGAATGGCACCGGACCAGATGTCACCTTAGCTTTCTCCTAAAGCCTGCTTAGCAAGGTCTTTTCCTGCAATCATTTTAAAATCAGACAGCAGGAATTCTGTGCCATTCTCCCAACCTATGATCTCTGTGATTCTTAAACTCTCAAACCTTGTGTTTTCACGATGTTTTGTGTTCCAACTGACTGGGGTAAAGGGCAGCTCTGGGCATACAGAGCATCTGCTGAAATCGCTCTAACTAGAGATGCTTCTTTCCCTGCCCCCTCCCCTCAGCCCTGGCCTAGACTCAAGGATGAATCAACCTCAATGTCTTGGGGGTTCCATTTCTCTCTCCATGACAAGGTCCATGGCTTCCTTGATCACCAGTTAAGCTCTCTAGAGCAACAAAGAAGGAATAAGTAGGCCTCAGCTGAAACAAATCCCTATTTGAACTTTAGGAGATTTTGGGTTTCGGAGGAGGGAATGAAGAAGCAGAACAAAGTAACCCCAAAATGCAGTGCATAGGATTGAGTCTCTTAGGGTTGCCAGACCTAGGATTAAGGATTGGCTATGGGGCACAAACAAAAATACTAGGTTCCTCATTATAAATTGGGGAGAAGGGTGTGTGCCTCTCTGTTCTACGAGACAGACAGTATGGGTTTTTCCTCTCTGTATACAGTTTGCAAATGTTAATAGCCTTTAAAAAATCAAAATTCTTATATAGTAAATAATATCCACCTGAGTGATCTGCTATACATGAAAACATAATGCCACATACTCAGGCATGCGCTAAGTGCATAAATCTAGATATGTTTATGTGTAAGTACAGTAAAATACATATGTTTAGCATGAGTCTGGACAGCTTTTGCCTCTATTGTTTTTCAAAGATCTAGCTTTGTCAAATATTCACTTGCTTAGAAGCCCTTTGCTGTGACTCCTCCCCCATAGGATAGCCCTAAAAGACCTGGAACCTGGTAAACAGGGTAAAGTGCCAGGTAGAAGATATTTAGTGTCGGAACAGACAGACTGGAATCTGTTGGACATTCCATTCATCCAGTATCCTCAGCCCTGCTATGGGCAGCATCTCAAGAACTGACAACAAAAAAGCTGAGAAAAATCTAATATATCACAGAAAGTATTGAACTTGCAGACACATAGCAAATATTTAATATGAAGTAAAAATCCTCAAAAGCTTTTTTCATTTTTTAAAAAAACTTTAAGATGTAGATACCCAAATAGTAAGTGGAAATGGACCGGAAAGACTTAGGTTCTTCTGAAATCTTCAGGAATTCCCATTGTCATTTAAAATACCCACACACACAAAGATGTGTGTATATATGTGTATGTGGCATATATATATAAGTAAAATATATGTATATACATGTGCATATTTTCCAACATTGTTCAGACCAAGTGATGGATGGCTCCCACTCCTTTAAAAAGAAGGAACATGTAAGTAAGTCCATATTTTCAGGCTTCTTAGCATTGTTCTGCTGATTTTTTCAAAGAAGTTCATGAGTCAAGAGTTTGGGGGGAAAAAAGTCGACTATTCAAAATAAAATCAGCAAGATATGGTACCTCCAGTCTATATAGTCTATATAGAAATATAGTTCTAGGTTGCATAAAAATGTATTAGAACATGCATGTATGTAGATCCATGAGGATATACAGGTAGACAATAAGAAGTTGGAGGAAAAAGAAAACTATCTTGATATGCTAAACAAAAAAAAAAGTGAAACTTTTCTTTTGTAGATATTGGTTTTATAGTCAAAATGTTTTAATCTTTAAAAAGTCATCCCCAAAACATTGCAGATCATCTGCAAGAAGATAAGCCCCCGTGCACCACTTGAGCTTACACACACACACACACACACACACACACACACACACACACACACACACACACACACTCACAAAATGCTCTTCTTAGGCAATGATTAAATAAGGTTGGGCAGAAAAACAAGCCAGACCAAGTAATCTGTGCTTTCAGTTCTTGTGTAAAAAAACAATCCTCTGCTGAAGCCCTTCCAGAAATGCTTCAGGCTGCTCTTTTCAGGAAGTTTTGACCCGGGGTCTTTGGGGGACACCTGTCGCACGTGATAATCTAACGTGGGAGCCTGCCACTTCTCACTGTGAAGAGAATGAGACAGCACAAGCAGAGAGGTCCCTTCCCACTCTCACTACCTCCAATCACCACCAAAATAATAATAATTGTTATAGCCACAAATAGGGGCTATTAGCAAAGAAGGATTTCATTTAGCAGAGAACCCCATGAAATCCATCATTCCCACCTGGATGGTAGAGCTCTCCTTCAGGCCGAGGTTCTGGTGATGGTTTTTGGCTCTATATTGCAATCTGCAAATACCAGTTTTCTCCATTTATCCTAAACCACTTACATTCTGGACTGGGCTTCCCAATCACAGTTGCAGTCTACATATGCACACATGTTAATCTTTAATTAACCAGCTAAACACAAACTGACTTTGCTTACCATAAATAAATAACTTAAAAGTCCCAGAAAAATCCACACGACTTCATGATAAACAATTAGATCTGCTCGATTTCATTAGTTTAAACGGCGAGGAGGTAAGCAAGGGCAATAGAAAAAACACAGAACCTTTCATAAACATCCCTGTTTCATCCGATTCTACACTTCTTTGCCTCCAGTTTAGTGTAAGGATTCGGCAGCCCTCATTTTAGAATCTAAAAAAAAATCCTGCATTGGACACTGAACAACAATAACAAATTGAGTCGAATGGAAAGGGTCTCCTTTAACTCGATGTGAAGAAAGGGGTTTTCAGTTTGGGAAATACCAAAAACAAGACAAAAAAGTGTGGACTTTGCCATAGTGTGTGAGCTGTCCTTACATCAAGGGAACGCCAGGGGGCAAGAGGAGTTAACAAAGGCCTGCTAAAAAGGCATCCTTCTCCCTCCCCCTTTTCCCTTCATCTCTTCTGGTGTATCACACGTTACAAGGCTAAAAGTCATTTTGCAAGGTTATACGTTTCGAATTCCACCCAGACTCCTATCCTATCGCTCATCATTCACCTCTGGGGCACAATAAACAGCTTCTTTAAAATAAATAAATAGATAAATAACAAGCAGCGGAAAGAATAAAGAGATATAGATTTCTATTTTAATTGCAAAAGAATGCTAAAATGAATTAAACTTCCCCATTAATCCGACTTACCTTGCTGATATTTTGGCCTAATCCTATTTTCTCCATGTATTATAATGACTGTGAAATGACATATTTTGTTCTTCTGGCAGACGGTTTACATGACAAATGCATTGTTTTGTGGAGTTTTTCCTTCCTCCCCCCCCCTTCTTTCCTCCTCCGAAAGAGAGGGGGAGAGAGAGAGAGAGAGAGAGAGAGAGAGAGAGAGAGAGAGCTGGAGAACTGTTCCTGGGCCACTGATGGTCCATGCTGGAGGTCTTCTGAGTTATACAGCCTGTAAGGCTAGACAGGAACCAAAAGAAATCACTCAAGGGAAACTTCACTGGAGACAAAAACACATTCAATTTCCTGACTCCATTCCTTTTCCTGGGTTATTTATTTTTGTAAAGGCACATTAAATAATTCAGTGCTCAAAATGAAATTTCCTTTGCTTGCCTTAACTACGAAAATAATATCCAAAAATATTTTACGTGTGTGCATATACAGTATATAAACACATATATTAGAATGATAACGGTGAAAGGAAACAATAATACCCCCAGCTCTTTGAAAAATAAACTCAGCTGCTACCTAAAGGCTTTTTGGAAACAACTTTTCTTTTCAGAATAGGGTGAGGCAAGGAAGGGGATGCTGACGATATCTTTCACTGGGATGCTGTTTCCTAAGAAGGTTAGCCCTGCTTGTACAGTCCTCCTTTCACATTTAGTCTTCCAACTTCCGATTTTTAGTGATTTTTGTATCAGATTACCTTTGATTAAAAAAAAAAAAAAGCACATTATCTCCAAACCACAGGCTCCAATACCAAGACTCGAGTTAAAAAAAAAAATGTTACTCTCTATTGCTAGGGAGGGAGAGGTTGACCTAGTTAGATGGTGGAATCAAATACTGATAGTTTGGTGTTTTTATTTTTATTTTTATTTCACACTCGCTCCTTCAGTTGGGGGAAGGGTGCTCTGAGATCCATACCCTAGTATCATTTCTCTTTGAAATGTCATGAACTTGGCGCTTTCAGACCCAACCAGCCCGGCTGAGCCTGGAGACAATAGGGATTGTCAGAGGGCCCAGCGTTGAGCTTTTTCTGCGTGTTCACAAAGCGTTAAAGCTTTATCCAACAAAACGGCTCTGTCTGACCCCGGCCAGACAAAAGCCAACTTCCATCTTCTGCCACAGAGGGGAATTGGGGCAGAGCGAGGGGATGTACAGTACTGCGGCTGAGGAAGAAAAGGGGGGAGAAGAGGAGTGTGGGGTGTAGTGGTGAGCGTCCCCACTTGGTCTTCCCCACCCAAGCTCAGCTCGATGCTTTCTTTGGCTCTAGAACTTTGTGTGTGTGTGTGTGTGTGTGTGTGTGTGTGTGTGTGTGTGTGTGTTGGGGAAGGGAGGAAGTAAACAGAGGAAGGGTGAGGTTGTGGGAGCTGCAGCCATGCCCCCCCTTAACCTGCGGCGCGGTACCTACTGGACCTCCTACTTCTTCTCAAGGTGCCTCGAGAGCAGACTATCTCATTAGTGCCAAGATCTTTCACCTGGTCTATTCCCTTCGTGTAATTGGCCTAATTAAGGCCTTCGGAAAATGGCGACTTCCCCCAGATCTTTTTCTTCTCATCTTCGTCATTCCCACTTTTTTCCCCTTCTCCTTTTCCATTTCCTCCTTCCTCCCTGTTTCTTCTAATTTCTCTCGTTTCCTAGGCAGCGCTCTAGCCGCCATGAAACCCAACTACTTCCCAGTCCCGCACTGTTTTTCCGCGTTTAATCCCTTCACCCACCCACCCCCGCTTTTTTTTTTCCTTTCTTACTGCCGGATGGACAGTGGGTTCACTGGGGGTGGTAGGAGGAGGTCGGGGAGAAGGATGGAGAGGAAGCGCCTTGTAGAGCTTTCTAGGATCAAAAACAGACAGTATGAATGTTGATTCTCTTTCCCCCAAAGCCGACGGTGGTGACTTTCTACCTTCCTTCTCCCTACACTCAACCTTGGACAGAAAAAATAGTAACAAAGCATCAACAAACCCGCTATGTCTGAGATCCCGGGTGAGAGATTCGATATTGGGGCGGAGTTCAATGCGCTCTGATCAGCGGGTGTTTCTCTGGGCCATTTCCACTGCTTAACTATTCCTGCTGTGTGCCCCAGGGGTCTGTCCCTGACCTGGCGGCTCATTTCTTTCTTTCAGAGAGGGCTACTGTGGGTCTGACCTCCAGCTCCCCACCCCCACTCTTTACTATCACTAACCCTCTCTCTTCCTTCCCCCGCCCCTCACTCAACCCATAACCCCAGCTCCAAGGCACACTTCCCATTCAGTGACCCAGGCGGGACCCTGCCTGATAAGGATGAGGCCTGCTTTCCTCGACCTTTACAATCCCTTTGGCTACAGAGAGCTGGACTCTATTCTTTAGACAACTCCCCCTCCCCTATGTCATCTCCACCCCCCCCCCCCAAAAAAAAAGACAGAACAGAAGTAGTGGTTGGGGAAAAAGGGAAGTCCCACTCAGGAGAATGGTACTTCTGATGTCTACTGAACACTCTTCTGTGGGAGGTAAGTGGGTGAGGGTTGTTAATCCTTTAACCTGGGTCCTTCCTTTTCTTTCTTTTATCCCAGGGTGGTTTTCAGCCTGAATGTGTCTATATGTGGCATTTCTTCTTCCTGTAACCAGCCCTGTTTTTGAGCTGAGGGGTTAGTCAGAATTTGGAGAACAGCCTGTCTAGCTTTAGAAAATGTACCAACTTTGGACAATTGTAAAGTGGACAAACTTGGTCTGGTGTCTCTTGAACCCTGGCAGGGAGAAGAGAGAATTATTTTGAGTCTTCCTAATCAAATGTCCCTCTGAATTCCTGATGAGGACTGACCCAAATAGAACTAGTTGGACTTTGAGGAAGACAGGCAGGCCTCAAAGGAAGAAGATTCTGCTTTTCTTCTCCCCCAACATTGCTGGTATTTTTAATGGGGCTTACCTTAGAGGCTATACTTTCTCATCCACTCCTTTAAAACTTTAGGAAAATGAATGATAGAAGAAGGATCCTTCTGGCTCTATTGACTAAAGCTTCATATCAAGAACTCTCCCTTGTGGCTCAATAACTCAGGCAACTTTTCATTCCCATATGCAGTTTCTGAAAATATTTTGGAATGGCTGGCTTTTCTATGGGCCTTACAGATTTAAAAAGTCTTTTTCTCACAGCAATCCTGATGGGTGCTCACTGCAAGGGTTATTTTTTTTAAACCCTTACCTTATCAGGACCAATTCTAAGACTGGTAGTTGAGGCTGTGACTTGCCCTGGGTCAAATGCAACTATTTATAACATCCCCATTTTACAGACCGGGAAAAAGGGAAGAGATTGTGACTTGCCCAGGGGTTAGTGGCTATCCCCTCAAGCAGTTATTGCGCTACCTCTATTCTCTCCTACTACGGTTAAACCATTGTTTGCATAAGATAGGAACCTAAATTCCTTGACTCCAAGACCAACTCTTTTTTCCATTTCTTCCTTTGACCAGCCCTTTAGGCCTTTTATATATCACTATTTGGGGAGATGAATCATTAGAAACTGTTAAGCTTGGATTACTAAGGGACAGCTAGAATAGGCAGATTTGCTTAAGAAGGGTGGCATCAAAAGCCTAGAAGCTTGAAACAGCAAAATGATTTCCTTCAGTCAGTCAGGTATGGAAATCACTCCATCAGTGCAATGGGTTTGTAACTTTGATCGGTGGACTTGCCTGAGTTTCATAGCGAAGGTCAGGACCCCAATTTGAACCTGTGGCCCCCAACCCAGCCCCTATCCACTAGGCTGAGTCAGGTCCCATATGCAAGACACAAAACAGGAGAACCTGGACCAGGCTTCTTCCGACCAGCAGCAGGCCCTGCACCTCAGATTTTAACCTGGTGTGAGGCCTAAACTGGTCCGTTTGCCAGAATGTATTGCTACTTAAAAAGTGATTACACTCCCTATTTGGCTAGGCTGTTATCTAGACGGTGAGATCTGGGCTCCTGGGGTATTGCAAAAACCTTAGCTCCGAGCCAAAGAACACAGCCCCAGAAATAGCTACAAGCGTTCAAAGCGCAACGGAGCATGAGGAGAGCCTGGCTGGGAACCGGATCCCCAAGTCGTCTAGGCAGGGCAGAGCGGCGCGGTTCCCCCAGGAACTTTATTTAAGATGATGTGTATATTTCAGTGCCGATGTTTCTTCTGGGAACGCAGCCCAGGACAGCAGGTCCTTCCCCTTGGAAGCTCCGCGGGATGAGCTGGATGTTTTAAGCCAGGCTCACGGTGTCGGAAAGCGCAGGCAGAGGTGCAAAACCACTTCCGACTTCTCTGGCTTAGCGATTCCAGTCAGGCGGTGGCGAGCGAGCTCGCCCAGAACAACGGCTTCCCTAGGCCTTGGATTGGGGAAAGAACCAAGGAAGGGACGAGGCTTCCCGAGGGCTACCCTCGCCAGGAAAAACTTCTGTCTCTCTCCTGTCTCCTTTTCTTTCATCTCTACCAGTCTCGGTCCACGCTTGGGTTGCCCGGGAGACTGAGAAGCGGAGGTGTTGAAGTGTCCCAGCATCTCCAAGATCCAGGCTTCCCCATCGGCTCACTGTCCCAGCTCCTATTATCTCAGCACTTCCTAGCTGTGTGATCTAAACTAGACGCTTCACTTATCTGGGCCGGTTTCTTCAGGTGTACACTGGGTTTTAAAAGGCTTAAGAGAAGTGTGCAGAGCCAGGGAAACGATCTACACGGTAACAACAAAATTGTAAAAACAAACAACTTTGAAAGACTTTAGGAACTCTGATTAATGCAAGAACCAACCATGATTTCAGAGGACCAATGGAAGAAGAATGCTACCCATCTTCTACCAGAAATGGTGGACTAAATATGCAGAAGGAAATGTGCGTTTTTTGGGGATGTGGCCAATGTAGGGATTTGTTTTGCTTTACTATGCATATTCGTGTTTTGTTTTGTTGTTTTTTAAGGTTCTCCCCCTCTTTGGAGGGGGTGAGAGAGAAAACTAATGATTTTTCATTGAAAAATAAATTAAAAATAAAGATATAGGTATTGCCCACATCACAGGATTGCTGTAAGAAAAGTGCTTTAGCATTATGGAGGGCCAAATTGAAATGTGCTATTATTACTTAAAGGATCCCTCATTTCGTTGCAAACCCTTCATGCCTTAGTGAGTCCTGTTCATGAACTCTATGGCCAA
This sequence comes from Gracilinanus agilis, assembly GCF_016433145.1. NCBI lineage: Eukaryota > Metazoa > Chordata > Mammalia > Didelphimorphia > Didelphidae > Gracilinanus > Gracilinanus agilis. Next base: position 91,709,306 of record NC_058134.1, on the reverse strand, counting down.
CTGCAATTCATTCCCTGATAATCTGCTCTCTGGTGATGAATCCCTCAAGATTTAACTAGGTTAATTCACCTATGATAGTCTGTCCATGGTCTTGATTGTAAACCTTTAGAAGTCAATAGGATCTGCCAAAGCTTGTGGTCTGCAGATATGATCATCTCTATACCAAAATGAAGCCCAAAAATCAAGCAGGATTTTAGGTAAGGGTTATTGTTATATAGAATGTAGGGCATCCTGTATTTCATTTACTTATCTTTCAGCCTCAGGGCTACATTTTTGGCTGATGCTAGATTTTCAGGAACCCCAAATTCTCAAGCGTCAGGCAGCCTGTCTTTGGGAGCTCAGAAAGCAGCAAGTTAGGAAGGTTGTAGGAAGAATTGTTAAAACAGTGAGCATTTGCTTGGACAGCTCCTCTTCCTCCTTCTCTCTTTCTTAGCCCCATATCCAGAAATTTATTTTCTAATTCTGTCTCCTTTTCCCCATCCCAGATTTCTACAGTATAGAAGTTGGTTCTTTGAGATATTTTCCTATCTCCTCCTCACACGAAATCTAACTTCTTGTGGATACTATTGCCTAGGAATCTGATCCCTCCTAATAATACCTTCTATATGAGTAGCTGCTTTATTCTTTTCAAACATATTTTAAATACATTACTTCATTTGATTTTCATGACAACTTTTTGGGCAAATCACTTAACCTCTTTGAAACTCAGCTGTCAAATCTCATCTCACAGTCACACAGCTAGCTAATGGCCAAGCTCGGACTAAAACCCATCTCTTCTGACTTCAAGCCCAGTTCTCCCTTAGTATAAAAATAAAAAGCTAAAAGCCACTTTCCTTTAACCCAGACACTCCTTGCTATTCCCCCAAATAATTATTGTCCTTCCTCTTCTCTCTCCTTTACTTCTAATTTTGAGAAAAGAGTAGTCTACTCTCAATAATTATAAATGTTTCTTCACCACCTAGTTACTCCTGAAACCACTTTCATTCTTTCAGAGTTTTGGCCACCATTCTACTAAGATTGTTTTCTCTGAGATCACCAATGATTTCTTCAACCCAATGACTATTTGAAATTATTTTCTCTTGCTCCTACCAACTCCCCACTGGGGGGAAAAACACTTGTAACAAATATGTATAGTTAAATTAAAAAAAAAAACCTAAATTCATCTATTGGCCATATTAAAAAAATACATCTCAGGTCTATCTCTTCTCTGTGAAAAGGTAGGTATCATGCTTCATCATGTGTCTACTAGAATTGTCACCTAGGGATTTTTTTTTTTTTTTGGTCAGTTCTTATCCTCCTTACTACTCCTTTCCTCTATTGACCTTCGTGACACCATTCTTATTCTAGATGTTGAACTAATAAACATTCTTATTCATAGGTTCTTCCTCCCCTTCCTGACCCCTTCTGGTTGGGTGTGCCACTCACCCCTCCCCAAGGTCAATGACTCTTTTCTTGATATTCCTCCTTAATGATCTCATCCACTCCTATGGCTTCAATAATCACTCCTATGCTGAAGACTTCTTCAGCCCTTGTTTCTGCCCTGCACCTCCAATCCATATTCCTTGCTTCAGGACCTCTCCATTTAAATGATCCACCTATATATTAACTTACCATGTCCAAAACTGAACTCTGACTTTGTAATTTTTCACTCATAATCTGCCCCTGCCCCATCCCAATTTCCCTATTTCCACTGATGGAAGGACTATATAATGATCCTTGTCACTGTTATTCTAGTTCCTTTCAAGTCAACAGACATTTATTAAGTGCTCACAGTGTGTTCAGGAAATCTTCTAGACCCTCTCCTCTCTCCTTCTCTCTTTTCTCCTCTAACCCCTATTCATCACTTCACTGTCCCATTTTGACTAAGGCATACCATTGTTCAAGTAGAAAACCTAGTAGGTCCTCAAAAATACTTGAAGACTTGAGCTGAAGCCAACATGGCCAATTATGCTTAATAAAAAGTGCATAAAAGGAATAAAGTATAATAAAGCTGGTGCCAAAGAGGAAAAAAAATTATTTTAGATTCAAAATCTTGGAATCAATCATCAGTGACTTTTTATTCTCCTTTACACCCCTCCTCATATTCATTCAATTAGCAAGTTCTACTGATTCTGCCTCTCCAGTAGGCTTCATATTCATACTCTTATCTTCCTTTATGCTGCCACCACCTTAGTTAAAGCTCTTGTCACTTGTCTCTTGCACTAGTATAATCACCTTCTAACTGGTTTCCCCATCTTTTTTCCATCTTTACTTGTTGAATTCCTACTAAGTTTTTAAGAATGCTGCTCTAAGATTTGCTAATTCTCTTGCCCAGTCTGGCCTCAGTGAAAATAATGGCATCCTAGGCAAGATTAGAGGATAGAGGGGAACAGTACTATTTGATACCTGTATCATCCCATTCCCTGGTCCCAAGTCAATAATACATTTCCCCTTGAACCCCACATAGAACTTTGCCTTATAATAAGAAAGCATGCTAAGAAGAAGAAACAGTATGGACAAAGTCATAAAGGTAGAAGAGCACATGTTACTTTCAGAGAAACACGTTAGACTTTTTTGGCATGGAAGTTAGCAATATGGGGTCAAGTTGGTGCTACATTTTAGAAATCTTTGATTTCCCAGCAAAATTGTTTGAGCTTCCCAGAAGCAGCAGTAGGGAATCATTGAAGATACTTGAGTAGAGGAGTGGAATTAGCAGATCTATGCCCAAGAAAGATGATCATTGGCAATGATATTAAAAACAGATAGGAATAAGGAGAAAGAGGAAGTGGAATGACTTAAGAATAAAAAATTATGACTTTACTAAGTATAAGTAATCTTGGTGGGGAGAGAGGAGAAAGCAGAACTATTCAAATTTTTTATCTAGCACTTCTCACATAGTAAATGAGAATCATGCCCCTAGAAGAAAAGAATCAGTACTTTACTTAGCGCCTACTATGGTGCTAAGTGCTTTTTACAAATATTATCTTATTTGATCCTTACTACAACCCTGTAAGGTAGGTGCTATTATTATTGTGTGGGATAAAAATTGATGACAAGTACCCAGCAACAATTTGTGTGAGATGCAAATTCCTCACTCAAAAATGAGCACCAGAGCCTCACTCACTCAGATAAACAAAATCAGAGTCAGAAGGTAGGAGTAAAAAGAGGCAGTTGTTTATTCCCCTTCTTGAAAGAGAGCACTTCAAGATTGGCTAAGAAGTGCCGACTGACTAAGCAGCAAACAGGCAATATATACACACGGCTCCTCCCACCTCCCCTGTCAGGCCCTTGCACCAGGCTTTGACTTACAAATCAAAACAACTGTGATTCCAACCCAACTCAGATGAGGCAAGGGAAGCAACAGAGCTGTTCAGTTCATTGCCTTTTCTGTCCTTCATCAGTCTCCCTCAGAAGCCTGTCCCAAAGTCCTCAACCAATAAGGTAAAAAATTAGCTTTTAAAAGCTAAGTGCTCATTCTGAGAATAGCACACTCAATTCTATCCCACATGTTATTATCCCCATTTTACAGTTGAGGAAATTATAGCAAAAGGAATTAAATGGCTTGCTCCAAATCACACAGCTGGAATTCAGACTCAGGACTTCCTGTCTCCAGGCCCAGTACTCTATCCACTACCACTAGCTGCCTCTAAAGAGAAGGAGAGTTTGTAGCAACAGCCTTTATTATTCCTTCCTACATCAGAAGCAACCAAATGCTACTCAGAAATAACACTAGGAGGCTTTCTCCAGGCTGACTCCAAGCCCAGACCCAGGCTTCTCTTTGCTTAACTCCATCAGGTTTTTCTTCTCTTTTCTCTGTGGGATCCTAAGTAAGTCAAAGTCACTTAAATTTTCAGCATATCATTTTCCTCATCTTTATATAAGGGAGTTAGACTCTATTACTTTTAAGGTCCTTTCCAGTTCTAGATGCATGAGTCTTATGATCCTACCTATTCTTTTCATTCCAGAGTAATGACCTTCACTTGTAACGTGAGTGGTATGGTATAGAAAGTGGTACCTCCTTTCTTCCTCAGCTAGTCAAATGAATCAAGAGGATTCACAGCCAAGGAATAAGCAGGAGCAGATCCTTAATCTCCCAAAAATTTCCCAAAAAGCCTTTCCCATGGAAACCCCGAGAGTTGAGACTGAGGTTGAGATCTCCCATTCCCCCAATTTAGAACCATAACTCTAGGTCAGTGACTGAAATTCACTTCCCTTTTTTGTCTCCATCCTACCCCAACAAAAGCCCCAAATGGAACAAGAGTTACTTTTGAGAAGAACGAGATTTTAATAGCAAATCCTTCCTCTATTCAACCCAGAATATAAAATGCTAAACACTAATGGGAAAAGGAAGTTGTCATGATCATAGGGGAGCAGAGAAGATACATAAATATAAAGGCAAAGGCAGAAAGGAAACTCTGATGTAGTGGGAAAAGCACATAACTATAAATCAGAAAGATCCATCCCAGTTCTTATTTTTGGATGCCAACCATCTGCATGAATTTTAGCTTTGCAATTCAGACTGACATTTGCCCCATAAGCCTACTACATGAAGACAGACAGTGGTTTTCCTACATTCAAAGGCAAAGACCACAATTCAGTCTCCTGGCATAGACATTAACACCCATCTTCTGAAGAAGTCTTTAAGTATTCTCCATCCATAGGAGACATGTATGAAGCTGTATTGAAAGAAAGGACATTAATGTTTGCCTTAGTTCCTAGCTAAGAGAAGCACCAGGGCCTCAAACACATAGATATAATAGTAACGTACTCCTAAGACTGAAAATAAGGCTAATAATGAGTCTGGGTAGTCCTAGCCATTATATCTATCCATCAGATTAGTGTGTGAGTGACTGGTTAGCTTCAATGATTAAAGCAAGGTTATGGGATTGCTCCTTTGGTGAATTACTTTAAAATTTTCCTTTGTTACAGGGTCATAGACTTGCATATTCCAACCATTGTCAGCAGTTCTGTAAATGTGCTACTTTTCATTCCAGGAAAAAACAAGAGTATTGAGGGCATAATGTAAATCCATCATCACTTTGAGAAAGGCAGATTTTAGAGTATTGGAACAATCCTTACTCTGGAAATTGGACAACTTTTGAAGGGAGGGTTCTAGCTCTATTATAACTAGATTAAAGACTATTGGCAAGGCGTTTAATCATTCTAGAAATGAAAATAATAATATCTATCTGGATAGCTCACCAGCCTTGAAGGCAGGAAATTCTGGGTACAACACAATAACTACCCCTGGACAATTATTTAACTTCTCAGTCTTTCCAGGCAACTATCTAAAGCTATAAGTTGCAAGGTAGATATTCATCTGCAATTAGAGAGAGACCTTTTATTAAAAATTCTACCTGTTGATAAAATCAAAGGTCATCCATGCAAACAACTTCACCAGTCTTGAGAAACATCAAATATAAGAGCTCTTTGAAAAGCCTAAAACATTACATAAGCATAAAGTATTATTATTATTCCACTTTAGTCTGTAAGAAAGACAGTTCTGAATCTTTTCTTCCGTGAAAAGCTTCTTCAGTGAAAACTCACTGGCACTAGTGGCATTTCCTTTCTTCTTTTCTTCCTTCCTTCTTCCTTCCTTCCTTCCTTCCTTACCCTTACTTTCCATCTTAGAATCAGTGCTGTATATTGGTTCCAAGGCTGAAGAGTGATAAGGACTAGACAGTGGAGGTTAAGAGACTTGCTCAGGGTCACATAGTGTCTGAAGTGTCTGAGAACAGATTTGAACCCAGGATTTCCCATCTCTAGGCTTGACTCTCTTTCTACTGAGACACCTGGCTACTTCTGAAACTTCCTTTTCTTCAGTCATTCATAGACTTGGGATGTATGCCCACTTAATATACAGCCACCTCTGAGCTGATCTAGAGTGATCTCTGACACCATATAGGCAGACAACACAATGCACTATGCTTCATTTGGCATAGTGGAAGGAGTGTTGAATTGAAGTGTTGAATACCAGCATCCCAGAATTGTAGCCCCTGTTCCTCCACTTACTACATAATCTTGTAAAAGTAGTTTCCCTTCTTTTAATTTCAGTTTTTTCATCTTTAACATGAAATGATTGGTCTATCATCTCTAAGCTTTGCCAGTCCCCCTGCTTCATTTAAAACCAATGTCTCTCCACCATTGTAAACTATTTCCTCCTCCCATTCAAATGGGTCACCAAAGCACACAGGTCTACCTTGGGAAGAAAATGCTACCTGCTTTACTGATTAAAAGTCAATTTTCCACCTTTTTCTAGAAATATATTCAGAGATAGAATACTATAGATGTCTCCTCTCCTGAGCAAAGAGTCAACATCTTAAGGAAAAGTTAAATAAAGTCAGTTTTGCAACATTAGGATCCTGCAATCTGACAAAGACATGCCCAATAGGGTTCCATAAGTGTTGTTTAGGGATATAGTTAAGTGTTTTTGGTGACTTAGTGATGAAGCATCTTATTCATTCCCCAACTCCATGGATTCTTTGTGATTAAGACCTCAGGCTACTTCAGCACAGTCTGGAAAACAAGGGTTTTCTCAGATACTTGAGGACACAAACATAGGAAAGATACCAGTGAACACTAAACTCTAAGAGTCACATTGTCCTGCCCTAAAGGTTCCAAAGCTTCAGTGCAATGGAAGAAATGCTGTGTTTGGCATCAGAATGCCTGAGCCTGAGTCCTAGCTCTGCCATTTAACCTGTCTGTGACTCATTTTTTGCATCTGTAAAATGTGGAGACTGGATTAGATTTTTCTCCTTTATTTCTTCCTACCTTATATCAATTCTTCAAACTTTAAGAACTTCAAATCTCATTTGGCTCTCTTACTCACTTCCATAACAAGCCAATCAACTCTGTAGCCACAATATAAAGCCAAGTTTAGGAACACTAACCCAGAAGTTCTTGGTTTCCTTACTTTTAACACTTTACAAAGGCAGCTTCAAAGTAGAGACAGGCTAGTGCCCTCCCTCAGGCTATTATCAGCAGCTATTGTCTTCTTGGTCCCACATCTCCACTGCTTTCCCTCCCTTTTTGTGGTAACATAGGGAATTGGACTCATTGAACTTTGCCCAAGAGCATTTCTCAGGTTTGGGTAAGCTTCTGAACATTTCCAATTCCTACAAAGAGATGCTTTGGGCTGCACAGTTTCCTACCATTCTTATTGACCTTATCAATAAATCAGCAAGTATTTATTGAACAACATTGTGGTTACTGCTATGAAGAATACCAGAAAGTCTAAGATGTAATCCATGTCCACAGATAACTTAAAACCTAGATAGTGAGACAACAAATGAAAATTATGCAACAAATGAAAATTAACCAGAGGATGTAATCATTAGATGAGATCCGGTGCATTCAGTGTGTTATGGCAGTAGAGGGATGTAGTCATTGGAGAGATGAACTTAGAATCAGGAAAAAAATAGGTGGAAATCTTACCTTTGATCTTTTACTAGCTCTGTGATTCTAGGGAAGTCATTTAACCTCTCAACTTCATCTGTAAGATAGTAGCAAGTTGTTGTGAAGATCAATGAGATAATATATTTTGTTATTGTTGAGTCATTAAACTTCTGTCCAACTCTTCATAATTTCATTTGACGTTTTCTTGATAGAAATACTGGAGTGGTTTTCCATTTCATTTTCTAGCTCATTTTACAGATGAGAAAATTAAGTCAAACAGGGTTAAATTACTACTAACCATGGTCACACTGCTAATATTTGTCTAAAGCCAAATTTGAACTTGAACTCAGGTCTATCCTGACTCCAGGCACACACACACACTCTCACAGAGTCCTTTACAAATCTTAAGCTATTCACATCTGAATCATGTAATATTAAGTGCCTAATTGTTCATTATAGGCAAAGTTGGGGTTCTTCAATTGGGATCTCTGAACCTTTTGTAAGAAGTATTTTGATAACTATATTTCCATGTAATTGGCTTCCTTTGTAATCCTATGTATTTTATCTTATACATTTAAAAACATTTTCCTGAGACTATTCCATAGACTTCACCAGACTGCCAAAGGGGTCCAGGACATAAATGAAATAGGCTAAGAACCTCTGGTCTAAATACTATCACTAGAGTGATGAGAGATGACTTCAAGGAAAGGATAAAATTTGCTCTGAGTCTTATGGAATAGAATTTTTGAAAAACACTTTACCTTCTGTCTTAGAATCAATAGTAAGTATTGGTTCCAAGGCAGAAGAGTGGTAAGGGCTAGTCACAGAGACTTGACTAGGGTCACACACCTAGGAAGTATCTGCTTTCAGATTTGAACCCAGTACCTACTGTCTCCAAGCTTGGCTCTCTATCCACTGAGCCACCCTAAGGAATAAGATTTTGATAGCATAGGGGAAACAAGAGGGCACCAGCACTATAGGATTTCTTTTTCATATCATCTGATTGATTGCTCCCTTTTATTACTGGGACTGTTTAAATCATTGTTTAAACATTTAAAGGTTCTTGGAACGCAGCATTCCCCCTTGTACTGCCTTCTTCTCTACTACTGATCATATTCTTCATTATTAGCATCCTTTATAGATACTCAGACTCAGTCATTTGGGTATTTCCCATCTTCCATGATTTGATGGAAAGCAAATGCCAGCTGTATTTGACACACAGGGATCAGCTTCTGGAAGCCACTTTATTAAGAAGCATTCCCAGAATCCTTTCTTTTTACAGACTGCCTCACCAAGATTTTATTGGTTACTTAAAAACAGTGGTCCTGTGTGGAAAGGGTTGGTGTTTCTCTCTTTTACCAAGGGGGAGACCAAAGCAGAGTGGAGGTATATAAGTTGACCAGGGTAATAGAAGGAGAGAAGCTTATGGCATAGGGTTAGGGGAGGAAAGTATAATAAAATAAAAGCTGCCTAACCAACTACCTGAGCTGCTTTCTCCACGTTCACCAATAATCCTAATGCCAGCATTGATTTAGAAGAGGGAGGAAGGGGATGCCAAAATATTCTTGCAATGCTTTGCCCCTTCACCTTTAGATTTTAATTTCCTTGTATTTCCTTCAAGATTCAGCTCAGTCCACTTTATGTGGGAAACTTTTCCTGGTTCCCCTAGCAGCTAGAACTTTCCCTCTGAAATGAACTCCCATCTACTCTGTATATGCCTAGTTATTTACATGTTTTCTCCCTCATTTTAATGTACTCTTAAAATATTTTTCCCATTAAAAACCCTTATTTTCCATCATTAGAATCAATATTGTGTATTGGTTCAAAGGCAGAAGAGTGGCAAAGACTAGGCAATGGGATTAAGTGCCTTGCCCAGGGTCACACAGCTTAGAAGTATGAAAGATCAGATTTGAATCCAGGTCCTCATGAGTCTCCAGGTCTGGCACTCTATCCACTGAGCCACCTAGTTGCCTTGCTGTTCTGTTAGATATTAATCAAGGTAAGGATTCTTGATATCTCAAGTATAACTAGACCCATTCAAGACCATTGAAAAAACCTCATCTTTTTATTTGTGAAACAGAGCATCCAAAGCAGCCCCTCTAAAAGAAAGCTGCACAACACAGAATCCTGCCACCATGTCTCATGGTCAGATGATGAATATGCATTATGCTTTCCTGATACATAGCACCGAAAATGGTACAGAGGCAAGATATAATAGTCATCTGAGACTGCTACTCCATAGCATGAAGTTACATTCTGCTAAAAGTGGAGCATCTGATAAATTATTGGCTTTACCAACAATTTTATTTTTCAGAAAGTGGAAGAAACAACAAAAGAAATTAATTCTCTGAATTAAAATTCTAGCAAAGAGGAAATAGTTGGGGAAATGGGAGTGATTGAAACATTGGGAGAAAGCAACCATTGCCACCAGTTTGTGCCAGCCAAGGAAGAAAGATGGGGCATTGTCAATGTTATACTTTAGATTTCAGTAAAGCAGATTTCTAAAAGCTATAGAGAAACAATAGACATGGTTTTACTCCCAAAGGGAAAAATAACTCAAAAGGAATAGTAAAGAGCTCTCAAAAATGTAATCTTTATGAGGAAGAAATTGGGAAAAAAATTAGAGGCCAATGTGCTTTCACAAAAGGTTCTGTGATGAAACCAAAGTTTTAAAATAGGTGTAAACAATGGTAGTGGGGTCGTTTGCCAAAAAGAAATTCAAAACAATGGTGTGAACTTTTAAGAGAAGTGTTAAGAAAGCTAAACCCCAGAATTCGAAATGCTATAGACAACTGCCAGGACTTTCAAACTTATGTTTGGATGAAGTAAAAGAAGAATAAGAAAGGGAAAGGTCTAGTGCTTGGGGCTGATGGTGTATGTTAACAGACAACAGAGAGAGAGAGAGTGGAACTAAGAATGAGCTTTAGGCTGCAAAGGGCAGAACAAACATCTTAAGAAGAAATCGAAACTCATGGCAGATGAGGAGATAGCAAAAGATTTAAGTACTCAAAATAAATTCAAGACTCTTGGCCCAGGAGAATTATATCTCAGGGTATTGAAAGACTTTATAGATGCAATATTTGAGGAATTGTGAAGAGTGGGAGAGGTTCCTAAAAGACCTAGCATAACTTTAAAAGCCCTTGGTTCTGTCTGTAGCATTTGGGGCAAAAGTTTAGATGCTCTCCCAAAAAGGTATATTTCACACATTATAGACGCGTGAAGAAAATTGAATGGCAGGTTGTTAGATGAACTGTTTGTGAAGATCTTGAAAGGGAATTAGAGATGATTCCCTCCATGAGAATTAATTCACTAATGACTTAGCTATTCCCAGCAATAGTGATTCAAGACAATTCCAAAGGATTCATGATGAAAAATCTACTTCTAGAGAAAGAAATAATGGGAATCTGAATGCAGACTAAAACATAGTATATTTCACTTTCTTTCTTCATTTTTGGAGGGGTTTTGTTCAGGTTCTCTTCCACAAAATGAGTAAGAAGGAAAAATATTTTACATGATTGCACATGGAAAATCAATATCAAATTGCTTACTGTCTCAGGGAAGGGGAGGGGTGGAAGAGAGGGAGAAAGAGAATTTGGCACTCGAGATTTTTTTAAGTGAATGTTTAAAAAATGTTAGTGTATTAAAAATAAAGAATAAAGAATGACAAAAAAGAGAGTTAATTCACTACGACCAAGTCATATCAGAGTAACCTTATGATTTTTTTATGACGTTATCAGGCTGGTAGATAAGGTTTTAGGTATAGTATATTCACCTGGTTTCTTATCAAGACATTTGAGAGTCTGTCATGATAGGCTTGTGATCAAGATGGAAATATATAGTTTGACAATATGATTAAAAATATACTAATATTCTTAAGTAGATTCATAGTTGATTGAATGGAAAAACTATGCCCCAATAGTGACAGCTCAATATCAGTCTGGAGAGATTCTGCCATATTCTGTTCATCCATTATGTAAATTACTTTAGTTTCCACTGAATTCCTTCTTAGATGCCTCAACTTGGCTTAGTTGGGACTCCTGGATATCTGAAGATAAATATAAAATACCTCGAAGTCAGAATGTTGTTTTTGTCTTTGTATTCTTAGTACCTGGCACAATAATTTGCATGTAATAGGCATTTAATAAATATTTGTTCAATTAGCTCACGGATGGTAGAAATGAAAACTGGACCAGCCTCTCTGGAAAGCAATTTGAACAGTGTCCCAAAAAGCTATTAAGCTGTGCATACTCTATGGCTCAACAACACCACTACTAAGTTTATACTCAAAGATATCAAAGAAAGAGAGAAAGAGTCCATATGTACAAATATATTTATTACAGTGTTTTGTTTTGTTTTTGTGGGGGCAAAGAATTGGAAACTGAGAGCGTGGCAATTGAGGGATGGCCAAACAAGTTAATGCTGTACAAATATGAAGGAATACTATTGTGTTATAAGAAATGGTGAAGAGCATGACTTCAGCAAAACCAGTGAAGACGTGTACAAACTTATGCATAGAATCAGGAGAACACTTTATATAACAGCAATACTGTAAAGTTAAACAACTTTGAAAGATTTAGGAACTTTGATCAATGTAATGATCAACCACAATTACAGAGGACTCATAATGAAACATACTACCCACCTTCTGATAGAGAAGTGATCAGAATATAGATTGAGATATAGTAGTTGTTGTTTTGGGCATGGTTAATGCAGGAATTTTCTCCTTGACTATATAGATTTGCAACAGGTTTCCCCCCTCCCCCTTCCCATCCTTACTTTCTTAGTGGGGATTGGGGAGAAAGGGTGGGGAGGGAGAGAATGAAGAACTAAAAACAAAATAAAATAGAATTTTAAAATAAATAATAAATATTTGTGGAACTGAATAATTCCTGCAATCCTACCAAGTAGGTAGCCTTTGAGAATAGATCTAGTCAGGAGCTATCAGCTTGTTGCTAGCTTAGCTAAGCTGGGAGAGACTCATTAGCAGAAGGCCGGCCACTAGGTGATGAAATATTTGGCTGCTACAGCAATTTATGAAACTATCCCCCTCAGAGAGTTGTGATCTGTATCAGGTGAAGAGAGAATTCTATGATGATTTAGTCGGATCTTGTGGAGTATTGAAATGTTGTCTGAGGACAATGAAGATCCCCCATGACAAAGTTCCAGATGGCATCAAGCTGAAAAAAAATATTTGATATGTTGCATTCCTTTTTGCAAGGCACTTAATATCACCGAGCCCAAATTTCCTCATCTCTAAAATGAAATGCTTAGTCGATTTCTATATGCTTCTTGAGATTCTGGGATACAAAAACAAAGCCCCAAACATCTCAACTGGATGGATTCATGGGTCAGAATGAACACGATGAAATTTTAAAGAACAAAACGACACACAAGTCACTGTGCCCTTGTACCAGCTGTTCATGTGAAAGAAAAATCATGTGAAGAAAAATGGAAGAAATTTGTCATGACTAGAGAAGAAAACATTTAGAAGGAACAATAGATATCTTTTAATATATATTTGGAGCTTGTCAACTGGAAGAAGGATTAGACTTTGTAGCTCTAAAATTCAAAAGTAGGAGTATTTTGTAAAAGTTAGAAAAAGGCTTATACCCATGAGGGAAAATTTTCTAATATTCAGAGCTATGAAAAAATTTAAGTGAGCAGCCTTGTAAGGTTTTGAGTTGCCTGCTACTGGAGGAAGTATTCAGGCAAAATCTCTATGATCCTATCAGGGGTATTATAGAAAAGGTTACTATATCCAATAGGAATTAGGGCTAAAGGACTTCTAAGTTTCCTTCCAATTCAGTATTTCTATGTTTCATGAATTCTGGAGCGATATAATCATACGCAGTCCTTAACATTCTTCTATTCCTTCTTGATTTACTGTTTCTTCCCAGGAGGGGTTCTTAATCTGAGGTCCACAAACTTTAAAAAATTTCACTTAATGTCTTTCAATAGAATCAATTTCTTTTGTAATCCTATTCATTTTATTTTATGGAAGGGAAAACATTCTAAGAAGGGATCTATAGGCTTCACCAAACTGCCAAAGAGATCTGTAACACAAAAAAGCTTAGGCATTCTTTCTGTAAATAAACTTCCAGACCTTGGTTTGAGATGTCAGGCGGCAAGAGGAATGCCATTTTGTTTCAAATTCCAATTAATGAAGAATGTTTTGGGGAAACTTTAACCTTACCTTAGAGAATCTTTGAACTATATAATTTGCTATCTTGGGCCCAAGAAACTCTTGGAGGAGCAAGAAATAAAGGATCCCTATATCAAAGTTGTAAAGGAAGCTTTCATATTAAAAATAACCCAAAATTATTTTTGGTATCATTAGTCTCATTAATCAAATACGTATTGAATCCAACATTCTTTTGACTTAGAGGTCCCTTCCACAACTGGATTCTGGTGTGTTTTTTTTTTATATCAATGCATGTATAATGATAGAAGCATTAGAAAGAAATACAAAATATGTAAATGGAGGTATAAGTGGATGAAACAATTTTGTTCACACCACTTTGGAGAGATAGGATCTGGTGGACCAAGAACTTAAACCTGGAAAAGAGCAGCAATGTGGCTAAAGTGGATGGTCTTAGAGAGAAAGAATGAGAAATGCAGCTGCTTTGGTCTGCTACTGTCCTAGCAAATCTTGCAATGTATAAAGGTCATGAAAGGAAGTGTCTTTCTAGCAACAAGCTTTTGCTGAAGGGGTGAGGCTCCGAAGGGGCAAGAGCTGGAATCAAAAAGGAAGGATCTGTGAAGTTTTGTTTGAGGATCTTGAATTTAAAGTTCTATTTGTGGGTATAAATCAAGCCATTTGGTGAAAGCCTATAGTTAGGAGTCTGGTGTTCAGCCAAGCAGAATTATCTTCAGAGATTTTTTTAAGGTATATTAAGTAGAATTTGAGGACTGTATAATACAGGGATATAGACTTTTGGGGGTCAGTTTTTAGAAGACTTACCTTATATAAATATGGCCATACTGTAATCTTGAAAAAGTCAATATGACATATTTGAAGGAAAACTGGATTTGGAGTCAAAGGATTTAAGTTTAAATCTAAGCCCTAATGCCATTCATTACCTCTGTGACCATGGCAAGTTACTTCTATGAGTCTCAGTTTCCTTACCTGAAACTCGATTGTGTTAGACTTTACTCGTTCCAAAGCCCCTTTCAACTCTACATCCTATGTCCTACGTGACCTCTCTGTACTTCGATTTCCCTTTCTGCAAAATGGGGCAAGTAATACCTTGTTCTGAGGCACCTAATGAATACAGCTAGACAATGGATAAAGCGCTGTGCCTGGAGTCAGGAGGACCCAAGTTCAAATCCTACCTAAGACAATTACTAACTGTGATCCTGGGTAAGTTACTTAACTTATGTTTGCTAAAGGAAATGGCAAACCACTCCAGTAACTTTGCCAAGAAAACCCCATATGGGATCACAAAGAGTAATTGTGAGAGTTAATATCCCAAAAAAGATGTCCCATTAAAGATTTTTTAAAGTTTAAAATATTCCTCTCTAGGAGAATTCATGTACATGAAGAGCTTTTAGTTTGGAAAAACCATGGTACACATCTCTAACTCTGCAATGGAAACAGCATTGAACCTGGGGGTCACAGAATTTAAGTAAAAAAAAACTGACTCTACCACTTAATCCTATGTGATGATGGGCAAGTTGCTTACCCTTTCTGGGGCTCATCTTTCTCAATGGTAAAGTGAGGGTGTTGTATTAGATTACCTCTAAGGTCCCTAAGGACCTATGATCCTATGATCCGATATCTCCATTCCTGCCAAGAATTATTTTACTGTCAACTGATTAGTAAAATATTACACAAGTATGGTTCTTTGTTACTGAAAAATGCATCAAACTGCAAGTGAATGCATCTCACATTGTAAAAGTACTTACTGTGCAGCATCTATCAGTAATTCTTTTTAAATTAAGAGAAAGTCTCATTTTTTTTTCATTTTTCAAAAATCAGTAAGGTAGGGCTGAGCAGACAATAAGTGTCATCCATTGGAAGGTAGCAGTGATTTGCATGTGATTTGCATGTGCTTTAGTCTTTGTCCATGAAATCCCAGCTAACTGATGCTCTTCTAAATAGAAGAGATTAGTGGGATTCATTCAGCCATTTTTTTTGTTATGAGGATTGTTAAATAACAAGGGTGACTATAAGTCAAGATATCATGGACAGAGCCCAAGAATATACAGTAGCTTAGGCATACACACACCCTGCTATGCAGTGTATATAAAATCAGAACTAAACTCATTCTATGATACTGTAACAAATAGAAAAGGTTGGAATAAGGAGATTTTTTTTCAGTGTGGGGAGGGGAGGAAACGGGCAATTTTAAAAGTATCTACTATGTAGCAGGCTCTGTGCTAAATGCTTTACTTATTATATCATGTGATCTATGCAATTTTAGGATGTATTAATATCCCATTTTACACATCAGGAAACTGAGGTAGACAAGTTAAATGACTTGTCCAGGGTCACATAGCTAGTAAGTGACTAAAGCCTGATTTGAACTTAGATCTTCCTGATTCCAGGCCCAATGCTCCATCCACTGCCCCTTCTCTGCTTCAAGTTGGGGTAGGGTGGGAGAGTTGTTTTAGCACTAGTAGACAATAACTTAGAGGCTCATATAATTACTCTGGCTTTGCAAGTGATAGGGCACTTTGCACCCATCCTGCTCATTTGATTCTGACAACCCCGAGGTAGTTAGGGTAAGTTGTATCATTTGCATTTACAGATGGGGAAATTGGGGCTCAGAGTTGTTCATCGATTTCCACAAGATTATGCAATTATTTAGTGGGAAAACTGAATCTTGAACCCAGGTTTCCTAAATCCCTTTCAATCAATCTACAGCTTTTAAAATGTCCATTATGTGCCAAGCACTGTACAAGGTGCTACAAAAACAAAAATAAAATAGTACTTCCCTCCCTCCACTAGGTTTTTCTACTCTCACAAAAAGTGTGTGTGTGTACAAGTGGGGGGGTAGGGTAGGGATAGGGGAAGTAAACATGTACACTGTCAACAATAATTCTATGAGGGTAGGGACTACAAATATCACCATATTGACTCTATTTGTGAGTATGTGTGTGTGTGAAAGCAGAAAATAATAATGAAATACACTATTTCCTGAAGAATGTTACAAGATATAAAGTGTGTGAAGTATGTCATTTCCTATTTCATTTTAAAATATGACTGTGCTTGTCCTTTCTATAATACGATAATGCTGCTGGCCCAGAAGTGGAGTAGTTATGTGTACTGTAAGTAAGTAGAGCTAAGAGTTCCTATATCAAGTACAATAAAAGAAAATCTTACCATTCCCTTTGAAGTACCTCAGATTATTAGGGTACTTTAATATATATATGTATATATATATTTAATTTTCCCAATTACACACAAAAACGATTTTCAAAATACATTTCCTGAAATTATAAGATCCAAATTGTCTCACTCTCTCCCTCTCCCTACCCTTCCCTCTCGGGGAAAGGGTAAGCAAACTAATCTAGGTTATACATGTATTATCATGCAAAATGTGCTTCCATTTTGATCATTGTTCTAGGAGAATACTCATATAAAACCAAAATCCCCAAATAAAAACATAAAAACTAAAGTGAAAAATTTGCTTTGATCTGCATTTTGAATTCAACAGTTCCTTCTTTGGAGGTGGATAGCATTCTTTGTCATAAATCCTCCAGAGTTGTCCTGGGTCATCATATTGCTGAGAATAGCTAAGTCTTTCATAGTTGATCATCATGCACTATTGCCATTACTGTATACAAATATTCTCTGGTTCTGCTTATTTCACTTTGCATTAGTTCTTATAAGTCTTTCCAGCTTTTTCTAAAATCATCCTGCTTATCACTTATTTTTGCACACTAGTATTCCATCACCATAATATACTATAATTTGGTCAGCCATTCCCCAATTAATGGATATCCTCTCAATTTCAAACTCTTTGCTACCACAAAAAGAGCAGCTATAATTTTTTTTACAAGTAGATTCTCCCCCTCCTTTTTAAAAAAGTCTCTTTGGGATATAGTCCAAGTAGTAATATTACAGGATCAAAGGGTATGCACAGTTTTATAGACCTTTGGACATAGTTCCAAACTGTCCTCCAGAATGGTTAGATCAGTTCACAACTCTACCAACAATGCATTAGTGTCCTAATTTTGCCATATTTCCTCCAATATTTATCATTTACTGTCATATTGACTGCCCTGATAATAGATATGAAGTGGTACCACAGAGCTGTTTTAATTTGGATTTCTCTAATCAAGAATAATTTAGAACATTTTTCATATGATTATTAATTCATATTAGTTTTGATTTCTTAATCTAAAAATGGCTTGTTCATATCCTTTGACCATTTGTGAATTGGGGAATGATTTGTATTCTTATAAATTTGACTTAATTCTCTATAAATTTAAGAAATTAGACCTTTCTCAGAGAAATTTGCTATAAAAATGTTTTCCCAATTTGTAATCTTGGTTGATATAGTTTTATTTGTAAAAAACCTTTTTAGTTTAATATAGTCAAAATTATCATTTTACCTTGAAATGTATTCTTTCTCTTGTCTGATCATAAATTCCTGACTGACAGGTAGACTATTCTATAATTCCCCAATTTGCTTATGGCATCACCTCTTATGTCTAAATCATATACCCAGTTTGACCTTATATAGGGTATGAGATATTTCTGCCATATAGATTACTAGTTTTCCTAGCAGTTTTTGCTAAATATTGATTTCTTATCCCAAAAGCTGAGATCTTTGGGTTTATCAAACACTAGATTAAGATCATTTACCTCTATATATTGTATATCTAATCTATTCCATTATTCCATCATTCTATTTCTTAGCCAGTATCAGACTGTTTTGATAATTACTGCTTTCTAGTATAGTTTGAGATCTGGTACTGCTAGGCTACCTTCCTTCACATTTTTTTCATTAATTCCCTTAATATTCTTGACCTTTTGTTATTCCAAATGAACTTTATTATTTTTTCTAGTTCTAAAAATAATTTTTTGGTACTTTGATAGGGCATTGAATGGGTAAATTAAATTGGGTAGAATTATCATTTTTATTATATTAGCTTGGCCTATCCATGAGCAATTAATATTTTCCCTAATGTTTAGATCTGATTTTATTTAAGTGAAAATCAAGGTATTTAAAAAATCAAAAAGTCAGTTTCACTATGTGCACTCAGAGACATGGAATTAATAATACATTCTTGGGGGCAACTAGGTAGCAGTGGATTGAGAACCAGGCCTAGAGATCAGAATTCCTGGGTTCAAACTTAGCCTCAGATACTTTTTTTTTTTTTTAACCCTTACCTTCTGTCTTGGAGTCAATATTGACTCCAAGGCAGAAGAGTGGTAAGGGCTAGGTAATGGGGGCTAGTGACTTGCCCAGGGTCACACAGCTAGGACGTGTCTGAGGTCAGATTTGAACCCAGGACCTCCCATCTCTAGGCCTGGCTCTCAATCCATTGAGCTACCCAGCTGCCCCCTCTCAGATACTTCTTAGCTGGGTAACTCTGGGCATCTCACTTAACTCCCTTTGCCTAGCCCTTACCTTGGAACCAATACATAGTATTGATTCTGAGACAGAAGATAAAGGTGTAAAAAACACCACCACATGCTCCTTTGCAACTCAGAGTTTTGACACTGTGTATGATACTGCAAAATAAAAAATCAATCACGTAAGTGAAATAGAGGGTCCTACAATCTGAAGTCATAGATTTACCAATCCAAAGTAGGGCTCAGCGATTATATTTTTGTCTGTATCATGGGGTTGTTGTGGAAGTTTTATTTTGCCAACCTATATAAATGTTGAATATAATTATTGTTAGAGCTAGATAGATAGAATGCCAGACTTGCAGTCAGAAAGACTTCTCTTCCTGAGTTCAAATCTGGCCTCAGATACTTACTTAGCTGTGTAACTCTGGACAAGTCCCTTAACCCTGATGGCCTTAATTTCCTCATCTGTAAAATGAGCCAGAGGAAGAAATGGCAGATCATCCAGTATCTATCTCTGCAAGAAAATTCCAATGAAGTCACAAAGAGGTGGACATGACTGAAAACTGAATAACAAAATCATTATCAATTATTATTTTTATGTCAATTCAGAAACAAAGTACTACCTCTGACACTCAATTTCCACAATGAAGTTGGTGGTAAAGTGAAGCAAGCTGACTTTATGTGGAGGCATAATAGGTGGTCACCTATGTGGAATAATCTGGCACCCCCAAACTTCTCTTTCATTGATGCTTAAAATTCTGCCACTAAAGATGACAGGATATAGAATTAGAATTATGTTACAAAATCCAGTGTTATCATCCTGAAAAGAGGAAGCTAAATCCTAAAAGAGCAAAGTGACTTGCCCAAAGTCATATAGTTAGTGAGAGATAGAGCCTCTTAGACCCTAAATTGTGATACAATTCTCTTTCTATTATGCTAATTCTGTAGCAATCCACTCTTATGGTTCTAGCTGGGCTAGAAGTCTTAATTTAAAATGCAAATATCCTTGGAGGAGAAGCTAGCAGTGCAAAAGAGTTTATCTGTTCTGCTAACTGGCATAGCTAGGGGAAAGAGAAGGCAAATGGACATTAAGCCCAGGAGGAGAATACTGAAAGGAATGAAAATTGAGATGAAGACAAATTTTTGTAATGCCATAAACTTACCCAGGAAGGACCCTATAGTTAAATGAGGCCTTAGACAACTTATAGGAAGTTCCAAGTTACACATTTGTAGTCTAAAGTTCAACTTACCAATGTGTCCTTGGATTTTCACTGCAAATTTCACATGCCTGTTTGGTTTTCAGTTTTCAGAGATTCCATATCTTGGTGATGAAGATAAGCCAGAATTCTGACGTTTCCCATTGCGCCTTAAAAGAAGTCCATTTTTTTTTCTAATGGTCAGGAAGAGATTTGTATAGTTGTTTGTTTGTTTTCCTTTTAAACTCATACTTTGTGTCTCAGATCAGTGCGAAATATTGGTTCCAAGGCAGAAGAGCAGGCAATTGGGGTTAAGAGACTTATCCAGGATCACACAGCTTCAGGAAGCATCTGAGGCTAGATTTGAACCCAGGACTTCCCGTCTCCACGGATGACTCTGTATCCACTGAGCCACCTTGCTGCCCCTAGCATTTTAGATATTGTTGTTGTTTTTTTTGAGGCAAATAGATGTTACTTGACTTGCCCAGGGTCACACAGGTAGTACATATATGAGACTAGATTTTAATTCTGGAAGATGAGTCTTCCTGACTCCAGCCCTAGTACTCTCTCCACTATATCACCTACCTGATTTTTATAGAGTTGTTTGTTGTTCTTGTTTAAGCAGAAGTATGTGAAGCTGAGAGGGAATTCCCTTTGTTTATAATTTGAGGTTTAAAAAGAAACATTTAGATTTGCCCAAGGAACAAAGCACATGAATATTATTTAAATTTTTTATCTGACTGAACTTTTCTTCAGTGATTTTTGTTTGTTATATTTGAGCTATATATTTTCAGCTTTATTTGGTAAGAATGGGTTGCCAATATCATCTTCTTATAGACAGGTCCATTAAATGAAACTAGAAACACTAACTTTAGGAAAACCCAGTATAGATTCCTTTAGACAATGAGCAAAATGTGTTAGTCAGGAACCCAAAGCCTTTCTTTGGTTGGAAAACTATTCTTTCTTTGCCAGGGGACCTTTGCCAGGACCCATAATAGATTGATGTCTTTTTGCAATCTTTACCATTTCCCACTGATGGCAGCCATTTTGTTGGTATTCTTGGTTGCAAAAAGGGGGAAAGGACATTTTAAAATCTAGTATGCTCAGGCTTATATGTCTTCAAAAAACAGTTTTGGAAAGGTTCAGCATTATAATACTCTCTAAGAGTATGGGCTGATCCCACCAGGAAATCTCCAATCCACGTCTCTTTCATGAGAATTTGTCAAAGGACAGAAGTACTGGAAGCCATTTTAAAGGCACCTCCTATTACCTGCTATCCCCTGGTGAGGAAATCCTCCTAATAGTTAATTAAGGATTAAAGCCTCACTAGGTGGATATACATAACCAGAAAACATACATGTGTATCCCCCCTTCATCAGACACATACATACAAGGCTGATAATCCATCTTGCCTCTGGGTTGCTACTTTTTTTTTTTTGTCATAATATGAAGGATGGCAGGGATGAAGGAAAAGATTAAATGGGTTAAGAAGTAGGAAGAGAATGGAGAAGTCAATTTAACCTGCAAATGGCAAGGTCTGGTTTTGTACTCCAGCTTTAAAAGGGAATTATTTGGATGTGGGGTGGATGGATTGGAATGCTAGAGATCATTTAGGGCTCATTCTTGTTTAGTGGGGCTGAACAATGCAGGTCTTCTTTCTGGAGTTGTACTCTGGAGACAATAGAGTGGCATTTCTCTCTCCCACACAATGCCTTTTCCAGTCATGTGAAAAGAGGTTAGGTCTGGTTCCAAGAGAAGGCATTTTACTCAGTAAATACTTTTCTGTTCTGAATATTTCAGGCTGTGGCAAATCAAACATGAAGGCATAACTGTGTGCCGTCCCCAAATCAGGAAGCATCTAAATATCGTTCACCCTTCAGGTAGGGACAAAGACGAAAGAGGTTTGTACACTCTGTAAGCACAACTGTGGAGAGAGGTCTCATCTGTTCCCTTGCCCTTTCTCACAAAGGATTTGTCATAAACCCTGTCCTGGAGCCTCGTTCAAGGAGATAGTTACATGCTCCATGTCATCATTGGGTTTTTTGGCTTATAGTTAAACAAAAAAAGAATTCCTGTTTTATTATTTTTTTCTTAGCAGGAGGCAAGGAATCAAACACTAATAATTAAATGGTGATGAGCATTATGTAATAATTCTTACTAAAGGATTGGAAAGAGCCTGAGGCAGTTTAAGACCTCAAAAGGCCTCAGGGGTCGACATATAATGATGAAAAAAAATTTGCGTAAGGAATTTCCAATTGGTTATATATTTAATATAAGCTCTAATGCTTGGGTTAAGGTGTAGATAAGGAAGAGATCTTTCTTTAGTTTCACCTATAGTTATGTTATTGAATCTAGAGGTAGGAAGACCCTCAAGGGGTGTGTTACAGCACTCCCAGATATGGAATATTCAATTAATACTTAGATGTACAGCTATCCCTTCCACATCTTGACTTTCCCCATCATTATTTTGATATATCTTGAGTCAGCATAAGAAACTAAATGGGAATTCTGGGGGAATTTTACAGAAGCCGCAGATGACACAAAAAGGCCAGAAAATGACATAGAAAAAGTTTAGAAACTCAGAAATACATACTTACCCCCAAATTTACAATAAAGTACTACAAACACCCCACAAAAGGAAAAGAAAAAATTTCAGACTTCTTTGGTATGAAGGAGGACCAAAAAAATTTTACTTGGATTTTCCAGATCTCAGGGATACTGTTTGCCCCTAATCCCCTCAATATAGAAGGGATAATTGTATTTCTGATCTAAAGTTTAGCAAATCTAAAAATATCCGGTAGAAATAGTTCTTCCCTCTATCACTATCTTCTCCCGTCCCCACTCCTTTCATACTATTCTCTGCAAAGAAAATGTTGGTAGATGTTGGGAATGCAGTATGAAGATCAGCACTTTTATTTTTAGCAGTCTTAGAGTTTTACTGAAAATGATCTGAACACTCTATAAAGGGTCTTGGCTTTTTCCAACACAGTGAATAGAGTTGTTTGCCATCTTGATATTTATAATCAGATTCAGGGCTGGCCTCCATTACTAGGTTTTTCCATTTATGGTAGATGCTGCCAATTCACCTGGAACCAAAAAACAGCTAACAAAATACTTTGCCCCCCCCCAAAAAATGATACTTCACAGTTTATGAATACTTATTGTTAAAATGACAAACTATATTCATATATTAATATTTCATCTGAAAGGTAGAGGGATTTGTCCAAGGTCATATAACTAGTAAGCAGCAGAGACAGTAAAATCTGGGCCTTCTGCTTCTAATATTTTTTCCATTGACTCATTCTTTTTAAAATTAAATTTTATTTTTTATTTTTATTTTTCAGATATGTTCTTTTTTTTAACTAAACTTTATTTTTAATTTATTTCTATTTTCAGACCCATTCTTCTTATCTATATAAGTAGCTCACTTTTCTCTGATCAACCTTTTATTCACCCCAAAAATTGCTGAATAAATCAATATAAAGGACAGATGAGTGGTAAAAATATTAGAAATAGAAGCCATGAATAAATTCCAAACTAGTTATTCAGTCCTTGGATTACAGAGAATAGAACTAACTATAATCATTTCAATTGCAAATTATAAAGATTTAATTTTTTTTAATTTGAGAATTATTCCTCTTTCAAATTTCTTATGTCATTTGCTTTGACTTTTTTTTTTAACTTTTACTTTTTGTAGTAAGACAGAAGAGCAAGGGTGAGTTGGGGTTAAATGACTTGCCCAGCATTATACAGCTGGGAAATGTCTGAGGTCAGATTTGAATCCATGTCCTCCAGACTCCAGGCTTAGCACTCTAACCATTGGGCAACCCAGCTGCCCCATACTTTTGAATTACCTTCTCTCATATATCATCATCTATCTTCATGTATATTTTGATCCTCCCCCAATTCCTAACTTGATTATAAATTCTTTGAGAACAGGGACTTCATTGCAGCTCTATTTTTGTATTTCCAGCACCTTATTCATAGTAGATAATAAATGGTGATTACATTAAATTTGTTCTTATAAATGTAAATTGTGTCCAACTGAGGCTTTAGAGAAGTAAAGTAATTTTCGTTTCTGAAGGTCTTCATAGCATAAGGAGATATGGAAGGCATTCATTTTTCCTTTATTTGTGAAGCCAAACTGAACTACTCAGCATTCCCCAATGTCATCCATCCTCTGCTCTTTCTGTGAATTCAGGTCATCTCAAATGTCTTGAACACACTTCCTCCAACTCTTTGTCTAGTGAAATCCTTCTGTTTTTCAAGACCCAGCTAATTCCCCAAAGTGATCTCTGTCTTCTCAAATTTCTTTTATTCATCAAAGAAATGCAAAATTAAATTGTTTTATACATTTCACACCTATTAAAATGGCACAACTAGAAAAAAAATGATAGGTGGTCCTTTAGAGAAAATCAAGACTATTACATTATTGGTAGAATTGTATGATGGTGCAAAGTTTTTTTTTTTCTTTCTTTGGAGAATGTAGGAATAAAATATTACGTGTTAATATAAGTATGGCAGCATAAATAGATAGGAATAAGTACTGCATCTGTAATTTTAGTGGCGTAGAGCTCTCTAAGATGAGGAAACTCCCTCAATCAATGCAGATTAGTGCCTTCTCCATAACTTATAGTCAGACCTAAAAACTGATCAATGAAATGGCCAGCCACAATTACAGAAGACTAATGAAGAATCATGCAACCTTGTAACAAAGAGGGAATGGACTTGAGCTAGAATGAATCATACATTTTTTAGACATGGTTAATTGGGAATTTGTTTTACTTGACAGTGCATATTTGTTACAAGTGCTTTGGTTTTCTTTTTTTTTTTTTAATGGAGAAAGTTGAGAAAGAGAAGGGGTATAGGGATAGGATTTCCCTTCTCCTCCCTCCCTCCAATAAAGAAGAGAATAGAAATCTAGATGAAAGATGGAATCATAAAGAAGCAAGGCATTTTTGAAAATGACATATTCACTTTATTATATACTTAAAAAGAAATGCAAACTTTACACAAGGGAAACTCTGAATTTTATGCATAATCCTCTCCCATTCAATGACAAATATGGAGATGATAATTTTGTTTTGTGTTTCCTAGGTTCAGAATAAAATAAAATGTAATTTTAAAAAACCATTATAGCCTTAGAGAGTTCCATAGAGCTCTGTGTAGGTTAAGGGACTTGTCCAGGGTCACATAGCCAGAATGTGTTCCCCAGAGGTAGGACCTAATTCAGGCTTTCCTGGATTTATCTATCTATCTGTCATATCTATCTATCAATCAGTCAATATATAGAGCAAACCCAGAATATTATACTTGTAATTATATGTGTGTATGTTCATGTGTACACACACATATGAGATCAAAGATGGAACTTCAGAAGAACTTAAAGTGATACAAGGAAATATGTTTTTTAGACTGCTATGAATCAATTTTTGTCCTACTTTGCTAAAATGGGTAGTATGTTAAGGATTTTATATTAAATATTAAATAAAATTAAATATTAATATTAAATCATATTTTTGTATTTTTACTTTTTTGATGATGGTTATTAAGTTTTTAATAACTTCAGTATTTTTTTTCTTCTAGCTCATTGTCTGGACACCTTTGCCCATAATGACATTCTACTTTGAATCACTCAGTTGTTTATGTAGTCGTTTTCTCCTCTACTAGATTGCAAACTCCTTGAGGATCGATACTGGATCTTGTTTCTGTTGTTCATCCCAGACACTGAGCAAAGTGCCTGGCTTTGAATTAAATTGGTGAAGTTAATGGAGGGACAGACTGCTTTTTCCTTGGGGAGAGTAAACCCTATTCTCACCAGCTCTTTAGTGCTAAATCCCTAGCTCGGCTGAACAGAGTCATAAGGAGACACTAGTAAGGATCTCTTTTGAGAATCTCACTGGTAATAAAACTTCAGACCCTCTCTTGGATGCCATCCACAGGAACTTCAGAAAAATAAAATGAAGCAATGAGCTGTAATACCCTCAATCACTGGGTCAGACTTCTCATTGTGGTGTAATAGAGAGAACAGTGGTCTTGGAATCTAAATAGTTGAGTTGCAATCCTGACCAACAATTACTAGACTCTTTTGTTCTGAGCAAGTTATTTCAACTGTCCTGGACCTCAGTTTCTATATCTGTAAAATGGAGATAACAATTACCGGTACTATTTTTGTTGTCAAGATGGTGGGTAGAAAAGTGCTTTTCTGGTCTGATGTACTATAGAAATGCAAGCTGCTTTTGTCATCCCCATCAACTCTTGCATGCAATGTGAAAGAATGGGGGGCTGTTAATTTTTGATGGGTGAAATTATCAAACTGTGCTTTAGAGAGCTTAATTTGGCAGTGGTTCATATTTCCCCCTTCTGTCTGCTTTGATTTTGTGGTGTGTGGCCCAAGCCTGTGTACCTCCAGAGAGGGAGGTCAGAAGCTCATGTGGTGCACCTGTGTTTCTCTGGGTGGCTCTGGTCAGGTTACACAAGTCTCATTCTGTACTGCTTAAGAACCAGGACATAGTTTTCATCTAAGAGGTGGTCTGAGTCTTGGAGATGTGCCCAGCATCCTGCAGATGAAGTGCAGAGCCACGTGTCTGAGTTTTGACAACCATTCCTAGTCTACCCTTTGTGAGAACTAGGGAGTTTTCTTTTATCTGTGCTAATGGTCTTACACTATTGTCTTATTTCTGAATTTGTATAGTCTGTTTTCCCCCAGAAAACAACCCTCCAAAGATATCCTCTTGTGGTCAAAAGTGTGTGGAGACTTGATTTAGCAGGGAAAGAGGCATGTAGATCTCCAGGAGGCTTATGATGAAGCTCACATCTCCCTCCTTGGTGGAAAAGTGATGCCCTGTGGATGCAAAATGAGGCATCTATTTTCAGAGATAACCAAGATAACACAAATTTGCTTTGTTTGATGATACTTGTTACAAGGAAGGATTTTACCTGGGGAGTAGAGAGTTGGGGGGGGGGGTAGTGCTCATGATGCAAAAACAAAGAAAGAAAAGAGCACTGGTATAAAATATTTAGAAAACATACAAAAGAGAGTAGAAAAAAGTTCAGGAGACAAAAGCAGAGCAATGTTGTTGGTACCTCCCTGTTAAATGACACAAACACACAAAAAATCTGTACTTAATTCTTTGTATGTGGAAGTATTCATGTTTGCTCATGATTTTTAGTTCATAATTTTAAATTACTGCACATTTTTTAAAGAATAAAAATACCAGGGAAAGTAGATGGCAGAATGAGGAAGTAATACAGAGGCCAGAGAGCAGAACTTAAGAGTCACGAAGACTTGAATTCAGATGAACTGAAGGAATTCCATATGAACTGAAACGACCTCCAGGAATTGATGCAAAGCGAAAGGAGCAGAGCCAGGAGAACAATCTACACAAAAAGTGAAACTTTGGGGCATAATCAAATGTAATGGACTTCTTTACAATGAAATGACCCAGGATAATCTGGAGGAATTTATGAGAAAGATACTATCCACATCCAGAGAAAAAACTGTGGAAGCAGAAATGCAGAAGAAAAACAAAGATCACATGGTTAGATGGGTATGATTGGGGATTTTGACTTTAAATGATCACTCTATTGTAAATATGAATAATACGGAAATAGATTTTGAACAATGATACCCAGTGGAATTGCTAGTCAGCTCCAGGAGTGGGGAGGGAGAGGAGGAAAAGAACATGAATCACATAACATGGGAAAATATTCTTAATTAAAATTTTTAAAGGAAGACATGTATTCAAATCCCTCCTCAGACAAGTCACTCAAGCTCTCTATGACTCCATTTCCTTATCTATAAAATGGGTATGATAATGTACCTACTTCCAAGAACTGTTGTGAGGCCTATGAGTTAACATTTGTAAAATGCTTTGTGTATCTTAAACATGATTTATAAATACTAGCATTATTATCACTATTAATACTAAAACACAGTGGCAGTGAGCACAGAATGGGAAGGAGTACAAATAATTAGGTTCAGAGGGCAGAAAATTTTTAGCCTTCATCCCAAGAAGCTGCTTTAGGACCCCGAGTTCTGAGATCCAGGGCTGACTTCTTCACAATGGGTTAGAAAATGATTTTTTAAGACTGTGTTAGAGATAATCAGAGTATGAATTAGGGTTGTAATAGGCATGGTAAATTGAAATGGAACATTAAATGTGTATGCTCACATATCCACATGTCTACCACAGTACCCTAATGCTTAAGAAATGTTTTGTAGGCATCTCAAACTCAAAATGACCAAATCAAATTCATTATCTCTTCCCTGCCCCCAACTCTCCCCTTTCTCAAATTTTGTTATTACTATTGAGGGCACCACTTTCCTTCTCTTTTACCTTACATATCCAAGGCATTAATGAATCTTGTTACTTCTCCCTGCATCCTACATTCACTGCACCACCACTCTCGTTCAGTCCTTCATCACCTCTTACTAAGACGATTGCAATAACCTTCTAACTGGTTTTCCTACCTCTGGTCACCACCCATTCCAATCTCTCTTCCATTCTGCTGCCCAAGTAATTTTCCTAAAGCATGGATCTACACAATCAGCACCAGCAAGTCTGATGGCATTTCAAAGTCTTCCTAACCTGGCCCTCCTTTCTATTTCACAAAGTATATGACCCAACCACACTGGCCTATTGGTATGCCTTGAACATGGCACTGCTCATCTCTGTTCCTTTGCACTGCCTGGAATGCTCTGGGATCCCTCAGCTGGAAAATGGGGGAGAATAATCAACAGTTTATCCCTACTTTGCAGGGTTGTTGTGAGGATCAGATGAGAAAATATAAAGCCCCTTGAACAGTGCCTGGCACATAACAATACGTGCTAATGGATATTTATGCCTTTCCCTTACTCACTCTTACTTCCACCTCTCATCTAACCTTGGCTTCCTCCCAAACTCAGTTCTCCCTTTCTGTCCCCTCCTCCACTCGCCTACCAGTTAGGACCTTTCTGGAGGTATACCCTTTGTAGGGACCTTGATATGTATACACTTTCTGATGGCAGGGACTGTATTTGCAGCCTTTGTATCCTTTGGTGTTTAGCCCCTGTACATAGTGAGCACTTCAACTAGGAAGTGTTTGAGGTCATATTTGAACTCAGGTCCTTCTAACTCTAGGTCTGGCACTCCATCCATTAAACCCTAGCTGACCCTTCCCTTCCCTCCCTCCCTTTTTTTCTTCCTTCCTCCCTCCCTTTTTTTCTTCCTTCCTTCCTTCCTTCCTTCCTCCCTCCCTTTTTTTCTTCCTTCCTTCCTTCCTTCCTTCCTTCCTTCCTTCCTTCCTTCCTTCCTTCCTTCCTTCCTTTTTCTTTCTTTCCTTCCTTC
>NC_058134.1:91618527-91679624 GCF_016433145.1 Gracilinanus agilis | reverse complement strand
TTCCTTCCTTCCTTCCTTCCTTCCTTCCTTCTATGTCTCTGTGTCTCTCTCTGCTTCTTTTTCTGTCTCTATCTCTGACTCTGTTTGTCTGTCTCTCATTCTTGATTTCCTCCAAAATCTAACTAAATCACACCTCCCTTACCTTCTTCTTTCCTAACTTCTCAATTGACTGTTCAGGTGTAGCTAGATAAAGGAGGACACAAAAATAGTCTGTTTGCCCTAGAGAACTAGAGCAAATGTATGTAACACGACAGATTAATGTTCATTTCTAAACATCTGGTGCTTAAAATGACCTTTCTTCTTTCCTTTGTTATTCCAAGTTCTGTTCATTTCCATTCCTCTTCAATGACTATTTCTTCCTTGAAGCTTTCCCTGACTATTCTGGTCTTTACTAAACTTGTACAGCTTAACACCAGTAATTACACATTTATTAATCACCTTCAATTTTCAGTACCCTGTGCTAAATGCTGAAGATACAAAGAAAGGCAAAAGGTAATCTCTCAGGGTCGGGTAGATGATTTAGTGGATAGAGGACCAGACCTGGAGTCCAAAGGTCTAAGGTTAAAATCTTGCCCCAGACACTTCCTAGCTGTGTCCCTGAGCAAGTCACTCAACCCCAAATACTCAGCCCTTATCACTCTTCTGCCTAGAAACTGATATTAATTCTAAGACAGAAGATAAGAGTTTTTTAAAAATATGTAAATGCTGACTTTTATTATTACATAAAGTGCTTTTCAAACCTTAGATTGGTATCTGTTATATTAAAATTTTAATCTTATTTTTATTGATAAATTCTGTTTTAAAATCATCTTTGTTTCTAAATATAAAGAAGGCAAGAATTTTTTAAAAAGGCAAGCTTGGCTTTTCGAGGAGTTCATTGCCTTAATGAAGGAAATGACGTGCAGACAACTATGTACAAAGTATATACAGGATAAATCAAGAGAGAGAAAGGAACTAGAATTAAGGGACATTAGGAAGGATCTCATGTAGAAGTTGAGGTTTTAGCTGAGCCTTGAAGGAAACCGAGAAGCTCCTTGCAGAAATGAGGAGTTAGAGCATTCCAGGCAAGGGGAACAGGCAGAGAAAATGCCCTGAGTCAGGAGATGGAGTGTGTTCTTCAGCAAGGAGGCCAATGTCACTGGATCTCTGGCAAAGTGGAGAAGAAGGTGGTATAAGATATAAGAAAACAGAAAAGGTAGTAAGGGACTAAATGGTGAAAGGCTTTAAATGCCAGAGGATTTTATATTTGATCCTATAGGTGAGAGAACATCAATGGATTTTATTAAATATTGGGGTGACATGATTACACCTAAACGTTACAAAGATCACTTAGGTAACTAAGACAAAGATGGACTGTAGTGGAGAGATAGGAGGGAGGGTAGCCAGCTAACCAAGCAATCAATAAACTTATATTAAGTGCCTACCACGTGCCAGGCTCTGTGCTAAGTGTTGGGAGTAGGGGAAAACACTCCCTTGCCCTCAAGAAACTGGCAATCTAAAGGAGGAGCCAAGGCAAGCTTTCTACAAGATAAATTGGAAATCAAGACCAAATGGAATTAAGAGGTTTTGAGGAAATCTGAGGAAGATTTCCTGTAAAAGGAGGGATTTTAGTTGGCAAAATCCCAGTAAATACAGTGGAATCCGAAGCTAAGAGGCACAGACTCCCAGTAGTGCTTGGGTAACTATGAGTTTCCGCCTTTGTAACATTAATAGGGTTTAGTAGTTTTAGGGATGTAGCAGGTGGTCAACAAATAATTTTTGAGTGAGCTACATTAGGAATGTTTGACACTGAACATCTAAATATGGGATCTATTCTGGGTGTTTATAATACTTCAAATAAAACAAAGGATTAACTGGAAAGTCTTGTAATTATCTCACCCCTACTTAGAACTTTCTTTTTCTCCCGATTCCAGGCTGAGATTGTTAATGAACAGTATCAGCTGTTCGGCATTTTCTGATTAGGAAGAAGGAAATTAGGTGCTTTGGTTTGAAAGATGTTGATTTGTAATCTGGAAGCAGGGTTAGGAAAGAAGAAAAATTAAAATGACTGCATAATCACTTCCGTTTATGCATGTGTTAAGAACTTGAAAGTAAGATCTACATTGAGAGATTAGTGTAACTAAAAAGCAAAGTGCGGATACTATAACCACTCCCTGTGTATTCATTTGCACTAGACCGCTGTTTATACTCTAAATACTTAGGTTTCCATTTTTATTTTATTTTATGTGCATGATTTATATAGTTTCCTCCAGATGTTGCACTATCCAGTTGTGATTTTATATGATCATTTTGCTTTCTTTCTACAGCTTTCTGGGCAAGGATTACTATATGCAGTTTATTTACATGCCATAGCTAATGCCCATTAATTAAGTCATGTCCATCAACAAATCATTAGATTGTCTTTGTGCGGATAGTTCCCCCAACTTAATGGTTTGTTCATTTAACTGAAGTCTGCCCTTAGGGATTGTTAGCATATCAAAACAGTATTTGTTGAGCCTAACAAAGTGATAAATTGGTTTGTGTTTTACCCTTTTCTTCTGAAAGACTAATTATTTTTAAACCCACTTTTGTTGTGTTAAGAAAAGTCCTATTGAGAAAGTGGCCCTCAGTTAAATAAACAAATCGTCAGTCTGAGAACAGAATTGTCAACAGAGGCACAGTCTACTAACTTGCTGCTAATTAATGGACAATCGCCAATTGGGTTTTAGTTGAGATATCCATAATTAGTGAGTGATTCGGCCATCAGGTGATTAGTCCCTCTGCCCTAGAGCCACAAATCAGGGGAACACCTGAGATTCCTTATCTTAAAAAGGCAATCTTATCTGCCTATCCACACCTTTTCCTCCTCCCTCCTCATTCAGAATCCTTGAGTCACTTGGGGAAGTCTGTGAAATGCTGAAGGCTACACTGTGTGAACTGCAAAAATCAAAAGTTTTCTGACTTTTGCCAGCCAAGTAACACTGCTAGATGCCAGCTCGTGGCATTTCTGTCAGAAACCCAGCTGGCATGAAAGTGGATTTTTAAATCCAGCCTGGAGTAACCTCCTGCATTCAGCAATCCTTTGCATGACTGTAAAAGTCTAAATCAGGTTGCACTTTCCCTGGAGCTAGAGGAGGAGGAAGAGGAGAAGGAAGAAGACCTCCAGCTCTCCATAAAAAGCTGGCACCATTCTGAGAGCCAGATTAACACACCAAGCAAGGCATCTAGGCTGGCCCAGCCAGATTTCAACACCACTACTCACCAACCTATCTCCCCCCCCCCCCCCCCAACAAACCAGTAATCCCAGGCTCTCTTGGCTGATAAATGACAGTTCTGAATTGATGGTGAATTTCAACTTGTGTTCCAAGGATGGAAGAAGAAAATACTTTGAAGCAATAGGTGAAAAAATGGATTTATCCACAAAAGAAATAGCGAAATCCCATTAGTTGATCGGTCTCCAGTCATTCCTTTCAGCTTCCAATTTCTTCTCTTCCTCTTTTTAAATCATCCTGCGTCTGCTGCTAGGTTAACCTTGGTGAAATATTGCTTTACCATGCTCAAAAATTTCCAGTTGCTCCTCATTGCTTATAAATTAAGCCCCAAACCTCTGATGTTGTGGAGGATCTGAGATTCAAGTCCCTACACAGTTAGGACCTCCCCACTTCTCCAACTTTATTTCCTACTACTCTCCAATACACACTTACAGTTTCAAGTTGTTCTCCAAACAGAACCTGATAACACGCCATAGTCATGCTTAGCTTAGCCAGCTTCTTGGATCAAGGCCAGCTCTCTACCAAGACTGCCCTATAATGACAGCAATTCATATCTCAACGAGGGCTAACATCTGAGTTGCACTGCCAGAAGGTGACTAGAAGTTGCATTCCTTGTTCCTGGCTCCTGGGTTTAAAACTGTCTTCTGCCTTCACTGTACAGCTTTGGCCCCAACCTCTGAAAGCCAAATCCACAAAGTAAACTCAGTGGCTCCACTGTACAGTAGAAGATGTGTATGATAATGTGGTTCCTATAAGCTCTAAGATCCAAATTTCTCCTCTGTTAGAATATCCTCAGACTTAAACTGCTGTACAGAGTTAACAATCAGAGGCTGGTTTGGCATATTGTTAGTTGGTGTTTTTTTTTTTTGTTTGTTTGTTTGTTTTTAGTGTACATTAAAAAAATGTATCTCTAAACTAAGTCTTTGTGGGAAGGGACCAAATCTAATACCTTTTGCTTTTCCTTGACTACCTTAGCTCATCCACTACAGTCTTATCTTCCCCTTCTTTCTATTTACCATCAGATGTCAAGCCAGGCTAGTAATTCAGGCTGGAGGTTGAAACATCTAACAGTTAAAAAAAGGAGTTTTACTTAGCTGTAGCAAGAACCCACACTCAGCTAAGATAGAGTACTGACTTGGGTGGATGCAGCTTCATTCGAAATCTTGTCTGTTCTAGAGTGTAAAAACTCCCAAGGCAGTAGGACAGGAATCCCCCAATTTGAACTGATCTCAACTGCTCATGATCTGGTCTCTTTTATACCCTTAGGTGACTAGGAAGCCAAGTCAGCTGTTTGAGTCTTTGCCTCCTAACCAATCAGATTTCAGGGCCAATTTTCTTGCCCTTAAAGGTATAGAAGCCTAATTCTAATTTACATGGGAAAAAATGGAATCTGCCACCCCTTCTTGGCTAAATTTACTGCAAAGATGCCTATCTCCCTAATGCCTTGCCTTCCTCATCTACCAGACTTGTTTCTTTTTGCAATCTGGTGTTTGTTCTCACCACCCAAGTCTCCGAAGGGACTTCCTAATGATGACATCTTAATGACTCTTTCTAGTACTTTATCAAAACTCTTTGACCCTCCTCTCACCTGCAGTATTTGACATGTGTGTGAAATGTTCTGCTGCATAATTATGGCTGTGATCCTAAGTAAGTTACTTAATCTTAACTCTGAGCCTCTGGTTTCTCATCTGCAAATTAAAGCTAGTAAAGCACTACATAATTGTTACTTCTTGTTATTATTATTATTGCTCTCCTGGCTCACAAATAATCTTTTCCCCCTAGCCTTGGAGACAACTATTCCCAAGTGTTTCATTCCAAATTTACGGCTGTTCCCTTCTGGGTAATATCCTTCTCTTCTTTAAAGCTCAATTGAAAATCTACCTTCTTCAGAAAGTCTTCCTTAAACACCCCAATAATTCCTGATCTTTTCTTTCTTGTGGCTCACATTTTGTTTTGTTTGTATCTACATTACATGCTTAGCATTTATAATTTAGTATTATATTTATGTATCCCTTCCCATTAAACACTTAAAGTGACATTACCAGGGTCACTTTCTCTGCTGGACTCTACCTTGAGAACAAGGAGCATTTCATGCATAATGTTTCCTCTGAGCTTAGCATATTATCTTGTACATTATAGTTGTTTAATACATTTTTATTGAATTACATTTTTTTCCTCTAGCTCTGTGCACTGTAGATGATTTTAAAATGTTTGTGTCTGCTGACAGAGAAATGTAATGAGCAATGGCACAATGGACACAGGAGTCAGAAGACTTGGGTTCTAGGCTGAGCTCTGCCTCTAACTAGCTGAATGACTTTGCATACCACTTCCTCTGTCTTAGATTTTGCCTTATAAAATGAGGGCATTAGTTCTAGTTCATACATCTCAGATTGACAAAGATGATAAAAGAGGAAAACAGCAATTGTACAAAGGACTGTAGGAGGACACACTACTACATTGTTGGTAGAGTTGTTAATAGGTTCCACAGTTTTGAAAAACAATTGGTGATTCTATTCCCAAAGTCTCTAAACTGTATATACACTTTGACTATACAATATTACTGTTAGTCATGTACCTTCCAAAGAGGTCAAAGACAGAGGATTGGGTCCGTATGTATAAGAATCTTTTTAAGGGCATTTTTTTTTGTTACAAAAAATAATTGTAAATAAAATAAGTGCCTGTTATTTGGGGGAATTGCTGTACAAATCATAGTTTATAAATGTAATGGAATATGATTGTGTCAGAAGAAATGACACATATGATGAAGAGCTCTTTTTGTGGTAGCAAAAAAAATTGGAAACTAATCATTAAATTGAGAAAAGGCTGAATAAGTTGTGGTATATAAATGTGAGGGAGCACTATTGTGGTATACGAAATAAAGAAATAGATGATTACAAAAAGACATGGAAAGACCTGAACTGATGCAAAGTGAAGTGGACCCAAGAAGAACAATTTATACTATAACATCAGTATTATAAAAGTGAACAGTTTTGAAGCTGAGGAAGAATATAATGAGTGGGTCCAGGAGAACAAATTATATAATTAAAAACAAAGCTGTAAAAATAAACATTGAAAGCTATAAGAAGAATGAACAATACAATGTCCATTCATGATTCTAAAGGACTAACCAATGCTACCTGTTACATAGACGTGATAGATTTAGGGTGCAGAATTAGATAGATAAATATGTACTGTATATGTACCTTAAACAGGAGGGTGTTACAAATGTCAAGTGTTTCCTGCAGTTTCAGATGAGATCACTTATTAATTAACTTTTAATTTGTAACAAGAGACCATTCAGGATATGGGATTAATCCAAAAACATGAATGTTTGTAATATAAAACAACACATCAATAAAAAAATTTTAATGATTCAGAGAAATATGGAAAAGTTTTATGAACTGACGTGAAGTAAGCAGAACCAGGGGAAGCATTTACTGGGTGATCATAATAATAACAATGTGAAAGTAAACTACTCAGAAAACCCTCAGAGCTCTGGCCAGAGTAGAGACTAATTATACCTTTAAGAGATGAATAATGAACCTTTTGCCTCTTGGCAGAAAACTAATTAACTAGAGGTGAACAATCAGAGGTGCATTCTCAGATATTGTCAATGTATTGGTTTGGTTTGACTACATATTTATGCCAGTGCTTGGGGGTAGGGGATGGATGGAGATAGTTGAATTAGTAGCTAATGATAGACATGGGGAAAATAGCATTGAGTAAAAATGTTAACACAAAGAAAAAAATGAACAATAGATCAATAATTTATAATAAATGGAGGAATCAGGACTTGCTTAAAGACTCCTTTCAGTTCTAGCATCCTATGATTCTATATTTAATGATGATTATCAGTCACCCAGAATACAGAAAGAACACTAGAAATAGAAACCAAGGATCTGGCATATTTCAGCAAATATTCATTAAATACCTACTATGTGCAAAGCATCATGCCAGGAGACAAAAATAATATATAGTCCTCGTCCTTAAAAAGTTTTTAGTCTGGGAGTGGGAGGGTGGGGAGGAAAACAAGACATTTTTTAATACAGCTTAGACTTAAAAAAACCCAACACCTTACTTTTGTCTTAGAATTAATACTAAATCTTGGTTCCAAGGCAGAAGAGCAGTAATGGCTAGGCAATAGGGTTTAAGTGACTTGTCCAGGATCACACAGCTGGGAAGTATCTGAGGCCATATTTGAACCCAGGACCTCTTGTCTCCAAACCTGGCTCTCTAGTCACCTAGCTGCGCCACCCCTATCCCCACAGACACCTAAGTGTATTTCCGAGATACAAATTGTGATAAAAGATCTTGGAATAAAGAGATCATTTAAGCATTTACTGGAGTCTCCTATGTTCCCAGCACCAAGCTGTATGCCAGGAGGGATGACAGAAGAGAGAGGTACGGAATAGTTCCTTTCCTAGGAAGCCTTACTATATAACCAAGTTTCAGCAATTTATACAAGATAGTAATCTACCAAGTAGAGATCAGTGATGATTAGAGTGAACAAGAAGGGAGTCACAGAGGTGTCAGAATTTGAATTGAGCCTTAGGATCTTTACTTTTGGCTACTCTTGCCACCACAATGGTGTTTATTTCTCTGTGCCATCCCTCACCACAGTGGCTAAGGGAAAGGACTCATCCATTCCAGCATTCAGGTCTTTTAGCAGCTCATGGATCCCTCCATCTGGACTTCCCATGAAGCAGGCAGGGATGGTGAATATTAGGCTTCTATTTAGGATCTGTCTAAAGTACAATTGTCTTTTAACCCCCCCTTCTTTCCCTACCTTTAGGCTACTTTCAGTCCCACTGCACCTGCCCCAAGCACCCATTTCCTTTATAGTTGGGGGAGAAAATAACCTACCGACTCAATGAGGAACTAAGGAGTATTTCAACTATAATACTTCAAGGATCCCTCATTTCATCAATGAGGAGAATGATTGTGGATTGCCATCCCCTTATGCCTTAACAGATGATCTTTATGAGTTGCTGTGGCTGAAAAACCATGACCAACTGGTAATGAACCATTCCCAAATTAGCACATGTAGTCTTTGGAGCAGTCTTAAGATCCATTATTGGGCAAGGGAGTGGAGTCTGAAGGGTGTCATCTCAAAAACGTTGTAATATTTACTCAAGGTCAAACAGCTGGAACCAGAATTAGAGCACAGGTCTTCTGCCCAGGGACCAGCAGCATATAGTTAGGTAGTTTAGAGGTAAGTGCATCCTCCCCCACCACCAGAAGGAAATTGATTCTGGACCCTAGTCCATGCCCTGGCAGAAAAGTCCCAGCATCCTCACCCTAGTAACAATTCTGCTATGGAATACATAAGTGATGGGAGGAGGGAGGTGTGCATCAGGGACATTTTGGAGCAAAAAATAAAAAAAATGAAGTCTCCTTTCATCATCAAAAA
This sequence comes from Gracilinanus agilis, assembly GCF_016433145.1. NCBI lineage: Eukaryota > Metazoa > Chordata > Mammalia > Didelphimorphia > Didelphidae > Gracilinanus > Gracilinanus agilis. The sequence goes on along the minus strand of NC_058134.1, from coordinate 91,670,963 downwards.
TTGTTGCACTTATCCACTTCTTAAGAACACATTTACTATTAAATATTTTAGAGGAGAAAATACGGTCGACACGGAAGCTGTCTCGCAAAAGATCTTTTCACATAAAGGAACATTGTTTGAGAAACGCTGCCTTATAACTTAAATCGGCTCCCATCTAAGGGATATTAGTTTAGGTGCTGGGGTGGGGGGATGGGGGGTTGGAAAATAGGGACCGGGTAGAGGGAGGTCACAAAAAGAGGAGGTGGGAATCTGCTAGGCTATTTTGCCTAGGGCAGACCTTTTGAGGCGGTAGTGTAACATCTCTTCCATAAAATATCCCCTGGGGCCACTGTCAGAGACAGACCGCTAAACCGCATGGACTATGGGGCTGACCCTGTGTGACAATTCTCCTGCTCTTATGTGTTTGTTTACTTGCGTCTCTAAAGTTATTGCCTGTACCACACCCCTGTAGGAGATCTGCCACCACCAACTAAGGGAACAGGGAGATCCGGAAATCCATACTGTTTTGAAGATGTCAGCATACAGGCGGATCAAAAGTTTAGCCCGGAGGCTGCTGTCAGCTACTCAAGCACATAACTTCATACATGGTTTAGAGATCTGTAGTGCAGGGATCACGGTGGAATAGAGAGGCAGAGAAGGGGAGAGTGAAAAGAGAGAGAGAGAGGCAGGGGGGAAAGGCTGGAAGATCTGTCTTTAAAAGAATTAAAGGAAAAGTGAGAACAGAGGGAGAAGGTAGGGGGGAGAGAGAAAGGGCGGAAAGCCAGAGGAAAAAGACAGGGAAAGGAGAGAAGGGAAAAACAATGGGGAAAAGGAGTGTGTGCCAGCAATAGATCAGACCAACACCATGAGGAGTGCAATTATTTCTCCTTTTGTTGATAATCTGAAGGAAATAATATTAGCTAATATGGTTATGTAGTGTAAGGTTTGCAAAGTGCTTCACATATATTATCTCACTTTATTCCTCAAACAGTCCTAGGGCATGGATGCTGTTATCACTGCCACCCCCCACCTTTTTATAGCTGAGGAAACAGTCTGAAAGAGTTAAGTGACTCACCTAGGGTCACACAGTTAATATCTGCAGCAGGAACTACTGATTCTTTATCCAAGGTTACTATAGTAAGCCTTGGGATTCAGCCAAGATAATGTTTTAGAGATCTAAAAGGCCTAAAGTCACAAAATTGGTTTTAAAATCTCTTGAGTAATTGTAGGATTTTTAGTCCTTTCTAGATTTTCAGATTGAAAAGGCAGAATTATTTTATGAGATATCTTAGTCACCAAGGCTTGCTTCCCTGGTATCATCCTCCACATCACCTCATATATCCAACTAGTTGCTAAATCTTGTTTTTTCTACCTTCAAAACATTTCAGTACAACTGATGTTCACTACGTAGGACCAGGTTCATAGCCTCTTGAACCTGGACTTTTGCAAGTCCTTCCTAAATTTTCTTCCTTTTACTGTCCCACTGTGTGGATTCCATCTTTATTCCTCAGCCACTGGATCTTATCTCTTCTCTTTCACATTCTGGTCAGTTGACAAATAAGTATTTATTAAACACCTAATGAGTCAGGTAGGTAACTCAGTGATAATCAGAGAGGTCAGGCCTGTATGTCCCAGGTTCAAATTCGACCTCAGGTGCTTCCCAGCTGTGTAATCATGGACAAATTTTAGCCCCAATTGCCTAGCCCTTACTGCTCTTCTGCCTTGGAACTAATTGATAGAAAGGAAGGAAGGAAGGAAGGAAGGAAGGAAGGAAGGAAGGAAGGAAGGAAGGAAGAAAGGAAGAAAGGAAGGAAGGAAGAAAAAACCTATTATATGCCAGACACTGATATAAGCACAAAATAGTGGCAAAAAGTGGTTTCTGCTCTCATAATCTAATGGAATGCAGGTGGGAGACAATAGGTAAACAAATTTGAACAAACAAGCTTTAGAGAGAGTAAATGGAAAAAATGATCAGAGATAAGGTACTAGAAATAGGAGGAATTGGGAAAGGCTTCCTGTAGAAAGTAGAATTTTAGTTGAGACTTTAAAGAAGCCAGGGAAGCTCTGAGGCAGAGATGCAAAAAAGAAAGCATTTCAGACATGGAGGAAAACAGGAGAAAATACCCAGAAGCAAGAGATGGTGTGTCTAGTTTGTTTGTGGACTAGCAAGGAGGAGGCTGGTGTCATTGGATCAGAGTGTGTAGTCAGAGTGGGACGCAGGGGTAAAAAGTAATTTGTAGGAAAGGGAAAGAGACATCTAGGTGGCAAAGCACATAGGGTGCTGAGACCAGAATTAGGAAGAACTGAACTTAAATCTAGCCTGAGCAAGTCACTTAACCTTGACCCTGAGCAAGTTTAACTTTTGTGTGCTTCCATTTCCTAATCTGTAAAATGTGACTGATAACAGTAGCACCTGCCTCCCAGGGTTGTTGGGAAGAAAGCATTGGATAATATTTGTAAAGCACTATGCAAACCATAAAGCTTCAGTGTCAATACTCGTTATTATCATTATTCTGAAAGAGTTCTTCTACTCTCCTGATTTTACCTATTATCTCTGTGCTACGGACTCAAATCTATTCTTCCATCTTTGCCCTTTTACTTATTTACTTTATTTTTTAAGATCCTTACCTTCTCTCTTAAAATCAATACTGTGTATTGGTTCCAAGGCAGAAAAGTGGTAAGGGTTAGACAATGTGGGGTAAGTGACCTATAGGATCACACAATTAGGAAGTGTTGGAGGTCAAATTTGAACCCAGGACCTCTAGCCTCCAGGGTATACTTTCTATCCACTGAACCACCTAGCTCCACCCTGTCCTCTCACTTTTGCACCTGTCTCATTTTCCCATATGCCTTTGGAACCTGTATGATTCACCAGGACCTTCAGTTCATCATGACCAAGACTGAACACTCTTCCTTCTAGACTGGTTTCCCTTTCTAGTTTCACCATTTTTTCAATGGCGTGCCATCATAGGAAGTGGGCTAGAAGTTGGTGAGAGATGAACCAAATGAAGTTGAGGGAAAACTAATCTGTGATTATCACTTCTCCCTTTGAAATGTCACTTAGATTTGCCTTTCCTCCCCATTGCCACCCAATTGAACCTTTCCTTATCATCATATGCTTTTTAGTTGATCTTTTCCTTCATCCATTGTCAGAAAACATTTATTAAGCACCTACTATGTGCCAGGCACTGTGCTTCAGGACCCACTGAGTACTTCTATCACTTTGCCCTTCCTAAAACAATTCCATCATGTCATTGTACTTTCTAAGAACCTACAATGGTTCCTTTTTCCTGGGACTTTATCTGCCTGGTTTTCACAATGTATTTCACAGTCCTTATTTCCCATTTTCCCCCCATTACTTCTTCAACACACACTCCAGACATTACACTCAGCCATGATCCTTACTCTTCTATCCTGTCTCTCTATTCTGTTCCTTCCCATGGTTTCAATTATTGTCTGCACACAGATGACCCTAATTCTACCCATCCAGTTCTGGTCACTCTTCTAAACTGGTTTGGCATGTACCTGCTGTACATCTTTACCTGGATGTCCTACCGACGTCTCAAATCTTTGTTGTTGTTCAGTAGTTGCAATCATGTCTGATTCTATGACAATATATGTAGTTTTCTTGATAAAGATACTAGATTAGTTTGCCATTTCCTTCTCCAGCTCATTTTCCAGAGGAGGAAACCGAGGCAAACAACCTTGTGACTTTCCCACTGTCACACAGGACAAACAATGAATCAGTTACTAAAATCCGATATTTCTATGCATATATATGCACTTCTTGCATATATGTCCTTTTCTCCAAACTGAGAGACATTCCTCTAGTTCAGATCCTTATCACTCTTGTCTTGATACTGTTCTAAAGTGATTTCCCTGCTTTCAGTATCTCCTCTGGGTCCAAAAACCACCTCTGATGTTTACTACCTGTATGGTCCTGTGCAAGTCACTTAGTTTTCCTGAGTCTCAAATTCCTCATTTATTAAATGAAGAGGTTGTGATAACCTCTGAAATCCCTTCCAGTTCTCAAATCCATCCTCTGCCCATCTATCAAAACAATTTTCCCAAGACATTGGTATGAACATGTCTCTCCCTTACTCCATTAGAATGTAAGCTCCCTAAAAAATGGAAAATGTCTTTCTTTTGGCTTGTATCTGTACTTCCATCTTTTAGCACAGTGCTTGGCACATAGTAAGTGCTTAATAAATGTTTCCCTTCTTTCCTAGCTCACAACTCTTTAGTGCCTTCCAAATCTATCTGGCATAAAATGCAAACTCTTTAGGCTAACACAAAAAGCTTTTTGCAATCTGTTTCCAGCCTATCTTTTAAGATTTATTTTACATTATTCACTTCCATATATTCCACATTCTAGCCAAACTTATGTACTCAAAATTCCCTGAACTTGCCATCATTGTATCTTGCATTGGTCTTTTTTAAAATTCAAAATTTATTATTTATTTATTTGTTTGTTATATTAAAATACTTGGGTAACTGCCTCCCCTCCTCCCATTGGAAAAGACATCATTTGACACAAAGATATGTATATATAAAACTATATCTTGCTTATTTTAGCAGCTCTTTCTCTAGAGGTGGATGTGCACAAGTCATTCTTCAAATAATATTTCTGTGGCTGTATCTAATGTTATTTTGGTTTTGCTCATTTCACTCTTCATAATTTCATGTATGTCTTTCCATGTTTTTAAAAAATTAACCTGGTAGGAGCAAAATAAACAGAACTGGGTTAACACAATAACAGCAATATTGGACAATGATTATCTGTGAAAACTTGGCTACTGTCAGCAACGCACTGATCTGGGACAATCCTGAAAGATTTAAGATAGGGAAAGCTATCCACCTCCAGAGAAAGAACTGTTGGAGTCATCTTTCCTATCAGTGTATTTATGGTTTTATTTGGGGATTTTGGTTATGTATGACTTTTCTCTTACAACAATGACCAATATGGAAGTATGTTTTGCATGACAATAAAAATAAAATTTTAAAAATTATACTGCTTGTCATTTATTACAGTGAACTAGTATTCCGTCACAATCATATGCCACAACTTGTTCAACCATTCCTTAATTGATGGGCATCCCTTGCATTTCCAGTTCTATGCCATCACAAAGAGAGCTGCTTTAGAAGTTTTAGAATATATAGGTTCTATTCCTTTGCTCCTGATCACCTTTGGAAATAAACTTAATAGTGGTATTGTTAGGTCAAAAGATATACATGGTTTTATAACTCTTTGGGTATAATTCCATATTGTTCCCCAAAGTGGTTGTACAGTTCCACCAACAGTACAGGACACCAACAGTGTCCCCATTTTCCAACATCCTCACAGTTGTTCTGTTTAAAATATATTCCTCCATTTAAGAATCCCTCACTACCTTAATGATCAATTAAATAATTAAATAATTGATTAATTGATAATTAATTCAAGTGATACTTTATGGGAAGCCTTTTCTGATTCCCCCAATTTTTAGGGACCTCTCTCCTTCTTTATATTATTTTATTTTATCTGCATACAAATTTGATATCTCCAGTTGAAGGTAAGCTTCTTGAAGGCTGGGGCTTTTTGTTTTTCCTTGGCATTTCCAGCACTTAGCACACATGGAAAGTTCTTCCTAGACAGAATTAATTTGAATATTTCCTTTCCCATGTGTCATACCTTCACTCATACCTGTCTTCACCACATGGAATGAAATGTTTTCTTCTTCTTCCCAACCCCTCTCCATCTATCCAAATCCTTCTTGTCTTTGAAAGTCCAGTTCAAATCATTCTTTCTAGAGGTTCCCCGACTTTGAGTACCTAAAGCACTTATCTCTCTGCACTTACACATTAGGTCAGTTAATTAAGGTCCCAAGAGAGACTTGATAGAACGGTAATGGAAAGTTTGAATAGTTCACCTATAATAAAACTCTTTTAGGATACCTATAAATACGTGCTTGTACATCTTGAAAATCAAGAATGTTTTGCTGTTTTTGATACAACCACAAAGGAAAAATTCCTATTTGGAAGATCAGCCATCTAACAGTTTAAAAATGTATTTATAACTGTGAAGTTTTTCTCTTGCCTAGTAATATTCCTGAAAGAGTTCCATGCTAGCCAAGTAAAGAAGTTTTCCCAAAGCCATATAGGTCTACAATCTATATTAAGGGACTATCTGATAAGAAAGACTATAGCCAGTTAAAAAAATCAAAGAGCAGAGGGCAGTTGGGTAGCTCAGTGGATTGAGAGTCAGTCCTAGAGACGGGAGGTCCTAGGTTCAAATCTGGCCTCAGCCACTTCCCAGCTGTGTGACCCTGGGCAAGTTGCTTGACTCCCATTGCCCACCCTTATCACTCTTCCACGTAGGAGCCAATACACAGAAGTTAAGGGTTTAAAAAAAAATCAAAGAGCAGATACCAGCATACTTCTCCTACCAGAAAGTCCAAAGAGAAGACTGAGAAGGAGGCAGCAAAGAAAGTTCTTTAGGAGGGATTATAAAAGGACGGAATGCTCAAACTCTTTAATATCAATTCTCAAATATGGTGTCATTCCTTGGAATGAAATTATTTAGTGGCCCCTCCCCAGTTCTCCCTATGAAACTGCACTGGTATGCATTGGACCAAAGGCATCAAAGTTGTGTGCTAAGACTAGCTAGCTATGGAATGTATTTTCCTAAATTATTACTGAAAAAAAAAAACCTGTCAAAAGAAAATGTAATAAGAAGAGCACTGTGTTCACTACTTCACTGCCATTGATCTTTGGGGATCTTGGCATAACATTGGCCTGTTATTCAGATTTTATGAATTAAATTCACCATCCTGAGCTAAAAGCTCCTTCCAACTTAGTTATATCCTTGCAGTTCCTGACTTACAAATGACTAGTACAGACTAGTATTCCCTTCCAGTGAGACTTTCAGACCTTGATGCCATTGTGATTGCAGTGGGAATGTGGGAGGAGGGGGGAAATGGGAGTAGAGGAATAATCAGAATCTTTTAGAGCATCTGTAGGTCCAGAAGTAGAAGGGAGGACCTTTGGAAAGCAGGAAGTACTCCCTTGTGAAGACATTCTCAAGCTGTCAAAGCCAAACCCAGGATTAGGTGATAGCTGCCTCTCTAATATATCTGCCCCATTTCTGCCTGAATTTAGACACCTTTTTGTCCTGCCTGAGATTCAACATATTCAAGGTTCATTTAGGTTAAAAATATACACACTTAACATACATACCTGTGAACTTTAAGGGGCTACCAGTCATTCACACATTGTTGTGAATTAATTTAATAATAGTATATAACATTTATATAGTAGTACTTTTGGGATTTCTTGTCTCACAACTACCCTGAAGGTAAATGCTATTCCCATTTTACAGATGAGAAAACTGAGCTGCAGATATATTAAAATGAAATAAATTTCCCAAGGTTACACAGCTAAAAAGTGATGAAAATGGGACTGAAACCTACCTCTAGCCCACTGTACTTTCCACAATGTGGATATTTACATCAATAACAAGGAACTTCAGGAAAATTTTAGCTTGAAAGCCTCTAAAGTTCATTCATATTTTTCTCGAGCAGAAATCAGTTTGTCCACCTAATTGCCATTTAATAATACTATTGTATTTTTATTAGTAGTATTATTATATAATTACTATTATAGCTAGTATATAAAGTGTGTTTACTATGTGTCAGGCACTGTGCTGAGCACTTTACAAATATTATCTTTTTTTTTAAACCCTTAACTTCTGTGTATTGACTTATAGGTGGAAGAGTGGTAAGGGTAGGCAATGGGGGTCAACTGACTTGCCCAGGGTCACACAGCTGGGAAGTGTCTGAGGCCGGATTTGAACCTAGGACCTCCTGTCTCTAGGCCTGGCTCTCAATCCACTGAGCTACCCAGCTGCCCCCCCAAATATTATCTTATTTTATCCTCGCAACAACCAGGGAGGTGGGTGCTATTTTTTTTTTGTTTGTTTTTAAACCCTTGTACTTAGGTGTATTGTCTCATAGGTGGAAGATTGGTAAGGGTGGGAATGGGGGTCAAGTGACTTGCCCAGGGTCACACAGCTGGGAAGTGGGTGGGTGCTATTTTTATCTCCATTTTATAGTTAAGAAAACCGAAGCAAGCAGATTGTATATTCTCAGTTCCAGGCAGAGAAGTGATAGTTCAGAGTACAGATATGTACAGAGTACAGACTGAGGCATATTTTGTATTTTTTTTTCTTTTTCAGCATGGTTAATGTGGTGATTTGTTTAATTTAATTATAGTATTTTTCTTCCTTTCTCAATAGGAGAGAGAAAGAAAAGAATAAGGCCCTACCAATAAAATAAATTTTATATTATGAATTTTCATATTATATTATAGATAAAAATTTAAAAGATTGTATGTTCCACATCCTTCTCAGCATTGCTTCTCTAGGATTTTCATGATGTAGTTTGTGACACTTTGTGGAAATAGTTTGCATTGACTTTATTTACTTATATAATTTATCCTTTCTTGAATTTCCATCTCTCCCTTCCATTCTCTCTATCCCACCTCAGCTTTCATTCATTCATTCAAAATAAGTCTATGCAATCCATTTTTACCTTTCTTTGTATTCCCAGGTGCATAGCATAATGTCTAGCACAGGTGCTTAATAAAATGATTTACTGATCTATTTATGCAAAACATAGTGTTTGGCTCTTGGTTTATTCCTCTTCTATTCCTTCTACTTTGGTGGATGGTGGCATCAACAGCAGGAGATACTTAAGTCTACAGTCTTGGATGGCAGTCAAGGAGGAAGCTCTGAGCCTGTTTGCTGCTGACAGGAAGAGGAAAAATCCTTTAATGAGGTCTTGGCACTAAGTAAATAAGTCTTTAAAGTCTCTGTTGGGGAAGCTTCTGGTCTCAGCACTTCGGACCTCAGCAAATTCTCTCTCCCTTGTTCTTTACTGAGAGGGGAAAAACTGTGAAGGAAAGAAAAGGAGGGAGAGTGAGAAAGAAATACAAATCAATTTACAAATAGTACATCAAAGGATTTTTTTTAAAACCCCACATCAAATTTAGAAATACAATGTAGTTCTTCAAACAAGTTTATCTTATGAAAGACTTTACTGATTTTTTTAAAAAAGCTGTCAAGCAGATTCAACATCTCCAAACCCACAGGCGGCTTTCCCACAGGAATAAATCTTCCCTTTCCCGGTGCCTATGGTGTGATGCTTCCTAGTTACCTACAGGAAGGGGGCAGTCTGGTAACAAACGATTCTGGGCTAGGGGCTGAGCTGAGACCAGCTCATCCACTCTTGCCTTTCAGGCATCATCTCTAAGTCTTAAACAGAAGAAAAAGATTCCTCCAAGGAGGATGTACAATAACTCCTTAGGGTTTAGGAAGCTCTTGTGGAGGATGAACCAACCCTTTTGGTATTTTTAATTATCTGTTCCTCTGGACAATTTATGGATCAGTAGTCCAGACTCTCTTCTTCCCACTCCTTGAAAACTGTCTCGGATGCTAGTCTTCCAGATCCCCAGATCTCCCTGTTTAAATCTGCCTTTGCAAACTGCTTATAGACTAATTTTTTCCCAAATGTTTTCACTATGCCATTTCTTTGATCAGGAACTTTCTATGGCGCTCTGTTGCCTGCCACATTAATTCTGAACTCTCCTATGCTGTTCTTATTTTTTTCAGACGTGTAAGATTAAAATTAATATCCAATAACTCCACGTATTATATTTTAAAAGATTGGTTAATAATTACTTGAAGTAGGAGAAATAAAAGAACAAACATATGGAAGCCTAAGAAAATAACACATGAGTAAAATTCTCCTGCCTGGCACTCGCCCAACCTCCTCAAACCACATTCCTGGGGAAAAAAAGAGAGAGGGCGGAACTACATACAACTTATATCTTCCCTACGTTAGCACAGCTGGAATTTAGAGTCTGGGGGAGCAAAATTCTAATTAAACAGTCATTTCCACCATGTTTATCTCTTTGCAACTGCAGAGATTAGGGTTTTCTTTCTTTGCTTTGCTTTTTTTTTTAGGCAATGGGGGTCAAGTGACTTGCCCAGGGCCACACAGCTGAGAAGTGTCTGAGGCCAGATTTGAACCTAGGACCTCCCGTCTCTAGGCCTGGCTCTCAATCCACTGAGCTACCCACCTGCCCCCAATTAGGGTTTTCTTGACAAAGATATTGGAGTAGTTTGTCATATCCTTCTCCAGCTCATTTTTCGAATTAGGAAACTGAGGAAAGCAGGATTAAGTGACTTGTCCAGAGTCACCTAGCTAGTAATATTCTGATACCAGATTTAAAAACAAAACAAAACACCCTTACTTTCTGTCTTGGAATCAATACTAAGTATTGGTTCCAAGGCAGAAGAGTGGTAAGGGCTAGGCAATGGTGTTTAAGTGACTTATCTAGGGTCACACAGCTAGGAAGTGCCTGAGACAAGATTTGAACCTACAGTCTCCCATCTCTAGTCCTGGCTCTCGATCCACTGAGCCATCCAGCTGCCTCATGAGGCCAGACTTGAACTCAGGAAAATGGATATTCCTGACTTCAGGCTCAGCATTCTATCCACTGCACCATCTAGCCACTCCTTAACCATCTTTATTTCAAGTAATAATTTAGTTATTCCATCACTTACCTTACCTATATCTGTCTGATGACTTCTCTATCCATAGCCTAACTTTAGTCTGGTTGGCCAAGCCCTTTATGGCCCAATCCAAGCCTACCTTTCATAGTCCTATTTTACATTACTGCCCTCTAGGCAGACTACAGTGCAGTCATAGTGATCTTTTTAGTGTTCCTCACACAAGTGCCAAGTTAAAGACTAATATTCTAAGTGCAAGAGTAAGAGAGAAAAGGATTTTCCTGATCCTTCTAAAGTTACAAAATCTGACTTACCCAGAGCCTTCTGCACTGATGCTAAGCTTCTAGAAGAACAATAAACTAGCAGGTCTGGGATCTAGTGGACCTAGAGTTCTGATCCTACACATGGTGCCCCATTTCCTGTCTCTGTGCCTTTGCCTTGACTGTAACCTATGCCTGGGATGGAAAATCTCTTCAACGTGGCTTCTTAGAATCCTTAAGCTTCCAACCATTCAAGTACTACCTTCTACCTGAAGCCTTTCCTGACCCCCATACCACACAGCTAATAGTGTCCTTTCAATGATCTTTTTAAAAAAATTCTTATCTTCCTTATTAAAATCGATACAGCTTATTGGTTCCAAGGCAGAAGAGCAAGTTAGGGCTAGGCAATGGAGGTTTAGTGACTCATCCAAGGATCATACAGCTAGAAAGTGTCTGAGGCCCATTTTGAACCCAAGACCTCCTGTCTCTGGACCTGGCTCTCAATCCATTGAGCCACTACCTGCTCCCTCTATTGGTCTTTAACCAATTTTTTATGTGTTCATTTAATTATGATGTCTCTCCTAATAAGATTATAAACTCTTAGAAAGCAGGGACAATCCTGCTTTTCCATTTGTATCTCCAGCACCTACATAGTGTCTGGCAACAAGTGAGCTCTTTATACATGCTTGTGGGTTGACTGATTGTTCACTTTGATACCTGGATTGATTGAGAGCTCCCTCAGTATTGGTTCTCCCTCTACTGAGGGACATAGATTGCCATCCCTTTCATTTTGAGAACAGCATGATGAAGACCTGCTTCTTGTTGCTTTAGAAGTGCCAGTGTCCCACTCAAGAAGAACTAAAGTCATGCTAACTAAAAATACTGAGGACAATAAGCAGCATTTCTATCTCACTTTAAGGCTTACAAAATGCTTTGTATATGTTCTCTACTTAAATCCTTATAATAGCTCTGTGAAGTAGGAATTATTATTATTATCCTCATTTTACAGATAAACTGAGGCTTTGAGTGGTAAATTAACTTGCTCAGGGTCACACAGCTAGCATGTTCTGAGGCAGGATTTGAACCTAGGTATTCCTGACTACAGGGGCAGCTAGATGATGCAGTGAATAGAAAGAATATCAGGCTTGAAGCCAGAAAGACTCATCTTCTGAGTTGAAATCCAGCCGCAGACACTTACTAGCCATGTGATCCTGAACAAGTCACTTAACCCTATTTGCCTCGGTTTCCTCATCTGTAAAATGAGCTGGAAAAAGAAATGGCAAGCCATTCCACTGTCTTTGCCAAGAAAACCCCCGATGGGGTCACAAAGAGATGGATGTACCTGAAAGCAACTAAATAACAACTTCCTGACTTCAAGTAATCAGACTATTTGTGGGGCCACTTTGCTACCTCAGAAGAGCCAGAGCTGAGTACTGTAGGCAGGTCACATAGCACTTAACATAGACCTCACTCCAACAGTAGAATGCAAACTCCTTGATGCTCTATAAATGTTTGTTGGATTGAATTGGATTCTACCCACTGTCTCTCATTCTTTCTCTCTTATGACATTTCCCCTCCTTGATCTCGTACATAAAAGTCTGTCTTCCTGGTATCTATTGAGTTGTTTGTCATTTTAAAGAAATAAATTTTCTTTTAAGTACTAACTAAAATCTCATCTTTTAGGAAGCTTTCCCCAATACCTCTTAATTCCAATGCCCTCTCTCAGTTATTTCCTTTTTTATTTTTATTTTTTCAGTTACACGTAGAAACAATTTTTGACAATTGTTTTCTGATGTTGTTTCTCCTTCCCTCTCTTCTCCCCTCCTGCCAGAGGCAGTAAATAGTATGATATAGGTTAGACTAGTGCTTTCATGCAATACACATTTCTATATCATATCATACATACAATAAAAAATTCACGAAGGAAATAAAATGGAAGACAACATGCTTTGATCTGCAATCAGACTCCAATTGTTTCTTCTTTCCACTGTGGATAGCATTTTCATCATGAGTCCCTTGTGGTTATCTTAAAGGCTCGCTTTGCTGATAATGGCTTAGTCCTTCACAGTTCATCATCGTATAATATTTCTGTTGATGTATACATTGTTCTCCTGGTTCTGTTCATTTCACTTTGCATGAGTTCATATGTCTTTCTAGGTTTTTCTGAACTCATCTTGTTTGTCATTTCTTTTAGTGCAATAGTATTCCATTACAACCATAAACCATAACTTATTTATCCAATGTGCTGAGCCAACCAGGTTGCCTGCACTGTCTGGCACCAATATGGTGAGCTCCAAATGGTCAGGAGAGGTAGATGACCAGCCACCAGGCTACCTAAAGCTGTCAGGCCAGGTCAGAAATGAAGCAAGTCAAAGCTTCTGTGATGGTCAGAATTGGGATTGGGCTTATGAGAGTCCTTTGTGTGGGTGAGATAAGGAGATCTCATCTTAAAAAAAAAAAGACAAAAAAGAGAATAGAATAATATAATGGGAAAACAGAGGAGGTAGGTGATATAGCTAAAGTGAGAGATAACAGATGGACAGCCTATGAGCCACAGTGGTATCCATAAAAGATAAAAAGTCCTGGAGGAATGTCTTCAGCTATCGAGTGGATGGTCTGTGGAGGATTTTTCTTTTTTAAAAATGTGGGCAAGCATTGCACAAGATGAGAAGACTTGGATGGGATGGGATCTGCATTGATAGTGGGAGCGCCATCATCGAAGAGATAACAGACACTGAAGTATTGAGGTCTACCGTATTGTTCAGTGTTATTTCTTTCTTGTGTGTATGCCTTTTCTCCCCAGTAAGTCAGTGAAGTCCTTGAGGGCACATGCCTTATTCTTCTATTCTTTTTTTTTTTTAAACAAGAAGGCTTGGGTTTTTATTCTCAGTGCACAGCAGTATTGGTTTCTGCTTTAAAAGCAAAATAAAACAAAATAACAAACAAACAAAAACCTTTAATGACTTCCAAAAATAAAATAAATGTATCTCTTTGTTTTCCTTCTAAAATGTCTCCTTTCTTTCAGTCAGTCTGCTCATCTTAACAGACTGACAAATTGGAATTTTAATGTTTTCATAAGTAAATTAATAATTAGTTCCAATGTTTCCCCAAGAACCATATAAATATATGCAAAAATGTATAGAACTTTAAATCAGAATGCTGATATAGATTGTTTGCATCATTAGATGGAACTGCAGAATATGGCAGCACACACTAGGTATCTTTTGCTTTGAAAATATTATTTCCTTTTTTCTGTCATGGATAAAAAATTGTAAATGCTCAATCTCTAGTATTTTTCTTTGTTTGAATACCTTCTCTGCATTTCTTTCCCAGTGACCAATATCGGATGTGTGTGAGTTGATATGGTTGATGTAGGACATGCAGTCCATTGTTGTAGGGTAGCATTTATAAGAATCCATACATGGAGGAGGGCCCTGCAAAAGGTATGGCAGATTTGGACTTTACTAATTACCTTAAGGACCAAGTTACAACTGTCTTGATGGTGCTGAGAACAATGGAGGAAAGGCTGAGGAATTCGGGGAACATGCCTTCTATTGAGAAGCGGCAATTGATTTCCTTTTAAAGAATAATATTTTAACTTCTGGCCAACCTGTTATTTTTTCCTAAGGACTGAGCCAAATTTTGGTGTTGGTGAATCTTGTCTTTACCTCCCATTCTCCACTGTTGTTGTTTCTGATGATGATATTATTGTGTGGCTCTCCTTCTAAGGAACAAACACTCCTAGAATTAGAAAGAAAATAAGCTTAATTAAGTCATTTAACACTCTAGTCAAAATTAGCTTCCTAGCACCATAGGACTTAGAACTGGAAGGGACCTTGGTGATCATAAAGCCTAATCCCCTTACTTTTAGAGATGAGAAAACTAAGGTCTAGACAGGCTTAAATTATTTGCCTAAAGTCACACAGACCCTAAATAACAAGTCTGAGATCCAAACCCAGATCTTAGCTACAAATCCAGTGCTCTTCTAGTCACCTAACCCCTTTTGCCTCAGTTTCTTCATTGTACGATGATCTGGAGAAGGAAATGGCAAAGCACTCTATCACTCCTAGAAATATTTGCCTTTTTTCTTTTTATTTTATTTCTTTTTTTTTTTTAAGAAAAATTTTCCATGGTTCCATGATTCATGTTTTTACTTTCCCCTTCACCCCCTCAAACACCTCCCTGCCCTTAGCCAACGTTGCCTTTTTAAAAGGGGACCTGAAGGGAAATTGTTAATGGCAGGATGGTAGATATTGATTACCCTGAGTGAGAGGGTAGGAGATCCCTCCATATTTCTTTTCAGTCAGATCCTTAGATGATCCCTGTGCATAAGACTTTGGAGTTCAGGTGCCATCTCTGCTTCTTACTACCTGTGAGACTCTAGTCAAGACATTTAACCTCTCTAGGTCTCTGTTTCACTCTCTGTTAAATGAGTGGACTAGATGACCTCTGACATCCCTGGTGGATTTCAATCTATGATCCTATGACTCCCTATAGAGAACTTTACAATATAGTATTTTTAAGTTGGCATCTTGATTTTTCTACACCCTTTTCTATGCTGAGACCAAGCCTCTGCACTCTATTAAGGACTAAAAGACAGATGGTCCTTCTCCTTCCTCCTCTTCTGTTGCCTGATTTCTCTAGCACCAGCTTTCTCCTCAATACTGTTTCCCCCCCAGGCTTTGAGTGGTCTGGCTGCGGAGTCAGTCTATGATTTCCCTGGCTGACTATCCAATGCAAGCTATAAAACCACCAGCAGCCACCTTATCTGCCTTCATGTTTGCACAGTATCTAGAACAGAGCCAGCATTCATATGAATATTAAAGCATATTTTGAATCATGTATTTTTTAAGTAGGGGTGGGAGGGGAGAAGTGGGCTGGAACTATAGCTTAGAGACAGTGGGTACTTTCTGAGAGAAAGAAAGAAGAGAGGAGGGAGGAGAGGGGGAAGGTAGAGAGAGAGGGAAAGAAGGAGAGAGAAAGGGAGGGAGAGGAGAAAGAGAAATGAGAAAGAGGGAAAGAGAAAGAGAGAGGAGAAAGAAATGAGAGGGAGAGCGAGAAAGAGGGAGGGAGGGAGGGAGGAAGAAAGAAAAGAAAGAGAAAATGAGAGAGAGAGAGAGAGTTAGTCAAGTGCATGCAGGTGACATTTCTCTGCTTGGCAAACAGTGTCTAATAATGAAGATTTCCTAGCCTCTTTCTTTAGTCTCACAATTCCGAGGCTCTTGGGAGTTGGTCTTTCAGTGAAACAGAAGGGTTATATGGATATTGGACAGGCTCGATTTGCCAAGTTCTGATATTTCAGTGGACCTGAAATCTCTTTCAGGCTTATTGGATGGATTTGGGGGAGGAGGAGCAAGTACGTGTGTCTGTTTTCTCCCTTGAGAAATAGGCTGAGATCATATATGATTCCCTGCCATTTGATATCTTTGAGGAACATATAGGCTTGGTGGTCATCTAGATATCTGGAAGACTTCACAGACCATATATAAGTGCTGTCCTTTTCCTCTTGCTAGGCTCAGGCTGGCATCCCAGATTGAATCTTAACTCTGCTAACATCCCTGAAGAATCTTTTGCTAGTTAAGCTGTGCAGCATTTAAAAACAATAATGCCTTTTCTTTTCAGAGAGTATATGCTTGAGAGGCAACATGGCATGGTGGATAAAGAACTGGACTTCAGGTCAGGAGAGTCTGGATTCAAACCTTGCCTTTGACACTTACCAGCAATGTTCCTGCTTTCTCCAGCACCTGCTTTCTACTCAATACTCTACCCTATCCCTCAGACCTTAAGTGGCAGCTAGGTAGCCAAGTGGACAGAATGCCAAACCTTGAGTCATGAAAACCCAAGTTCAAATCTGGCCTCGGACACTTCCTAGCTATGTGACCCTGAGCCAGTCATTTAACCCTGTTTTCCCCAGTTTCCTCAGTTGTAAAATGGACTGGAAATGACAAACCATCCAAGTACTTTTACCAAAAACAAAAAACAAAAAACAAATAAGGTCATGAAGAGTTGTACAAACATCACAAAAACAACAAGCTATGCAATGCTAGGTAAGTTAGTTAACTTCCCAGCCTCAGTTTCCTCACCTGTAACATGAAGATAATGACACCTACCTAACAGGGTTGTTAGGAGGGCCAAATGAGATGGTCTATATGAAGTGCTTTGCAAAGTGCTGTCCGTTCATAAGAATTGTTATTATTCATATATATATATCCATGATCTCTTTTCCATTCTGGTATCACAAGCCTACCACATTAAAATTTAAAGATGGGACATTTGGTCTTGTTATGTCCTCCCAAAATAGTCCTAGGATGATCCTAATTCTTGGAGAAGGAGACTAGCACTGATTCCCAAGTTCTAGAACCTGGTCAGGGAAGAATATGAGGGGGATACTCAAGCTCGAAATTCTCTCCCTCCTCATCTCCATTTTCTAGCTTTCCTGGCTTCCATCAAATCTCAGATAAAATTTAATCTTATAGGATCAACACCTTAATTTTGTTGCTTTCCCCTCTATTAATTATCTCTAATTTGCCTTGTTTATATCCTTTTTTTGTATATAGTTGCTTTCATGTTGATGCCACCATTTTTCTGTGAATTCCTTATGAGCAGGGACTGGTTCTTTTTCTTTTTTTGCCTTTCTTTGTATTCCCAGTGCCTAGTGACTAATAAATGCTTATTGATTGACTGACCCTTCTCTTCATTTCTGCTCCTCAAAATCTTACCCATGCCCTAGTTAAGGAGATGGGTTGTATAGTGGAGTTGAGTCAAAATGCTCAAACTCTAGTCCCTTTATTTACCATATGACCAAACCTTGGGCAGAACATGGAGGTATGGAATGTTGGAGCTGGAAAAGACCTTAGAGATCATCTAGTCCAGGGATCGGCAACGTATGGCTCTTTCTGCAGGAGCCATAAAGTCAATTTTTTTCAGGCACTGTTACAGGAGTGTGCACTGTGAGCACTGTACGGCTCTCATGAAATTACATTTTAAAAAATGTGGCGTTTATGGATCTCACAGCCAAAAAGGTTACTGACCCCTGATCTAGTCCAACAGGAAGATGGGGAAACTGAGATTCAGACAGATCAAATGACTTGGCTAACAGTACCTGGCTCCAAAAAGGTCAGGGACTTGAACTTGGCTCTTTTAATTTCACATCCAGGCTCTTTCTATTATACAACCCAGTCCATTCGGAGGGGCTGGACTAGTTCATGATTTCTTAAGCTAGGGGTTTGTAAACTTCTTTTTAAAAAAATGGTAATAACTATTTAAATTTAATTAATACCATTTTATTAATATTAGTTAATAATAATATTAAATTGGTTTTCTTTGAAATTTTACAGATTTTATTTTATGCATTTGAAAACATTCTTCTGAGAAAGGGTCCATAGGTTTCACAGACTGTTGGAGAGGTCCATGTCACACAAAAGCAGTTAACCTCTGTAGTAGATGATCTCTAAGGTTCCTTCCAGCTCTAACATTCAATGTTATGTTAGACACAACCAGGTGGCTCAACTGAGTCTAGACTTAGGAAGACTTGAGTTCAAATTTGACCTCAGATACTTATTAGCTGTGTGATCAGAGGAAGTCACTTAATCTCTGCCTCAGTTTCCTTCCTCAACTCAAAATGTAGATAATATCATGTGCCTCCCAGAGTTGTGAGGATCAAGTGATAATAATATTTGTAAAGCATTTACAGAGTATTGGGAGTCTAATAGTTGTAAATAGTAGGTGTTTAAAATACTTGTTTCCTTTCTTCCTATGTTCTTATGATCCCTCTCTATGACCTTACACATACCCAGACAATTTGAGGGAAATGATTTACCAAAGCCACAAAGGGATAGGAAATTGCTCAGATGGTATCTGTCTAGTCTTGGAGCCAAGTCCCTATTTGGGATGAATGAAATCATTCAAGCTACATTGCCTTAGGAGAGCCTGAACACTTCCTTTTTCTGACTTACCAGGAAAAATAACAATAGACAAAGTGGTGAACTCAGGAGGTACCTAGTCTAGTTCAGATAATATAAGACTTGGAGTTGAGTA
This sequence comes from Gracilinanus agilis, assembly GCF_016433145.1. Lineage (NCBI taxonomy): Eukaryota > Metazoa > Chordata > Mammalia > Didelphimorphia > Didelphidae > Gracilinanus > Gracilinanus agilis. The sequence continues at coordinate 91,652,138 of NC_058134.1, read as the reverse complement.
GATCTAGCTTCATGAGGATAGTGCAGAGTGATGAGTTGATGGGAGACCGGGGCTCAAACCCTGCCCTCACCTCCCTATCCCTAATGTCACTAAGGAGCTCTGCAAGATTTGTTTAGTCCCCATTCCTATCTAAGCTTCAGTTTCCTTATCTGTAAAATTGGGGGGGGGGGTGAGATCTTCAGTCCCACAGTTTTGTGGATTCTGATCACAGGTCTGCTACCAACCAGAGGACTGTGTAACAGCCATTGGGACAGGCAGTTATGTCAAAGAAATAAAAGTGAAGGGGAAAGTCAACATTGAGAGTCAGGCTGGCCACAATATGGTCTCCAAAAGCTATCCAATTTTCCTTTGTTTTGTCATTGGATAACAATAACAACAATGTCAGAGTTTATAGAAAAATGAATTTTAATAGCTTATATTATATATAAAATATGACTAATTTGTGAGATATTCTGATTGTATTATTATAATTGATCTCTTCAACAACTCTGTGAATTAAGTAAGAGGGTTAGGGTTTCTATTTTCATTTAATGGAAAGGGGGGGAGAAAGGAAGGAAATAAGCATTGATAAAGCCCCTACTATGTGCCAGTCACTGTGCTAAGAGCTTTACAAATTATTACCCCCTTTGATTATCACAACAACTCCTGGGATGTAGGTGCTATTATGATTTGACAGTTGGGGAAACTGAGGCAACATAGGTTAAGTGATGGCCAGGGTCTCACAACTATTAAATCTCTGGCCTTCCTGACTCAAGGCACTAGCTGCCTTTAGATGTTTAAGTGCTTAAAATTACACAGCTATTAAATAAAAAGGTCAGAATTCAAAACCAAGTTTCCTATCTCCAAATCTCATGTTTTTTACTAGAGAAGCAATCATCTGGCTCTATGGCTATGTCATACATACCCTGCTGGATCATAAATTCATTGAAGGCAAGGAGCAACACGCCTTTGCTTTTAATATGCCTTTCACTCGTATGCCACTTTCAGAGAAATTTTGTAAGTATTATTTAATTTTATTCTCTTAACAATTCTGCAACACAGGACCATAGAATCATAGCTATCAAGTTAGAAAGAAACTTAGAAGTCCTCTAGCCCAACTCTTTCGTTTTATAGATGAGGAACTCAGGTTCAGAGAAACATATCTTTGTCAAGGCCACATGGTTAATAAGGACAGGCAAATACTGTCATGACAGCTGGGTCCATTTTTCAGATAAAGAAACTGAACTCTAGAGATGTTCATCGACTTGCCCAGGGGGAGGGGCAGAAATCAATTTTGACTTCATAAAATATTGACTTCATAAAAAATGTTGATTTTCATTTGTGTCTGACTCTTCATGACCCATGGACCATAGCTATCTATGGGGTTTTCTTGGCCAGAATACTGGGATGATATTGTAATTTCCTTCTCCCTTTTTGTTAGGCAATCAGAGGTTAAGTGATTTGCCCTGGGTCACACAGCTCAGAAGTGCCTGAGGTTGGATTTGAACTCCGATCTTCCTAATTCCAGGCCCAGTACTCTATCCATTGAGCCTGCCTATCCATCAGCTGCTTCGTATATAAGATCTACAACTAGCTATAAAACCCCAGAGGGAAATGTAAAAATTTGTGGAAAACTGTGCTTATCCTCTATTTCTTTCTGATGACTTTTTTATTTCCCTGCCTGCCCAAAGGAGAACTTTTAGATGCTATTTTCGAAGGATGAACAAAAGACTGAAAGTAAGGTGTTGTTGTATTGTTACCTTTGCTTCCTCAAAATGATTTCTAGAAAACTATTCAATCGTTAGCTTTTTTATATATAATATAGTATCTGAAAGATAAATAGTATTGTCTGACTCTCGAATATAAAAATAAGATGTGTTCTGTCTCTAGGGCGTTGTCATTTTCATGAGAGGGAAAAAAAGGATTTCAATGCATTTTTTGCTTGTGGGCTTCTTTCTTGTTTTCATTTGATATAGGAATTGATATATAATTCCTCTATTCCTGACTAGATCTCAAGGATTGAGCTGTACGTTGGAAATAACATCCATTTATTCTCATAAGGATGAGAAAGTAGGAACTGTTTACTCTCTTTCTTCAAAAGGTTGAGGGCAGAAAGGATATAAGTATGAGCCTAAAGGTTTTTTGAGTTGAAGGAAATTGAATCTTGACACTTCTTAGCCTTGGGGTCTTGAGATCCACGAAGTAGATAATAGAAGTCTATTTCTTCACTGAAAGACTAAATATGATCATTTCATTAGAAAACTAAGTTCTACATAATACAGTTTTTAAATTCCTCAGAAATGCCCTAAACACAATTGTCTTATTTTTAATTTGTTTCCCCTAAATTTCATGATCATTGAATTTTAACATAAAATTAGTAAAAATGCTTTATTCCATGGCTTTACTCTTTCTAGACCTTTTACACCTCTATAAACTAGGTGTTTTTGACACCTAGTCAAAGTTATGGATGATCTCTTTAATTGCCCAATCTTACATATTGCCTTTTGTCAATCCTCATCCTTCTCACAGCTCCACAGCTTTTTACGCATTCTTCACCCTCTTTATGTACTCTTCTCTCTAGGTTTCTGCAACACTGTTCACTCTTGCTTCTCCTCTTAATGATTGAACTGGTCCTTCTCAATCTCCTTTACTAGATCTTCATCTAGCTCATACTCCATAGTGGTGATTGTCCCCCAAGGATCTCTCCTGGGCCCTTTTTTCATCTCCTGCTATACCATTTTGATCTTCAACTATCCCATCAGCTTCCATGGATTCAGTTATCATCTCTGTGCATATGACTGTCAGTTTGCTTTCCAGCCCCAGCCTCTTTCTTGACTTTCAGTCTCACATTTCCAACTGCCTATTGATATCTTAAAACTTGGATGTCTTTTAGACATCATCAGTATGATTGACTGAACTCAATATTTTCCCCTAATGTTCCTCTTATTCTGGGAGGGAGGTGGATCATCCTTCTCCCATTCCTCTTCGATCTAGATGTCATTCTTCCACTCCTCACAGTCTCTCACCTCTCGTATCCATGCCGTGTCCAAGATCTGCTGATTTTGCCTTGTGACATCTCTTGACCGTGTCCCTGTCCATCTTCTCACACCCTCTATCACTCTAGACCCCATGCCTGGACTATTGCAAGAGCTTGCTGATGTATCAATCTGCCTCAAGTCTCCTCTGATTCCGAGCCATCCTCTACTCATCTGTCAAACTGATCTGGTGGCATTGACTGCCTTGTTGTTCCTTAAATAAGAGTCTTCATCTCCCTACACAATGCATTTTTTATTTAATTTTTTAACATATAGATAGCAATTTCTAAAACCATTTATTAATATTCATTTTTAACATGGTTATATGATTCATGCTCCTACTTTCCCCTTCACCCCCCGTACTCCCCCCACCCATGGCCGATGCACATTTCCACTGGTTTTAACATGTGTCATTGATCAAGACCTATTTCCAAATTGTTGGTAGTTGCATTGGTGTGGTAGTTTCGAGTCTACATCCCCAATCATGTCCACCTCTAGATAGCAATTTTTAATAATTATTTTCTGACATTTTGCAATCCATGTTCTCTTCTTCCCTCCTATGCCTCCCTCCTTCCCCAAGATGGCAGGCAATATGATATAAGTTTTATGTGTGCTGTCATACAATACATATTTCCATGTTCATTAAGTGTGAAAGAAGACACATATCACTTACACTAGAAAAAAATTAATGGAGGAAATAAAGTGAAGAATGGTATACTTTAATCTGCATTCAGATTCCATCAGTTCCTTCTATGGCAAAGGATAGCCTTTTTCCCTTCATGAGTCCCTTGGAGTTGTCTTGGATCCTTGCACTGCTGCTCAGTGCATTTTCATTGGCTGTCTCCCATGACTGGAATTCTCTCCCTTTTTCTGGCTTCCTCTTGGCTTCCTTGGCTTCCTTCAAGTCCCAGCTTGAAGTCCTTCTACCAGAACCTTTTTTGATCACCCTTAATGCTAACACCTTCCCTGTGTAATTGTCTTCAATTTATCCTGTGGATATCTTGTTTGGACATAGTTATTTATCCTCATTAGTCTGGGAGTTCCTTGAGAATGGAGATTGTATTTTACTTTTCCTGGAATCCCCACATCCCCTATCACAGTGCCTGGCACATAGTAGGTACTTATTAAATGCTTACTGACAAGACCAGCCCATTGTCTTGACCTCTCCTGTCCACTGCACCATCTTGCCTCTAGCTATTATCCCTGTAAAGATCTCATAAAGGTCTAAATATGCAAGCAACTATGAGTGCTTAGTTGACAATGATTGATCAGTGGTAAAAAAAAATCACATTATTTATTGTGAGCATCTATTCCCTCCCCCCTCCCCCCAACAGAATTGGCATTTCCCTTTGTCAAAAGAATCTGTAGAGTAGGAGCCTTAATAAAGCACAAATGTAGAAGAAATTACCTTAGTATTTAAAGGATCTTTCATTTATGTTAGTAGACTCTACAGTCACAGTTTACAACTTTTTTTTTCCTTAGTGGATCAAATTGGAGAGCTATTATGTCAAAAAAAAATTCCTCTTCAAACCTAGCGAGGCTGTCTTCAGAAGACAGGCATTCAGTTCATTACCAGACCAGTGCTCAAAGCCTTTTCAGTTTAGTAAGACCTTCCAGAGTTTGCCCAAGCATCAAGGATAACCTTCAAACCCGGAGGAGACACAGAAATAGGACTTTACTAGAGTAATGAAAGGAACTAAACAATAAATTTATTTCTGCTGTCATGCCCTGTTTATGTTTCCTTCAATATGACCCCAGGAAATCATAGAAAAATCAATTAGAAAAAGTATTTATTAAGCATTTGCTATGCAACCAGCATGATGCTAGGTGCAATGAATGAATATGCCTGGATTATTTCAATAATCCCCTAACTGACCTCCTTGTCTCTGGTTTCCTACTTCCGTCAATCCATCCTGCACATCTAAAACACTACTTAGGTAGCTAACTCGGAGGATGAGATCAGCCTACATTTGACTCTTTTCCCCACTCTGTTTTTAACTTCTAGGGGATTCCACCAAAGAGATTTCTCTCCAAGAAGATGGAGGAGTAATGGAGGTCTCTGTGGAAGTTTAGAGCATGGGGAGTGTTTTAAGGGGCATCTGAATGTCCAGTGGCATTGTCTAATAGTGAGAACAATGAGTATTACCTGAGACAAGTCACGACAGGGGTTTAAATGATCCAATGAGCAATGAATACTGGACAGAAGACAAATGGCAGCAATGCCAAGGATAGTCTTTGGCATCAGACTTCAGATGAATATCCTATCTTTCACCTAGCTGCAGTGAGACTCAGCCTGTCTTTTGCCCTATTGAATCAAGAGATTCATGAAATTTAAGGCTTAGGAAAATCATGAGACATTTGAAGGAATTTGTTTCTCAAGCTGCCTTGGGGGGAGGAGAGGGATACTACTCTTCATCTGTGAGATGAAGAATGGTCTTCTAAAGTTTCACATGTTCTTTCTATTAAGGGATGTGCTAGCATCAGGTAGAACTACTCCCAAGAGCTTATTCTTAAAATTTCTTCTTCTTTTTAAAGCCCTTATCTTCTATCTTAGAATTAATGTTAAGTATTAGTTCCAAGGCAGAAGGGCAGTCAGGGCTAGGCACTGGGGTTAAATGACTTTCCTAGGATCACACATCTAGAAGTGTCTTAGGCAATATTTGAATCCAAGACATCCAGTCTCTAGGTCTGACTCTGTATCCACTGAGCCACCTAGTTGCCTCTATGATGGTTAAATTTTCAATGTGAACATTTACACTCCAGAAATTAGCAAATGATAAAAGTTGGGTATTGATTGTCTAGAGCAATTAGGTGGTGCAATAGGTTGAATGCTAGACCTTGAGTCAGAAAGACTCATCTTCCTGAGTTCAAAATTGGCCTCAGACACTTAATAGCTATGTTGAGCCTGGGCAAGTCACCTAACCCTGTTTGCCTCAGTTTTCTTATCTATAAAATGAGCTTGAGAAGGAAATGGCAAACCACTTCAATATCTTTGCCAAGAAAACCCCAAATGAGGTCACAGGGTTGGACACAACTGAACAATAACAACAAGACTTAAGAAAGTGTAAAAAAAGGCAGATTAAACTTAAAAGTGTGACATGCCCTTAATGTTTTCCTGGAGAGCTAGTTGTTAAACATTTACCAGCACCCCATTCCTTCCAGCTCTAGTAGTCTATATTCATTGACCCTACTATATACAATTCAACGTGGTAGTTTTTCATTCCAGAATGTGTATTTACATTGTTTTCATTGCCCATCTATTTATTTCTGTCTGAATTAAGTATTTCACCATTTCAAAACTGTTCCTTTCCTGGGTCTATTAGCAAGATAAGCAGTATTCCTAGTCCTATATCAAGTCCATAGATTGCCAGTTTTTAAATAAGAGGAGGCAAGTAAGCCAAAATGGGTAAATGGTCATTAAAAGACTCCACGAGTTGAACCTGAGTCATAATAGTCCAGAGGTGATGGGACCTATGGTCTATATGTGTTATGTCACTCCATTGCTCAAAAACATTCAATGACTTCCCATTACCTTCCAGACAAAAAAAGAATATGTTTCACTGAAACCCAGTTTCTAATCACCATCCTCAGTTACTGGAAACCAACTAGTCGGGATCTTAGTGTCCTCTAAACTAAGTGTTAGTGCACGTGCATAATCTTTATCTGGAATGGTCCTTCAGATGCCTCCAAACAAAGAGTGCTATTCCATAATCTTATCCAGTTGACAGGAGAATTCATCTAGTTCATCCCCAGACCAATACCCCACCCTTTACATAATCATATCCTTTCCTTGGAGATATTTAGATGTTTCCAGTATGTGTTTTAACTTTCCAACTAGATGGAAGGTTTCTTAAGGGCAAGGACCATGTCTTCTACTTCCCTTGCATCTCAGACAATATTTACTACAGTGTTGATTACATAATAGGAGTTAAATAAATACTTGATGAATAGAGACGATGTGGTGAAGTGGGGGGAAAATTGACTCTCAAGTCAAAAATCCTGTGTTTGAATCACAGTTCTTTCACACACTAATTATGTGATCTTGAGCCAGGCACTTGACCTCTTATTTTCCTCATTTGCAAAATTAGGAGGCTAAACCAAATAAATCACTCAATATATATTTATTAAGCATCTACTATGTGCCAGGTCCTGTAATAGGCATGGAGGATACAAATTCAAAATTTAAAAAGCCCCTGCCCTCAAGGAGCTCACATTCTGCTGAAGGGGGAAGAAGTACAACATGTTCATGAATGTGTAAATATAAGTTACATAGAAAATGACTTATTTCAGTGGGCAAGAGGCATTAACAAATGGAGAACTCAAGAGATAACTTCTGGAAAGAGATAACGGTTGAGGTACACCTTAAAGGGGAGCTAGAGGTTCTAAGAGAAAAGAGCTGAAGAGCATTCCAAGCTTTACAGATATTGTGAGTGGAGAGAAGGGAACACTTGTGAGAAATGTTAAGGAGGAAGAATTGATAAAACTTGATAAGTGATTATATATGAGGGATGAGTGAAATTGAAGAGTTAGGGATGACTGTGAGTTACAGAACCTGGATAACTGTAAGAACTTAGATGGGAAATTCAGAAGATGAGTGGGCTTAGAGGGAAAGAGAAAGAGATTTTTTTTTGGCTATGTTATTTCGAAATGCATCCATAGCCTGCTGGCATTTGGAGATGTAGGATAAGAACTCAGAAGAAAGATAAGGGGATCATAGATTGAATCATTGAATCATTGAATCTATGGGGACCAATAGATCATCTAGTAAAGAGAGAGAGAAATGTTGAGGGCAAAAGATTGAGCTGTGGAGTACATACACAGATGGGTATAGTGGATGGTCTTAAAAAGGAGACTGAAAGGGGGCAGCTGGGTAGCTCAGTGGATTGAGAACCAGGCCTAGAGATAGGAGGTTCAAATCTGGCCGCAGACACTTCCCAGCTGTGTGACCCTGGGCAAGTCACTTGACCCCCTTTGCCTACCCTTACCACTCTTCTGCCTTGAATCTAATACACAGTATTGACTCCAAGACGGAAGGTGAGGGTTTTAAAAAATATATTAAAAATTTTTTAAAAGGAGACTGAATAAGATCAGTCAGACAAGTAGGAAGAGAATGACCACAGTATCATGAAAACCCAGAAAGGAGTGGGAAGTCAACAGTGTCAAAGGCTTGAGAGAGGTCGAGTTTGAGGGCTGAGAAAAGCCCATTCAATTGAGCAATGAGACACTATAGAGAGAATATCCAAGCCCCGTGGAGGAGATAAGGCTGTTTTGCAAAGGGTTCAAAAGTGAGTGGGAGATGAGAAAATGGAGGTAACAAGGGTAGATAGCTTTTCTTCTAAAAGAATGCCTTTGAAATGGAAGGAGAGATATAGGTTGATAGCTTTAGGGGAGATTTTGGGCACATTTCTAGGCAGCAGGAAAGGAGAGAGCACATAAGAAGACTTTGAAAATTAGGGATAGAAAGGAGATGGCAGAGGGGTCTAGCTGTCAGGGAAGAAGACAGAAGGGGCACAAGTACAATTGTTGGCACTAGCAAGGAGAAGAGCCACCGCATTCTCTGAGTGAATAGGGCGTGAGGCTGAAGTGATTGAAGTATGGAATTGGGGAATCAAGGGAGTCTCCTCCATCATATGACCTTATTTTGTTTTCAGTGAATTACAAGGCCAAATCCTCTGTTTAAAGGTAGGTATAGGCAGTATAGGTATTTTTAAAAGAAAAGAGATTTGAAACAAATAAATAAGTGGTGTTTCTTCTTGCTGTAGGTATTACAAATGAATTGTCCCTATTCCCTTCCCTCCCCACAGCCTCCATCCCCAGGACCTTATGCTCCAGTTGGTAAGCACACATGCAAGGTGTGATGATTTTCTGGATATGTTATATGATGGACTTGACTTTCAGAATTCATTGGAGGTAGAATGTCAGCATACAAGGACAGAAGGGACCCAGTTGGGCAGAATGAATCAGCGGGCCAGAGTCCTGGGTTTTTTGTTTATGATTCTCTTAGCATTTTGGATTTAGGAAATCTGCAGTTGGAAAGACATGTGCTGGGTACTATGTCTTTTTTTTTCAGTCTGAATTTGAACAGATGTAGCTTTTTATCTAAATTTCTCTTATAAATAAATACATGACATCCCCTTGGATTTCCTTTCTCCCTCACCCATACGCTACACTTTGTTTTGGTTTTTGCTAAACTGTCTCCTCCTCCAAGAAGCTTTTTTCAACCCCTCTTCATTATAGTGCCTTCCCCCTGCTGGTTATTTCCTATTTTTCCTGCATATTAGCTTGTTTGTACATAAATGTTTGCATTTTGTGCTCCCTTAAGATTGTGAGCTCCTTGAGGGCAGAGATTGTCTTTTGCTTTTCTTTGTATCCCCAGAACTTAGCACAGAGCCTGGCACATCTGTCATTGTTCAATCTTTCAGTTGTATCTGACTTTTCATGACCCTGTGTGGAATTTTCTTGGCAAAGATTCTGGAGTGGTTTGCCATTTCCTTTTCTAGCTCATTTTTACAGATAAGGAACTGAGGCAAACAGGGTTAAGTGACTTGGCCCAAGTCACAAAGCTAGCAAGTGTCTGAGACCAGATCTGAACTCCTGAAGATGAATCTTCCTGACTCCAGCCCTAGCAGTCTATCCATTCCCTGTACCACCTAGCTATCCCAGCTGAGCACATAGTAGGCACTTAACAAATTCTTATTGACTGATGTTGTGCAGTTTATGAAAGCCAAAACTTAGTTCTCAGCCCAGCTCTGGCCATGAGCAAAATAAGGAAATTGGTGAGGTCTCACAGGTTCCTTTTGGCGCTAACATTCTATGATCAATGATCCTACTATGTGCATGGTGCTAGTTATTTGGCAGATTCAAGGACACATGAGGCAGCTTTGTCCTCCTGGGAATACTGGCATTTTAAGAGTCAATAAGTCACAGGATGGGGCGGGGTAGAGAAGAGGGAGAGAACATGAATCATATAATGATGAAAAAATATTTTTATTTATTTTTTTTAAATCCTTAACTTCTATGTATTGGCTCCTTGGTGGAAGAGTGGTAAGGGTGGGCAATGGGGGTCAAGTGACTTGTCCAGGGTCACATAGCTGGGAAGTGTCTGAGGTCGGATTTGAACTTAGGACCTCCCATCTCTAGGCCTGGCTCTCAATCCACTGAGCTACTCAGCTGCCCCATGAAAAAATATTTTTAAATAAAATTTTTAAAAAGAATCAATAAGACTCAATGTAAAGAAATGAGCATTAACAATGATATTTCAGCTAGTAGGGACATTTTTATTATTATTATTATTAGACATTTATTAGTATTCGTTTTTAACCTGTTTATATACTTTTGGGAGGGACATTTTTGAACCAGAAGGCCTTACCAGGATCCCCTAGACCATATGAACTATATTGCCACCCCACCCCCATGTGTGTAGTCTAACCCTTCTTGCATTCCAGAGACCTCAGAAAACAGTATTCACGGCAAGGAAGGAATCCTTGGTACCTGGTTTCAAAGTCCACCAAGCAAATGCTGCCAACTAGCTCATTCTCATCCCAAGAGAAATATATGGTCAAGAGGTTTGAGGGAGAGTGGGAAGAGAAGGGGCAGGAGGGCATCTATTCCCATATGGACACATGGAGACTTGTACATCCTGATCCCATTAGCACTAATCGGATTTGCATGAGAGCATCTCTGCAGGGTGAAAGTGGACTATGCAGGTGGAGATGCCTTTTGAGACAAGTATTTATGCACTCAATATATTTCATTTTTATTGCACACAGAACAAAATAGTCAAGAGAAGCAAAGCGGGCAGAGAAGAAGAAGGAAAGAGAAAAGCAAAGGCATGAAGGTATGTACTAAAAAATCTGGAATGGAGCCCAAACTATTTGCTGAAGTGGCCATAACTGGTTTTGAGGTGCTGAGCACTTGGGGGTGAGTCACTGCCTATGGAGGTCTTTGCCATATGTCTTCAGCAACTCAGTAAAGCAGGACAGAGGATTTTTTGCCAACTGTTTTTTTTAAAAAGAACTTTATTGCATTTTTTAAAAAAAATGGTGCCATCTTTCTGAAAGGCAGCCAGTTTAATAGATACCCAGGGCTTACCCTCAAGTTCACTGCCAGATCCACCGTAAGTACTTTATGACAGATTTGCCACTCGTTTGAGAAGCAGCCCCAATCCCAATTGTTAGAGCTGATATATTTATCAAAGCTGCACTCCTTCAGGGTCTTATGGGTAACCTCTCTCAGCTCTTAGCTGAGGCGAGTGGGAAGGGAGCCCTAAGGAGCCCTGAAGAAGGGATGAAGGCATGGTTTTGGAAGGATAAGCTGCTAAGGTGACATTTAACAGCATTGCAGGAATATGAAGTAAAGGATGTGTTTTAAAAATAAACCTTCCTCAGGGATAAGAAATCTCTCTAGTTATATTTAAAAGACACACCTCTTTCTCCTTCAACTCCCCTCCTCCACCCTTCTGCCTCTGTGAATCTCATCCCTGGGCCTTAGCCCAAGGGAAGAGCTTTGGTGCAGTCAACTTAAGGAGGGATGCCTGTAGTGAAGGGCTCCAATCCCTGAGCCAACCACTCCTTGCCAAGAGGATGAAATTTCCAGTAAACCATGAAAGATTCTTAAATTACGTGAAGAGCATATAAGGAAAATTGAGGCTAGGCACATCTTTACCTCCCTGAAGCAAACACCCATTCTGCCACCCATAGGTCTTAGTAAGGGCAGAGAAATGGAATTTAAATTCTGGGATACCTGACAAGTGTCAAATAGGACTCCCTTTATCACTGGTTAGCTGTAAAAATCAGTTTTCAGTGGACAAAGGCTCCTGAGTCCTCAAAGTGTTGGATCTTGATGCTGAATGTAATGGTGTTGCCTCCACCCCACTCCTACCCCATTCTATCCTGCTTGAAATGTTCTCTCTTGACTTCTATGGAATGCTTTAGAAATCAAGTTTTCATGCAAGTTTTCTGACCCTTCTTTTCTGTCCTTCAGCTCTTCTCTCTGTCTGTCTGTCTGTCTGTCTGTGTCTGTCTGTCTGTCTGTCTGTCTCTCTCTCTCTGTCTCTCTTTCTCTCGCCTAGCCTCTCTCCTTTTCCATATCCAATCAGTTGACACGTCTTTATCATACATCTCTTGATTCTGCCCTAGTTGTTAGCACATCTTCTCATTTCTTTCACATTACTTGGTACTTAAACAGCATATATTTGCTTATTTCTGAGTGATGTAAGTTTCCTGAGGAGAGGTAATGTTTTAATTTTTGTCTTTATAACCCCTGGGTCTACTCATAGCAGGCAATGAGACATTCTTCAAACTGAATTGAGCTGGAGGGATCAGGAAAGATCTCCTGTAGGGAGAGTGGGAAGAGGAGCTGATCTAAGTTTCTGAAAGCTTGAAATTGATTCCAGAAGACACAAAACTAGGGTTAAGGGAGTAGCCTATGAAACAGATGGAATGTCATGCATATGGAAGGGAGAGTTGCCCAATTTGGCTAAACTATAGAGTGGATGAGATTGAGCAATGACCAAATGGTCTGGAAAACAGATCAGAGTCACATCAGCAAGAGTTTTCAATACCAAAGATGTTATTTTATATGTATATATTTTTTATCCTAAAGGCAATAGGGAACCATCATAGCTTCTTAAGCAAGGTTTAATCTGGTCAGCAATGTGCTTTAGAAACATCAGTTTGGGTGCAGTTATGTGGGTCATTGGAGCCAAGCCTACAGACAAGAGGTCCTAGGTTCAAATGTGACCTCAGATACTTCCAAGTTATGTGACCCCAAGCAAGTCACTTGACCCCAAATGCCTAGCTCTTACCACTCTTGGGACTAATATATAGTATATTGAATCTAAGACAGAAGGTAAGGGTGTTTTTTTGTTTGTTTCTTTAGGGAGGAAGAAGGAAGAAAGGAAGGAAGGAAGGAAGGGAGGGAGGGAGGAAGGAAGGAAGAAAGGAAAGAAGGAAGAAAGGAAAGGAGGAAGAAAAGGAGAGAGGGAGAGAGGGAGGGAGAGAGAAAAGAAACAGTTTGGTTACAGTGTGGAGGATGGATTGGAAAGGAATACTGGAGGTGGGAAAGACCAATTAGTAGATTATTACAATTGTCCACATAAAAGGTGTCAAGAATTTCAACGGAAGTCATATGAGTGGTGAGAAGTCAAAGAGGTGTGGTGAAGTAAATGCTCTTCCCACTCTTCCCCCAATGAGACTGCCCTAATGAGTCTGTCCTAAATCATCACTGAAGACCCAACTCAAATCCTACCATCTATAAAGCCTTGTCTAGCCATTCCTCTACCCCTATCCTTACCCACGAACTACTTTATATTTACTCTGTATTTATTTTGTATTTACTTATATGTGCACATGTAGTCCCATCCATGCTCTTCCAGTAGAATGTAAGCGTCTTGAAGCCAGGGACTATTTTGTTTTGTGTACAATTCCAGTAGAGGATTCTGGAGATATGGTAGTGGTGAGTGGACAGAGCACCAAGCCTGGAGTCAGGAAGACCTTAGTTCAATTTGATCTTAACACTATTTGTGTGACCCCAGGTAAGTCACTAAACCTCTGTCTGCCTCAGTTTCCTCAACTGTAAAATGGAAATAATCCTAGCACCTGCTTTTCAAAGTTGTTGTGAGGATCAAACAAACAAACTTAAAATTTTAAAGTGCTTAGCACAGTGCCTTTTACATAGAAGGCAAGTAATAAATATTTATTGAATTGAATTTGCCAGATCCTCTCCCTCCTCAGTCCCTTACTTCACTATTCCCTCTCCCATTCTTCTCTTTTTATTCTTCTATACTGACTTCCTCAGAGAGCTAATTCAGGTCATTCTGGGATTGATGATTTCCCAGATCAAGCTCAGTCTTGACCTGCCCCCAAGTTCAATCCTGTTGTCAATTGTCAACAGAAGAGATGTGCTGCTTTCCCCTCAAACACAACATGTCAAATGTTGACATCATATCCAAATCTGCTGCCCTCTCCCAACTACCAATGGCAGCCCAAGCCCTACAGGCTTGAAATTGAATGTTACTTTTGACTTTTTTTTCTCTGCCACCCATATTCAAGCCCCACCAATTCCTTCTTAAATTTTAAATTGTATTTATTCATTTAAAAATATTTTTCCATGTTTATATGATTCATTTTCTTACCCTCCCCTCTTCCTGCCCCTCTCCTAGAGCCAACAAACAATTCCACTCCACCAATTCATTCTTAATATATTTAATTTAGTTTTATTTTTTTAATCAGCAAAAATCCATCTAAGAAATTCCCACATTGTCCAAGTCCAAAAAAAAAAATTTCAGTCTGGACTCTGAATCCATCACTATTCTATCAGGAGATGCGTAGCATGTTTTATTATGAGTTCTATGGAACCATAGTTGTTCACCATGCTGAACAGAGTTTCTAATTCTTTCAAAGCTGTTTATCTTTACAATATTGTTATCACCCTATAAATTGTTCTCCCAGTTCTACTCACTTCACTCTGTATCAATTCATACAAATCATCCTATGTTTCTCTGAAACTATCCCATTAGTGTCTTTAAAAAAACAAACACTTGCCTTCTGTCTTAGAATTGATATTAAGTATTGAGTCTAAGACAGAAGTGAAGTAAGGGATAGGCAACTGGAATTGAGTGACTTGCCCAGGATTTCACAGCTGGGAAATGTCTGAGGTCAAATTTGAAGTCAGATCCTCCTAACATTAGCCACCCTTCATATTTACTTCTTCAGGCTATTTATTAAGACTGATTTGAGCTCATGAATACCTACATAAAATCCTATCTACTCTATGTACTTCAAATCACTGGCACCCTTCCATTTTTTATGGCACAATAATATTCCATTGTAGTCAGATAGTATAACTTATTCATTTAAGGCTCCCTACGTAATAGATATTACTTATCCAGTCTAAATTTCTCACTATTATAATACACAATATTAAGGAAAGTTTTTCAGACTATTCTCTGTAAGGTCAAATAGTGAAGTCTGAAGCTTACATTCATGGACCATATAATGAGAAGATAGGACTTGTATATATACAATTTAAAAATAAAGGGTGAAACCATAAACAAATTAGGGGAGCACAAAATAGTTTACCTGTGGATAAAGGAAGAATTTGCATTTGAACAAGACATGGAGAACATTATGGGATATAAAATAGATAACTTTGATTACATTAAATTAAAAAAGCTTTCTATAAGCAAAACAAATGCAACAAAGATTAGAAGGCAAACAAGAAACTGGGGAGAAATTTTATGACAAGTGTCTCTGACAAAAGCCTTATTCTTAAATACTTAAAAAATAGAATCAAATTCATAAGAATTTGAAGCATTCCCCAATTGACAAATGGTCAAAGGACATGAATAGGTAATTCTCAGATAAGCAAATTAAAATTATCTTTATTTATATGAGAAGATGCTCCAAATCATCATTAATTAGAGAAATGAAAATTAAAACAATTCTGAGGTACCCTCTCACACTTATCAGACTGGCTAATATGACAAAAAAGGGAAATGATCAATGTTGAAGGGGATGTGGAAAGTTTGAGGTTACATTGTTGGTGGAGCTGTGAACTGATACAAGCATCCTGTAGAGCCATTTGGAACCATGACCAAAGGGTCATAAAACTGTACATGGGGGTAGGGGGACAACTAGGTGACTCAGTGGATTGAGAGACACACCTAGAGATGGGAGGTCCTGAATTCAGATACTTTCTAGCTGTGTGACCCTGGGCAATTCACTTAATCCCTACTGCCTACCCCTTACTTTCTCTCTACCTTAGAAACAATACACAGTATTGATTCTAAGATGGAAGGCAAGGGTTTAAAAAAGCAAACAAATGTACTCAGGGGGAAATTTATATCCTTGAGTGCATATATTAACAAATTAAGGAGGGCAGAGATTAATGAATTGGGCATGCAACTCAAAAAATTAGAAAGCAAGCAAATTAAAAATCCCCAGATGAAAACTAAATTAGAAATACTAAAAATTAAGGGAGAAATTAATAAAATCAAAAGTAAAAGAACTATTGAATTAATAAATAAGACTAGAATCTGGTATTTTGAAAAAAACAGATAAAATAGACAAAGTACTGGTCAATCTAATAAAAAAAAGGAAAGAAGAAAACCAAATTGACAGCATCAAAGATGAAAAGGGAGACCTCACCTCTAATGAAGGGGAAATTAAGGCAATCATTAAAAATTATTTCGCCCAATTATATGGCAACAAATATAACAATTTAGGAGACATGGATGAATATTTACAAAAATATAAATTGCCTAGATTAACAGCAGAAGAAATAGAATACCTAAATAATCCCATATCAGAAAAAGAAATTGAACAAGCCATCAAAGAACTCCCTAAGAAAAAATCACCAGGGCCTGATGGATTCACAAGTGAATTCTATCAAACATTCAAAGAACAACTAATCCCAATACTATACAAATTATTTGATGTGATAAGCAAAGAAGGAGTCCTACCAAATTCCTTTTATGACACAAATATGGTACTGATTCCAAAGCCAAGTAGACCAAAAACAGAGAAAGAAAACTATAGACCAATCTCCCTAATGAACATAGATGCAAAAATCTTAAATAGAATACTAGCAAAGAATTGCTATCAATCAAAAAAATTGACCATATCAACAGTCTAACAAACAAAAATCACATGATTATCTCAATAGATGCTAAAAAAGCCTTTGACAAAATACAGCATCCATTCCTATTGAAAACACTAGAAAGTATAGGAATAGAAGGACCTTTCCTAAAAATAATAAATAGTATATACCTAAAACCATCAACAAGCATTATATGCAATGGGGATAAATTAGAAGCCTTCCCAATAAGATCAGGAGTAAAACAAGGATGCCCATTATCACCTCTACTATTCAACATAGTACTAGAAACACTAGCAGTAGCAATTAGAGAAGAAAAAGAAATTGAAGATATCAAAATAGGCAATGAGGAGACTAAGCTATCACTCTTTGCAGATGATATGATGGTATACTTAAAAAATCCTAGAGAATCAACTAAGAGGCTGTTAGAAATAATCAACAACTTTAGCAAAGTGGCAGGATACAAAATAAATGCACATAAATCATCAGCATTTCTATATATTTCCAACACATTAGAGCAGCAAGAGGTAGAAAGAGAAACACCATTTAAAATCACCCTAGACAATATAAAATACTTGGGAATCTATCTACCAAAACAAACATAGCAATTATATGAAAACAATTACAAAACACTTTCCAAACAAATAAAACTGGAGCTCAACAATTGGAAAGCCATTAATTGTTCATGGGTAGGACGAGCTAACATAATAAAAATGAACATTCTACACAAATTAATTTACCTATTTAGCACCATACCTATCAAATTACCAAAAAACTTCTTTACTGAATTATGAAAAACTATAACAAATTCCATTTGGAATAACAAAAGATCAAGAATATCAAGGGAAATAATGAAAAAAAATGTGAAGGAAGGGGGCCTAGCAGTACCAGATATTAAACTATACTATAAAGCAGCGATCATCAAAACAATATGGTACTGGCTAAGAGACAGAAGGGAGGATCAGGGGAATAGACTTGGGGTTAATGACATCAGCAAGACAGTGTATGATAAACCCAAAGAACCCAACTTTTGGGACATGAATCCACTATTTGACAAAAACTGCTGGGAAATTTGGAAAACAATATGGGAGAGATTAGGTTTAGATCAACATCTCACACCCTACACCAAGATAAATTCAGAATGGGTGAATGACCTGAATATAAAGAGAGAAACTATAAATAAGTTAAGTGATCACAAAATAGTATACCTGTCAGATCTCTGGGAAAGGAAAGATTTTAAAACCAAGCAAGAGTTAGAGAAAATTACAAAATGTAAATTAAATGGTTTTGATTATATTAAGCTTTTTAGCTTTTTAGCTTTTGTACAAAAAAAAACAATATAGTCAAAATCAGAAGGGAAACAACAAATTGGGAAAAAATCTTTATAACAAAAAACTCTGACAGGGGTCTAATTACTCAAATATACAAGGGGTTAAATCAATTGTATAAGAAATCAAGCCATTCCCCAATTGATAAATGGGCAAGAGACATGAATAGGCAATTTTCAGGTAAAGAAATCAGAAGTATCAATAAGCACATGAGAAAGTGTCCTAAATCTCTAATAATTAGAGAAATTCAAATCAAAACAACTCTGAAGTATCACCTCACACCTAGCAGATTGGCTAAAATGAAAGAAGGGGAGAGTAATGAATGCTGGAGGGGATGTGGCAAAATCGGGACATTAATGCATTGCTGGTGGAGTTGTGAACTGATCCAACCATTCTGGTTGGCAATTTGGAACTATGCTCAAAGGGCTATAAAAGAATTCCTGCCCTTTGATCCAGCCATACCATTTTTGGGTTTGTACCCCAAAGAGATCATAGATAAACAGACTTGAACGAAAATATTTATAGCTGTGCTTTTTGTGGTGGCAAAGAACTGGAAAAGGAGGGTATGTCCTTCAATTGGGGAATGGCTGAACAAATTGTGGTATATGCTGATGATGGAATACTATTGTGCTAAAAGGAATAATAAACTAGAGGAGTTCCAGGTGAACTGGAAAGACCTCCAGGAACAGATGCAGAGTGAAAGGAGCAGAGCCAGAAGAACACTGTACACAGAGACTGACATACTATGATAAAATAGAATGTAATGGACTTCTGTACTAGCAGCAATGCAATGACCCAGGACAATTCTGAGGGATTTATGGTAAAGAACGCTGCCCACATTCAGAGGAAGAACTGCAGGAGAGGAAACATATAAGAAAAACAACTGCTTGAACGCATGGGTTGAGGCGGACATGATTGGGGATGTAGACTTGAAACTACCACACCAATACAACTGTCAACAATTTGGAAATAGGTTTTGATCAATAACACATGATAAAACCAGTGGAAATGTGCGTCAGCCATGGGTGGGGGTGTGTGCGGGGGGTGAAGGGGAAAGTAGGAGCATGAATCATGTAACCATGTTAAAAATGATTATAAATAAATGTTTAAAAAATTTTTTAAAAATTTAAAAAATTTAAAAAAGCAAACAAACATAATACCACTACCAGGTCTGTATCCCAAAGAGATCAAAGATAGGGGGAAAGGGCCTTCTTGCACTAAAATATTCATAATAGCTCTTTTGTGATGGTAAAGAACTAGAAACTATAGGAATGTCCATCAGTTAGAGATGGCTAAACAAGCTGTGGTATATGATTGTAATAGAATACTATTGTGCTGTAAGAAATGACAAAAGGATGATTACTAAAAACCCAGAAAGATTTATACAAAGTGATATAAAGAGAAGTGATCAGAACCAAGAGAACATTCTACACAGTAACAGCAATGAAATATGATGATCAACTGGGAATGACAAATATTATCAAGAAGGCAAGAATCCAACACAACTCCAAGAGGCTCATGAGGGAAAAAGTTGTCCACCGCCATTGAAGGATCTGACAGAATCTGAATGCAGATTGAAACATGCCATTATTCACTTAATTTTCCTCCATAAATTTTTTCTCTAGTGTAAGCAATATATGTCTTCTTTTACAATATGAGAAACATGGAAATATGTATTACATGATAACATGTGTACAACCTGTATCCTATTGCCTGCTGTCTTGGGGAGAGGAAGGGAAAGAGGGAGAGAACAGGGATTGAAAAATGTCAGAAAATGATTTTAAATTGTATTAACATGTTTTTAAAAAGCCATTAGCTCAATTTCTTCTTAGCTCATATCTTCCCCTGAAAGAGGTGAGACAATTAAATATTTTTTCTTCAAGATATTTTCCTTAAACATCCTGATAAGGGAGATAAATTACAATAGTCATGTCAACAAAGGACATAGTTCAACAGAAATGATGATGTTCTTAGATTGGAGTATTGTACCTGAAAAGTACTACAGTACAGAGGGCATCCAGGCCAAGTCTCTTATCATAAGGATGAAAATACTGGGATCCAGAGAGATGAAGTAACTTATTCAAGACCATGCAGGTAGTAATGTTGTTTTTTTCTCTTTTGTTTCATTTTTTTCCTCTAGACATTCATATAGTCCTTGTGGCTAAGTCATTCTTCTCTCTGATGATCTACTTGAACTTACTGTGGGATAATCTCTTCTGGGTTTACATCATCATCATTGCTAACATTTATAGAGTACTTACTATGTGCCAGGCACTGTACTAAGTGATTTCCTATGAACTCATTTGAGCCTCACAACAACCCTGGGAGGTAGGTATTATTATTACCTTCATGTCACAGATGAGGGAACTGAGGTAAACAGAGGTTAAGCAACTTACCCAGAATCACACAGCTAGTGTCTGAGGCCAGATTTGAAATCAACTCTCCCTGACTCCAAGGTCCAGCATTCCATCTACGGGGCTACCTAGCTGGTCAGCTAGTTGAAATTCTCTCAACCCAAAGTATTTAATTATTGTCTATGGCATTTTCTTTCATTAAATCTTATTGGCTTCAATTTCTGGATTAGACTTGTATGCTTGGGACAACCCATTCTCCATTCCACACTGTTAGATAGGAGCATGCTTGACTCTAGCCTATGTTCTATCACTTCTACTGTTCTGGATGTGATAGCTAGTCTAAGCCCCACCTGCTGCAGTGGCTTCTGGTTCACTGTCCTGGTGGTTCAAGATAGGTTTTGGCTTTGACCTATCTTTATCTCCTTTTCCTTACATAGTCTCTGACTGGAGTTGGCTATGTCCTTTGCCATCCAAACACCATCATTTGTGCTGGTTGCAGTAATTCCCAATCACCTGAAATTTCTGACTATGTGGCCAGATTCTAGACAATAGTAAGAGCCACTTAGTTCTGTCAAAGGCTCAGGAGGCTGCTGATATGGAAGTGAGGATGCACCATCAGGTGTATGAACCTGTTGTCAGAATTTGTGTCATCGTAACGGAAAACATCCTGCAGTTGTCAAGAACTCACAGTCTGTTAGACACCAGACATCACTGACTAGTTCAAAATAGATCAATGAAGAAAACAAGGTCTATGCCTGTATTTTTGTCATGAGTAAAATCTGTTTGGGGGGACTGATTTCTTTTTCCCAAAGGCTAAAAAGAATTCACGTGTTTGAGGCACTGTTATCAGATACTGTTATCAATTTTTTCCAAAAAATCACACAGTCCAAATATACATTCATTTCTGATCATGTGGCCCACTACTTAACAAAGAAAACTTAAGGTCATCTCTAAATGTCTTTCAGATCCCACTTAGCACTAAAAATTTGTAGAACCTCAATGTGAAAGCCAGGCAGTTCTAGTCGTGTCTATTTGGGAATGCCAGTGATTTGATTTTCTTTGATCACATTAAACATTTCAGGATCAGTCAACACAATTTTAATCTTTGGACATTAATGGTGCTTTACCTCCCAGGAGGAAATCCCTCTATCCTATATGTCACAAACAACAATAAGGATTTGCCATTTGCAAATTGAGATGTCAAACCATGCACACGTCAAATTTCATAAGAATCTCTTGCCCTTACTGCCTGGTGGAAAGATGCTTAAGGTTTAAGACTGTAATATCTACTTACCTCAGTGGGTTACTGAAAGCATCTGCCCCAAATTATTAGTCAAAGTTGACTCCAAGCCAGCTAAAAGAGCAAGTTCTTTCAGATATTTATAGCATTTTAATAGACTATTACTTACAATCTAGGGATTGATACATCCATTATTCCTGTCATATTATAAGTAGAGATGGAACAATGTTATTTTTGTTTAGTGGGAATTCACTGTATAGGATGCCAGAAGGTGATCTGGGGCTAGATAATCTTAACAGATTTGTTTCAGAGCTGTTTCTAGAGTTAGCATAGGGGTGGTTGTCCCCTAGTCCTATGCTGATATAAGGAGAAAATATCTGTAGATAGAGAGAGGAAATGCAGAAAGGGGGAGAAGGAAATGATACTCTCAGAGGAGTCCATGAAAAAGGGTAAGGGTGATTAGCCATCAGTGACTTCTGAACATTGTTAATGGCCATCTTCCTTTCTACAATGCCCATCAGGCTGCATGTGAGACTGTTTTGACAACTCTTCTTTTTCCTTCTTCTAGGCTGCTCTAAATGTTTCTTTTAACCAGTAATTAATGGGGAAATAGGGAAGATGTGGCAATTGCTAAATGCATTTTGTTGCATGAATATAATGGAATATTATTACACCCTAGGAAGTGGTGAGAAATTTAGAGAAATATAGGAAGATTCTATAAACTGATGCAGAATAAAGAAACAAATCAATTCCTATTCTTTAGTTAATGATGTATTTTCAAAGGAGAAAGTGGTAGGAAGGGAAGTCCTCATTTGTAACTGAGTGAAGGAGGACACACCTCATCTTCCAGTTCACCTTAGCTTTCCCCACTCTATAGGATCTCCATCACCATTAGTCAGCACTCTACTTCCATCCCAGACTATAGGGCTTTCTTCCAGGCTTAAGAATCACTTCACTCCAGATTCATGGACTCCCAAAACTCTGCAGCCTTCTCTCATTTGTCTGAGTTTTTATAGTCTAGTGTTGCAATTTGACAATACTCATGTCTAAATGTGTGGTGTCAGAGGAAGACATAGTGAAAGAAGCTTGAATCCAAGTCAGAAGCCCTAGATTTGTGTTAGTACCACTTCCAGACTCTCTTAGTCTTAGTTTTCTCCTCTGAAAAATAGGAACAATTATATTTGCACAACTTTATGGGTATGTTGTAGTGATCAAATGAGATGCTTTACATGATTATAATGATAAAGAAACTTAGAGCTTAGAGTACCTTAGAGAGTAGCAAGGCCAATTTCCCCTCTTTTTATATATAAGAAAACTGAGCCCCAGGGGGATTAATTGACTTGGTCAGAGTCACACAGATAACAAGTATCAGAGTCAGGATTCAAACCCAGGACTTCTGACTTCAAACTTAGCATTCTTTCTACACCATGCTTTTAAAATGACTTTGGAAGAATGCTATTCACATCCAGAGAAAGAACTATGGGGGTAGAAATGCAAAAGAAAAACATATGATTGATCACATGGTTCGATGGGTATATGATTGGGGATTTTGACTTTAAAGGATCATTCTATTACAAATAGTAATAGTATGGAAATAGGTTTTGAACAATGATACATGTATAACCCAGTGGAATTGCTTGTCAGATCCAGGAGAGCGGAGGGAAAGAACATGAATCATGTAACCATGGAAAAATATTCTTAATTAATTAATTTTTAAAAATAAAATAAAATACAATCCAGGAGAAAAAATAAAATGACTTTGGAAGTATGATTCAGCAGACATTTATTGAGGGCCTATAATGTTACAAGGCATTGTGGTAGATATTAGATATACAGATAAAACCAAAACAAAATAATCCCTGTCTAAGGTCTGTATTCTGTATGTAAACTATTATTATGACAAGGAGGAGAATATGCCTAAGACTAAAAAGTCAATATAATTAAGACTTTGAATTACATAAAACAAATTAAATCAATGAATGACCAATCTAAGAAGTTTAAAATTCTCTTCAGCATGCCTAGTTAGGTGTGATGATGACAGGTCTAATGTATAATGGAAAGGCCAATGACCTGGAAATCAGTTAACCTGAGTTCAAATCTTGTCTCAGATACTTATTAAATGTGTGGCAAAGAACAAATTTCTTAATCTCAGAGTCTCAGTCTTCTCAAAATGTTACTTAGAGTGAGACATTATATCACATCATGCATCTGAAAGATACCATGAAAATAGATTTGCCTTTGTGAAACATTTTAAAAATGAAGTTTCCATATGGTAAGTAGAAGACCTTATGGTTACTGAATTACTAATGCTAATATATGCTGGGTTTTTCACTCAGTCACTTGAAGATGGTTGGGAAGGTCATTAACACGTGGGGGGAAATGCAAATATTTTAACTGTGTGATTTTTTAAATTGCTGCCATATGAGATAACACCACATGGAAGAAAAATTGGTACAAATCCTATCTTCTGTTGGAGAGACCTTAGTCACAAATTCTTCACAAACTCTCCAAGGCCCTATTGGGCAGCTGGCTAGCTCCTGAAATGTATTTTTTCTTTTTTTCTTATGAATTTAACAAATATTGACAAACATGAGCAGTTTCATACACAAATAACATAAAAGGAGTATTGTATATGAAATTACAAATCTCTATTGCATATAGGCTAGTGTTGGTTTTTTTGGGGGGGTTGTATATTAAATTTAGCATATTATCAGCACTGCCTTGCTGGTTGATATTCTCTTTGGCACAAATGCCCTTCCCTTTCCTTTCCTTCCCTTTCCTTCCCCTCTCTTCCCTTTCCTTTCCTCCCCTTCTCTTCCCTTCCCTTCCCTTCCCTTCCCTTTCCTTTCTTTTCCTTCCCTTCACTCCCCTCCCCACCCTTTCTTCCCCTTTCATCCCCTCCCTTCCTTCCACTTCCCTTCCTTCCCCTTCTTCCTTATTCTCTTGTTGTCTGTCATATAGTTTTTGTTTCATTGATAACTGATGTTCTTTTCTTTTTCTCCCTTTTCTTCTCTTTATCAATCCTTCATAACTCCTCCTTAAAATAAAGCCCTCCCTTGTAATAAGTATAGTCAAGCAAAACATTCATATATTGACCATGTCTGAAAACAATGCCCCATTCTGCACCTCTTACCTTTCAGCCAAGAGGTAGGGAGCTCCATCAGACTTCTGGAGTTGTGACTGGTCATTGCTTTGATTAGAATTCTCAAGTCTTTTGTAGTTGTTCTCTTTGAGATTATTGTAATCATTATATAAATTGTTCTCCTGGTTCCACTCACTTTATTTTGCATCAGCAACTGACTTTCAGTAGAGAAACTCAATGGCAGGAGAAGGCAAAATGATATTCTATTGAAAGATATATTCTGCCAAGTTAATATTGAATAATTACTCTTTCAATTGATCCAATAATAGTTTAACAGAATAGTATGATGGAACATATTTAATAAGGTGACATGAATCAAGGATGGATGTATATTTCTACACCCTGGTTCAAAAATCCAATTGCCTAGGTATAGGATGGGGAACATGTGATTAGAGAATAATTGAACTGAACAAGACCTGGAGGGGATATGAACCAACATCAATGTGAGTCAGCCCTGGGATGGAGCAGCCAAACAAGCTAAATTGATCTTAGATTGAATTAATAGAAGTATAGTGTCTGGAATGAGGGGATTACAGTCCAATTTACATCACCTAGCTCAGAACACATTGGAATATTCCATTAAATTCTGGGAGCCATATTTTGTTGTTGTTGTTGTTGTTTTAAAGATATTTTATTTTCCCAATTACACGTAATAACAATTTTCAACATGTTTCCCAAAATGTTAAGATCCAAATTGTCTCCCTCCTTTCCCTCCCCCCCCAGAGATGGTAAGCAATTTGAATTGGGTTATATATGTATTATCATGCAAAACATACCTCGCTGTTGGTCATTGTTGTAAGAGAATACTCATCTAAAACCAAAACCCTAAAGTAAAAACATAAATAAACTAATGTGAAAAATAGTCTGCTTTGATCTGCATTACAACTCCAACAGATCTTTCTCTGGATGTGGATAGTATTCTCTGTCATAAATTCTTCAGAATTGTGGGAGCCATATTTTGTGATCACCATTGACAAACTGGAATATGGCCAAAGGCAAAGATCTGTGGCAGGCTGACAATCATATATTATGTGAATCTTTGAAAAAAAATGAGAGACTGAAGAAGATAAGTCTTAGGAGGAATATGATAACAGTCTGCAATTATTTAAGAGTTCTCATGCGGAAGGGAAATTAGATTTGTTTTGTTGTCCCAAAAGGTCAGAATCAAGAACAATGGGTATAGGTTTCAGAGAGGCAAATTTCTGCATGATTTAAGGAAAATTCCCTGTGGTCTTCCCCTCATTAGAGGTCTTCAAGTAGATGTTTTTAATTGTTCGGTTTTTTAAATTGTGTCTGATTCTTTATGTCCCCATTTTGAATTTTCTTGGCAAAAATAACTAGAGTGCTGCTATGTCCTTCTCCATCTCATTTTGCAGATAAGGAAGTAAAGCAGAATTAAGTGACTTGCCCAGGGTCATAAAGCCAATAAGAGTTTGAGGCCACATTTGAACTCAGAAAGATGTCTTCCTGATTCCTAGCCCAGTGTTCTCTCTATTGCACCACTTAGCTGCCCTAAAGGAGAAGTTAGATGATTATTAATCAGAGGATATTATAGAAAGAATTCTTGCTCAGTTTTGAGGTAGTCTGTGGTCACTTCTGCATCTGAGATTCCGTGATTCTGTGAATTTAGGTTGAATGGAATTGGGAATAATCACTAACTGACTTAGAAATATTTAATTGGTCTAGGAGCCTTTTGAAAGTGTATGCCCAGAGTAGAATCATATAATCTTAAAGTCAAAGGGAGCCCTCATCTATTTCGGATGATTCCTGGACCTGTGGGCTGTAGTTTGCCAGCCCTTGATTCTGACCTTGATTTATACATATGAAGAAACTAAGACATTCATCCACAAATGAGGGAGTTGGAAAAGTAGAATTCCAGGATCCCTTCCACCTAAGGAATTAAGTGACATAAAGACTATATATATAGTAAGTTGAGAGTGAAGCAGGGAGTAGGACCCTGGTATTCTGTCCCTTACTATGATACTGTGTCTTTCTGAAATATGTGCTTTAAAGTCTTTCAAATGAAATAAAATCATATTAGTCTTCACAGTTAATAAAATTCATTGGTTTTCTGCCTCTCACATTCCATTAGTCAAATGGGAAAGTATGGGTTATTGGGTATAGATGCATTTTTAAAAAATTCTTTGAATTCTCATCTAAAAGAATTTAGGAATGTATCAACCTAGGTCTGTCCCTCAGCTAATGACACTAACATTGATTTAAGTCATTCATAGAGCTCAGAATTATGCTAGTGATTTCAGGCAGTGGTGGCTACTCCTGCTGTGAATAACTCACTTTGCCTGAAAAGTCCAAGCCCAACTAGGAATTTATGAACCCTGGAAGTAAGTAATTCAATTTGAAAAATATTTTTGAAGAGGCAGTGAGGTGGTTCAATGGATAAAGAACAAGGCCTGGACTTAGGAGGTTCTGGGTTCAAATGTGGCCTCAGATACTTCTACCTGTATGACCCTGGAGAAGTCATTTTACCCCAATTGCCTACCCCTTAAAGCTCTTCTGCAGTGGAACTGATATTAACTATCATTTCTAAGACAGAAGGTAAAGGTTTTAGAATGGAGAACAATATTTATGAAGTGAGTACTCGGATTATTTCATTGTTGTTTTTCAGTCATTTTTCAGTCATGTCCGACTCTTGGTGACTTGCTTTGGAGTTTTCTTGGCAAAGATTCTGGAATGATTTGCCCGTTTTACAGATGAGGAAACTGAGTAAAACAAGGTTAAGTGAATTGCTCTAGGTCATATGGCTAGTTAAATGTCTGAGGTTGGATTTGAACTTGTGAAGATGAGTCTTCCTGACTCCAGGTCCAGTGGTCCATCCACTGCACCATCTAGCTGCACTGGGATCATAGAGCATATATTTAGAGTTGAAAGGGACCAGCTAGTCCAACCCCCTCATTTTACAGAAGATGAAACTGAGATTCAGGAAGCTGAAATACTCTTCATGTATTTAAATGTCAGAGGTGGAATTTGAGCCCAAATCCTCTGACTTCGGAGTCCACACTTTTCCCATTGTACAAAGCAGAGCAGATGACTGAAAATGAAACAATCCATGTCCTTAAGGACTTAACATTCTACTAGGAAAAATGACACTAAGGGAGGAATAAAGGTATCAGTAGAACAAAAGCCTCTTCAACCAGAAAGATAGACTCAAGTCAGATTGTGCCAAACAGAGGAGTTTATATTCTCTTATAGAGGCAATAAGGAAATCACTTTGATTTCTGTTGGATATTTTCAAAATTGACTTAAAGCATGTATTGTTTCACTCTCCCAAAAATATAAGCTTCTTGAGAACAAGGAGATTTTTTCTCTTCTCTTTGTATCTCTAGAACCTACCACAGTTCCCAGCAAATAGAAAGTATTTAATAATTTTTTTCAGTAGAAGCTGCTGGGAAATAGACCTAAATTTATTGGTCTAATAATACTGAGGATGTAGATCCTTACTCTAAGCACAAGATGGTTTTTATATTGAAAATAAAAGGTTGAGGAACCTAGAGGGATTTGGAAAAGGAGAGGCTAGTAGTGTAGCAATCATTTTATCGATAATATTGGGCAACTAGAGAGCACAGTGTATTGACAGAGCACTGGGCTTGAAATCAGGAAGACTCATCTTCCTGACACCAACTGTGTGAACCCCCGCAAATCACTTGACCTAGCTGGCCTCAGTTTCTTCATCTGAAAAATGAAGTGGAGAAGGAAATGGTCACTCATACTACCTCTGCCAAGAAAACCCCAAAATAGAGTCAAGAAGAGTCGGACATGGCCAAAATTACTGAAACCATAACAATAGTTCTAGTAGCCACACCTTTACAAAGACCAGTCAATAAACTTTTTTTTTAAACCCTTGTACTTTCAGTGTATTGTCTCATAGGTGGAAGAGTGGTAAGGGTGGGCAATGGGGGTCAAGTGACTTGCCCAGGGTCACACAGCTGGGAAGTGGCTGAGGCCGGGCTTGAACCTAGGACCTCCTGTCTCTAGGCCTGACTCTCACTCCACTGAGCTACCCAGCTGCCCCCAGTCAATAAACTTTTAAGTGCCTTTGAAGTCCAGCCCTGTGCTAAGAAGTGGGGAATTGAAAGAAAGACAAAAGGTAGTCGCTGTTCCTAAGGAGTTCACAATCTTACGGAATAGACAACATGCCAACACCTATGTACAAATAAGATATATACAGGATAAATTGGAGAGAATCAACAGAGAGGAATTAAAGGAGACCAAGAAAGGCTTCCTGTAGAATGTGGGGTTTCATTTTGGACTTAAAGGGATGCCAGGAGTTGGAGATGAGGAGGGAGAACATTCCAGGCATAGTGTGTAATCAGAATCGGCTCCCCAGGACTCTAAATCCCAGCATCCCACTTTTGTTCTCAAGTTATGTCCTTACTTTTTGGAGATAAAGTTTTTGTGCGACCCTGCCCCTCTCTTTTTTCCCCTGATCTTGGCTGGGAAAGTGGGCTTTATGCCAGGCAGGAGAATCTACACACATGGGTTTACTTTTTTGTGAGATAATTAGGTTTGAACTTTTATTTCTTTGAGTTTGTTTTCTTTCTACTTCAAGTGATTATTAATAAACTTTATAAAATATAATATTTGGAGTTATTGGATATTGATTTAAATCTTACAATAATAAACCAGAATGTTTCTAAAGGAGGATGACTAGGATAGTATTGGAATCCAGAACATACAATGACTGAAGAAAGGAATTGAGGATGTTTAGCTGTAGAAGAATAAACACTCTGTGTGTGTGTGTGTGTGTGTAATAATGCTAGCAATAACTAACATATATATGGTGTTTATAACACACCAGGCACTTTGATAAGCATTTGATAGATATTATCTCATTGGATATGATCACTGTCTTCTAATATTTAAAGGAATGTCATGTGGAAAAAGGATTAGCCTTGTTCTGTTTCACCCTAAAGGAGCTAAGACTTTTAGGTGGAAGGTACATAGAGGTAGATTTAAGTTCAAAAGAAGGATCATAGTTTGACATTTTGAAGGGACCTTAGAGATTAACCAGTCAAATTCTCTCATTTTACAGATGAAGAAACTGAGACTCAGAAATGATAAATGACTTGCCTGGAATCACAAAGCCAGTAAGTGTCAAGGATGGGATTTAAAGCTATTTCTTCCCATCTCCAAGCCAGCACTCTAGCCACTACACCTTCCTAACAATTGGAATTGTTAGGGCTGCTTGGCAGGTAGTTGATTCCCCTTCTTTTCAAATATTTAAATAGAACTTGGACATCCACTTGTCAGAGATATTGTAGAAAGGATTTATGTTCACGTATAGGTTTAACTAGATAGTCTCTCAAGTCCATTCCAACTGTGAAATCCTTTCATTATAATTCTATGAATTTCACTTATGATTTCTTTGTTATCATGGTTAAGGCCTCTCTATCCTATCCGGTTCTTTAATACCTACTACAGATTTTTGCATAGTAAGTATTCAGTAAAGGTTTATCCAGGTGAGTACCCTTCAAAACAACCTTATTCTTAGGGTAAAATTTCCTTCTCTTCTAATTCACTAACAGGGAAATCAGAGGCCAGAGGGATTGTCACTTATGTGATCAGTAAAGTTGTGTACTCCTCTGGTGAGAAGAGCAGAATAATGCTAAAGCAATGGTAGTAAAAGGTTGGCAGGTAATAATGGATGGTGGCAACACCTAAGGACATTAGAGGTTCAATTGCTCTTTTGACAACATTCCTATAGCTTTGTGAAAAGATGAAACAAACAGATAACAGTGATGTAAAATATTGCAGATACGCACAAAAGCTATTCAGGAAAAAGAACTATGACGACAGAATACAACCAACCAACCATCTTTTTAGGGCTCTTATGTTGATGGAAGAAGATGTATGGAATGTATGAGAAAGTGCCTTGTAAATGGCATCAACTATCATCACCATGATACACTTTTATTTTCATGTTTTGCCAGAGAGCAAAACCCAGGATGAAGGGGGAGTTACCAGTGCCTTCCATCTAACTTTTCTATAAGGAACAATGTAGAGTGATGGAAAAAGCCATGGATAGGGAGTGCAATGACCTGGGTTTTAGGGTAGCTAGGTGGCACAGTGAATAGAGTGCTAGACCTAGAGTTAGAAAGACTCATCTCCTAAGTTCAAATCTGACCTCAGACACTTCCTAGCTGTATGACCCTGGACAGATCACTTAACTCTGTTTGTTTAAGTTTTGCCATCTGTAAAATGAGTTGGAGAAGGAAATGGCAAACCACTCCAGTATCTTTGCCAAGAAAACCCCAAATGGAGTCATGAAAAGTGGGACAAGACTGGAGTCACTGAACAACACCGATGTCCTTGAGTCCTTGTTCTAACATTTATAAAAAGTCACTTTAGCCCTCTTATCCTCTATTTCTTCATCTGTAAAGTATGGGAAGGAAAGGGCAAGAGAAGATGATCAGAGGCAACATGGTTTAGTGGACCAGAGTCAGAACAGACCTGAGTTTCAAGTCCCCTTCGGGAACTAGTTGTAGGGCCATGGCCACATTACAGGACCTCTCAGTACAGCAACTCTCAATGAACATAATTTGAAAGTAGTCACTAAACTAAATCCCTAAAGGGAGTTTCCAAACTGAGAGCTCCCTACCAGGGCGAAATGGAAGATTTGGACTATTTCCCTCTCCTCCTCCTCACCACGGGGGTATACCACTACACAAACTGCTTATCTGCAGGGCTGCCTGGAGGAGGGTGCTTGGTAAACCTCAAGGAACTCCAGAAATGCAAGCTATTTTTATTCTGCTTTAGGAAAGCACTTCCTCCCCAAGATTTGTAATGAATGTAAGAAATAAGCTTCTCCAGAGCCCAGAGGTGAAAAGAGGGTGGGGATGGGAGGCGGTGGGAAAAAAAAATGTTCAATGAGATTCGCCCCCCCCCTTTGAAAATGTCCTGAGGATTTGGGACCTGTGAATTCAGTGGCATCCCTCCCGCCTCCCACCTGGCATTTTCCCTGACCCAGTGGAAGATTACAGACTGTCAAGGGCAACAGCCAACGAAGGGAAATTTTCGGAATACTGAAACACAATAGGTCTTTAGGGCTCCGCAGGATTTTTCTGGCTTCTTTCTAGTCTCTAATTATGTATCAGAGAGGCCTTATACAGCGTGGGCTTCTCTCTTAAAAAGAGGGGTGGGGAAGGGGAATTATTATTATTATTATTATTATTATTATTGTCATTATCATCATCATCATCATCATCATTATTATTATTATTATTATTATTTTCAAAAAACGAATCCCCTTTATTCTACCCAGCCCGTCTCCATTCTGCTGACGCCGGCTCTTTCACAAGGACCGCGAGCATCACCAGAGCTGGCTGCGAATGCAGGGAGAAGCTGCAGCCGGTCTGGCTCACGCTACCAGCTTGCTTACGTCCGAGGGTACTTGGAGCTGCGCACAGTGGGAGTCTGCCGGGCCATATGGACCGAAGGCCTTGGGCGGAGCAGCAGGAGCGGAGGCTGCCAAGGGGCCGCGGCTCTCCCGTCAGAGGCCTCAAGGGCAGTTTGTGTATGGCTCCCGCTGACCTTCCGGAGGTGGGGGAGGAGAAGGGGGGGGCGGGGAGAGGCGCAGGCGCTGGACTTGAGATAACCAAAGCGGAGCACTCTGCAAACCTGAGGTCAATGTCAGCGGTGGCTGCTAAGAGCTCTTTCTGCTTATCTCTTTCAATGGCATTTGGCTCCAAACAATCCCCAAATTAATCCCCATCCTGCTATTCTTTCCCTATGTAATGCTCTGCGGACTATTGCACAGGTGGGTAACAGGTCTGGCTTTTATGTCAGTGAATTACAAATTTATTATTATTAATTCTAAGTTGTGGAGGCAGAGATGTCCTTTGGGTAGATCTCAGCAAAGTACTTTGCCAACCTTAAAGCTGCAGGTGTCCGCTGTTCTTGGTTGGGACAAGAGTGTGTTACTCAAGATAATGGAAGTCAAGGATTCTGCAGGCTGTATAAATAATAATAGCTAGCATTTATATGGTGCTTTCAGGGTTCACAAATCCTTTTACACGTTGTCTTGTGTGATCCTCAAAACCATCCTGTGAGGTGGGTGCTATTATTACATCCATTTTAAATGGGGAAACTGAGGCTGAAAGGACGGGAGTAATTTGCCCAAGATGACACAGCTAAGAGATGATTAAGGAGCTTTGAACTCAGGTCTTTTGGACTCCAAGTACAACATTCTATCCACTACATCACCTAGTTGGTGCCTATAACATGTTTTGTTGTTATTATTATCCTGCTTACTAGGCAGCTGCTTGTCTCAGTGGGAAGACCTGAGCTTAAATCTTGTCCGTGATATAATGACTGTGTGACTTTGGGCTGTTATCTAATCTCCCAGACTGGAGATATCAGCTGTTTTCATCATCAAGAAGGCCTGAATAGGGGTAGCTAGGTGGCTCAGTGAATTGAGAGCCAGGCCTATAGATAGGAAGTCCTGGGTTCAAATCCAACTTCATACACATCTAGCTGTGTGATCCTGGACAAGTCACTTAGCCCTCTTTCCCTAGCTCTTACCACCCTTCTGTCTCAGAATCATTATACAGGATTGATTCTAAGAAGGAAGACAAAAGCTTAAAAAAAAAAGTGTGTCTGCACCAATAAGATCACAGGTTTGGACAAAAATCCTCATTGTTCTTAATCTTCCTGAGCTGAAGGGGGCAAGAGAGGAGATGCTGCGTCAATTGTAAAGTACATGCAAGATTCTAACCGTTATCCCTTATCCCTTTCACTAGCCCAGGTCCGAAGTAGAAACCTCTAGGTGAAGAGCTCTCTCTCTCTCTCTCTCTCTCTCTCTCTCTCCCCTTCTTTCCTTCTTTCTTTCCTTCCTTCCTTCCTTCCTTCCTTCCTTCCTTCCTTCCTTCCTTCCTTCCTTCCTTCCTTCCTTCCTTCCTTCCTTCCTTCCTTCCTTCCTTC
>NC_058134.1:91597735-91613650 GCF_016433145.1 Gracilinanus agilis | reverse complement strand
AAAGGAAAGGAAAGGAAAGGAAAGGAAAGGAAAAGGGGAAAAAAAGATGATAAAGACCAATACAGGAGTGGAGTCAGAAGAAGGGGATGGATCTGAAAGGTAGAGATTAAGAAATATAGTTGAAGTACAAGTTTATTAGATTGGTGCTAAATGAATGAATGCTATAAACAAGGGTTGGCTAAAAGGATTCAAAAGAGAAAGAAACTTCTGGGTTGTGAGTGGTAAGAGAAGATTTCTCAAAGAGCTTGAATTGGTTCTTGAAGGATAGATTCATATAGTTTAAGAGGAAGGGAGAAGGCATCTTTATCTGAGGAAGTAGCGTAAATAAAAGTACAGAGGTCAGAGGGTGTACAGAGGAGTCACAGAGTGAATTCCAATGACAAAGAATTCAACAATTGCACAGGTGAACTTATGCATGTGATACGGGAAGATCAATTTGGAAAAACAGATTGGCACCAGTCTGTGAAAGGCCTTGAACGCCAAAGCCCTAGATTTTGTCTTCAATACATTGTCCTTTTAGGATCAAGGTTAAAGGGGTTGCTGCCTCCATATTACAGCATTTCTGGCTGGAGAAAAGTAAAGAGAATTCATTCACTCTAAGATCTAACTACCAACATTTGACTGTGTAAGGGTATGGATGCTGTTTATAGGAAAAGTCAGTTTTTAATATTAAGCAACAATAGAAGAGAACTAAGTTCATAACACATAACAGATTGAACCGTCAGAGTCCAAGAAGCAGCTACTGAGGCATGATTGATTACCCTGTGATGACTGCTTTGTGCTCCAAAAAGATGAGATTTCCCATCACAGGTATTTGAGGTCTCTCTAATACTGTATATTCCATTTAAGCTGTATAGGCCATTCTTACCTGTCCCCTCCTTTCTCTGGTTTAGAATTTTATACCATAATAATAATAATGACAATTGACATTTATATAGTGAAGGAAAGGGGAAAACACATTTTATTAAGCTCTTAATTGTGCTAAACACTGAGTATAAAAACAGAAAAACAAACTCGGTTCCTGCCCTCAAGCAGCTTACATTCTAATAGTAGGAGGCTACATACCTAGGGAAGTAGTGACATTGGGGGGATATTTTGTTTTGGAAATTTATAGGAATGGTGGTCAGAACTATTAGGGAGTTGGGCAACAGATTTTTTCCAATAGCATTAGCTATATTGATTTGGTTATCATTCCAATGGAAAGGGAAGGTGAGTAGAGGGGGCAGGGAGGGGACAGGTAGTTTAAGTTCTCTAGGGCATGATCTCTGGTCCCAGTAGCAAAACACTTGGTGAAAAGATAGCCTTGGAAGAAAGCAAAACATGACTAAGTATAATGGGCCGCTTAAGAATCTAGACTTTTTATTTAAACTTTTACCTTCTGTCTTAGAATCAAAACTGTGCATTGGATCCAAGGCAGAAAAGTGATAAAGGCTAGGCAAGTGGGGTTAAATGATTTCCCAGGGGTTTCACAGCTAGGAAGTGTCTATGGTCAGATTTGAACCCAAGACCTCCACTTTTCTAGACTTGGGTCTCAAACCACTGAATCACTTTGCTGCCCCGTGAATAAAGTTTTGAAGAAGGTGGGTCTTCAAAGCTTGGGCTGATAAAAGGGGTCCTGGATGTTTAACCATTTCCACCTAGAGGAGGGGCCAAGACCTGGAAGAGCTGCAAAGAAAGTTTAAAATGGTGGTTGATGAATATGGTGGGCAAGATGAATCTTGGGAATGATTTCAGCAAAGTCCGTGGTCAGTGTTCCCTGGCCACCTTTTTAGGTGCACTTCTTATCCAGTCAGCTCTCACCTACTGAAATGTGTTCCCTCTCATGGTCCCATCTAAGCCTGTCCTACTAGGGAAGTGTTCTATGCTCTCTCTGTTGACCATCTATTCCTTCTTAATCATAACTCATGTGTCCCATCTCTCATTCTTTAAGGGTCCTGGGCTGGTGGGTGCTAATAACTTTATGTATAATCTCTCTTAGGTGGCACATTGGAACTTGAATAGAATTGTAGTCAGGATACCCTAACATTAAGGCATGGCCAATGGCGGGAATTCCAGACATCAGAAAAGGCCAATGGGGGAAATATTGGGGGTGGAGAAGAGGTATGTTTTCAATGCTCCTAAAATCATATCACTCAGAAAGCCACTTAATATATTTCTTCTTTGGACTGGCTCTACTGAGAGTAGAGTTTTCTTTGTGTATATTTTCAAAATGCATTAAAAACTTGCAGATTTAGAGTGCTAGCTCATTAACAACAAGCTGACTAATTAGCCTTAGCAACAGTCTTGTGCTCTCTCTGGCTCTTAACTCCATTTTTATTGACTTCTAGTCTGCCATGAGAGCCAAGAGAAGAAAGAAGGAGGAAATGTAGGAGGTAAAAAATGAGGCAGAGGTCCAAGTAGCCTGACTTGCACTGACCATAGAGGATACAGGAGCAGAAATAGAATTCAAGACCCCTGGTTATACCTGACTGAAACCTTAAGGAGACATCATCCAATGGGAAATGGTGCCAATTTTTACCACTTGATCCAGAAGGATTCTTTCTACCATCTGACATAGGACCTTTTACCACTATATGATTTTTCCCTGACAAAGGATATCCCACAGATAAGGTCTACCTGTCTGAAATTTGTCATGTAGTTGTGTGCCACAGATCCTCTTGATATCCTGAGCCAATTGTTTACTTTGTGGCATAGTGTATTATGTAGTATAATAATCATCTCCATTTTTTGGTTAAAAACAAACCAAAAAAGGTAACACAATCAAGGATTCAAGACAAGTGGTTGCTGTGTCAGGGAAGTTCTGATGGTATGATATTCTTTTGCATGTTTCTCTCTTGCTAAATCATGATATAGAATAGGTCCAGCTCACTGGGCGAGAAAACATGGGGGTTTTTGAACAAGGGGGTTTGGACAAGGGGAATAACGAAAAAAGAGAAAAGGAAGGAGAAAAGCAAGGGAGAAAGGGAGAAATGGAATGGAAAAGAAGACAAGTTTGAAAAAGGAAGAGAGGGAAGAAGCTAGGGAATATAAAAAAGGAGAAAAAAGAAGAAAGGAAAGAGACAAAAAGAAGAAAAAAGGCAGTTGAAGAAAAAAGAAGAGAAAGAAGGATGGGAAGAACAGAAAGAATTAATGGGAGAGGAGAGCAGAGAAAGAAAGAGAGAGAGAAAGAGAGGCATATGGTAGGGGAAAATGCCTCCAAAATTGCCTTAGGTATCACTTTGTGATGGCAGCAATACCACAGGGTGTCCACTCTTATATTAAGCCTTTGTAGGACCCAAACAGAGCATCCTAGGCCTACATTTTACAGTGCCCCTAGGACTCTACTCAGATTGCTCCCAAAGGCATATTTCCTAACAGTCTCTGCAATCACTCAGTGTCCCATGCTGACTTGGAGGCTGAAGTCATTGATGTTTATGTACCATTAAAAGGGAGGAGGCAGAAAAAGTCATCCATGTATTAAAATTGGAGAGATGCCAGAGCCAAGTATCTGTAAACACTATAAACAGTCCAATTTTCCTGAACATCTGTTCAGGAAATCTTTGCCAACCCTCTTGATCTGATGACAGATACTTTAATGGATATGTTGGGGAAACCAGAAGAGGCAATTTGACTTGGGTCCTTATCAGCATTCACAATCCTTCAGCCTCCTGATCTGAGCATGGCACTGTATCTGATGCCATAAAAACCCAGGGCTCTAATGCACCCAGCAAGGCTATCCTATCCATGCCCCTCCCTTCCAGTAGGTACCACCTGTTCCATTCCTATCATGTATTTATCTCTGCTTCTTAGAGTTCTACAAAGAAGGAAATTCTACAGTCTTCTTTGGCAACTTGTTCTCGTATATGAGACCTTACACAGTATGGCTGTTACCCCACATCTAATTTGAACCCCCCATGCTCCACTTTAAATATTCCTCTAAAAGTAATTCTTTATGTGAACCTTTCATCAGAGGACATAAATCATATAATTAAGAAGTATCTACTGAGCACCTAGAAGCATTAGGATATGGTAACAATGGTAACAATGAAATGAAAGAAACACCTTGCATTTCTATAATTTTTCATCCTATTTTAATGCCTCTTTGTGGCTTGGGGTTGATATGGGGATCTCAAAGATGATGACAGTTGAATTCAAGCACTGATAGATTTTACCATGCTGGGAAGGCTCCAAGAAGAGCCCCAATGATAGGTTGAATTTGCTCTTCAAAGACAAGACTAGCAACGTATTGAGGCTCTTCACTACTAGGTTAATTACTAAGGCATTAATTCTTTGGTCATAGCAACTCATGAACCAAAGAAATTACAAAATTCCTCAGTCTTATGCAATTCTTTCATCTGCTTCTGCAGTGACCATGAAAGAGTGGTAGGGAAAAAGAGATGCTAAGAACTGCTACTAATAATAATTAGCATTTCTATAGTATTTACTATGTGCCAAGCACTGTATTAAGTTCTTTATAATTTTTAACTCATTTGATTCTTGCAATAACCATTGGAGTTATTATATCCATTTTATAGATGAGGATACTGAGGCCAATAAAGGTTAAGTGACTTGTCCAGGGACTCAAAAGGAGTAAGTATATGAGACCAGATTCAAATTCTGGTCTTCCTGACTCCATATCAATTTTCAAACCTTCTTGAAATATGAATTTTCCTCTAGGTATTCTAAGTGGTAGCTCCTTGTCTTATGATCTAAGAACTGACATTTACCAGAAGACCTGAATCATATCAACAGTGAGTTTCTCTGTAAATGAAATCTGAAGATATAAGGAAATAGTAGTCAAGTAAAGTAATGGCCCATAGCTTTTCTGTAAAGAAAAAAAATAAAGGACTTGGTGAAGTTGACCTCATTGTTAGTCTAAGGACACCAAGAAACATCATTTCATTAGGAACTTGGAAATCTTATTTTGAAATACACCTGACAAGCATAAACAAACAAAAGAAAAACCCTACCTTGAAGATAGATAACTGCAACTCGTACACCATTAATGGAGAAATTCTATCAACTGAATAAGATTGTTCAGATTAGGTAAATGTATATATTCATATTTGTTGACTTAAGTGCAAAAGTATGGAGTGATGTTTTTGAAAATATGGTTCATGATTAATGAATGAAAGAGAGCAAAGACCTATGAATTATACAGACATCTCATATCTATGCTTTAGAAATCTTTTCTTTAATAAAAAAGTAAGAAGTAACTCACACACCTGTGAAGGTTAATTGAAGGCGAAATAGGATAATAATAATTGTAAAGCCTATATTTGGGTTCAAACAGTCAATTGCATACATATTATATGGGGGAGATAGGACTAGGAATTAGGTCTTATGTAAAAACCTGAGAGGTCTTAGCAAGCTCAATGGGAGTGCAAGGTTCTTGGATCAGCCAAAAAATCAAATGGAAAAAAGGAAGGAAGCAAGCATTTATTAAATACCTATTATGTGTCAAACACTAAGTACTTTACAAATGTAAAATCATGGGGTGGGGGTAAGGGGGGCAGTCAACTATGGGGCTCAATGGATATAAAGTCAGGCCTAGAAACTAGAGGTCCTGGGTTCAAAATGCAACATTTGAATTTTCTAGCTGTGTGACCCTGAGCAAGGCATTTAACCCTTGTTGCCTAGCCCTTACCATTTTTCTGCTATGGAACTGATACTTAACATTTATTCTAAGACAGAAGGTAAAGGTTTAACAAAAAACTGTATTAAAATGGATGCAATAAAAGGTCCTGCACATTTAGAAGAACAAATGTAGCAACTGTGTCAATATTTCCATTTTAAAAAATTGTGTCAGCAAAAGTTTATGCCTGGATCATAACTTGTATTTCACTCTGTACAAGAGAATTTAGAAAGTGAATCCCAGAACATCCTAGACCAATTTTAGAAACTATATTCTGGCTAATTTGTTGTTTAAATCAAAGTTATTGTGCTATAGATCTGTTTCAGAGATAAAACTAAGACTAATTCAGCAAAGAGCATACAGGATCATAAAATGGCAGATTCTTTTGCCTTCATCATCTTTTCCATACATTGTTATCAGGGCCAGCCATACACTGAGGGAAACTAAGAGGCCATTTAGATGTTTTAGTGAAATGAAATCAGTAAGAGGCAGGACCAAGATTCAAACACAGGACTTTTTACTCCAAATTCAGTGGTCTTTCCACTATATTCTACTTCTCCTTTAGCCCATTCCACCTTTAGAATTCTCCTGAAATAGCCCTTCATTCTTGGCTCTCATATTTAGTTCACTTGCTGGTGCCAATGTTTTCATCTTGACCTGGTTTCCCTTTAGACATTCACTATCCTTCTGGATCACCCTTATTCCCACTGCTGTGGGTACTCAAGATATGCAACTGATGTGACTTTGATGTTCAATTGTGTCTGGCTCTTTGTGACTTCATTTGGTCATTATTTTTCTTGTGACCTCATTATTCTTGCAAAGATACTGTTCTGGGTTTGCCTTTTCCTTCTCCAGCTTATGTTACAGATATGGAAAAAGAGGCAAACAGGAGTAAGTGACTTTTCTCAGGGTCTTGAGGCCAGACTTGAACTCAGGAAGATGAGTCTTCCCAACTCTAGGCCAAGTACTCTATCTATTGCATCACCTAACTGTCCCTTTTTATTGTGACTTTCACAATATAGTTGAAAAGATTGCTAAAAAGAAAACAAACTTTGCATAATTGGAAAAAAACAATGAAGGTTCCAGAAAGCATCATGAAATATATCTCCATCTAAGTCACAGAAGTGGGAGTCTACTAGGACAGAATGGTGCTTCCATTTTCAGAGGCAGCCGCCATATTGAACATTTTTCCTTCATTGTGTTTCTCTGTCACAAGGAGGGTTCAATATAGCTTAGGATATCGATATTAGGAAGGAGGGAATAATGGGAAGGGTTTTTTCTTCAGAAAATACTATGATATAGAAACAAAAAGTATCAATAAAACATAGTTAAAAAATAACTCTCAGGAAAATTTGTTCCAAAAGTAAATCCAGTGCAAAAGAATGTTCTCAAAGCATTCAGAATAACAAGAATGTTTGGATTATCATGTGCTTTGGATGATCTGTGCCACTGCTTCCATTTATCCATGTGGTTGATGGATATTCTATATGGGCATCTAGGTGGTGTGATGGATAGAGAACTGGACCTGAGGTTGGGAAGACTCATCTGCCTAAGTTCAAGCCTAGCCTCACACAATTGCTAGCTGTGTGACCCTGTGCAAATCACTTAACTCTTTTTTGCCTCAAATTACTCATCTGAAAAATGAGCTGGAGAAAGAAATGGAAAATCACTCTAGTATCTTTGCCAAGAAAATACCAAATGGGGCCATAAAGAATTGAGCATGACTGAACGATAAAATGTTTTGTATTGTTATATCTGTAATAAGGGGACTGGCCAATGAGGACCCAGTTTTTGGAGCATGCGCAGATTCTACATGGAAACTTTTTTTCTCCTCATTTAAGAGAACACTAAGGCATCTTCTGACAGTTTGTATGATGATAAAAAGCCTACTAATTGGCTGCTGAGCTGGCTCTGAGGGGCATATAAAAGATTCAAATGGACCAACTCTCCTCTTCCTTGGAGGCTTTTGAGAGAAGAGGATGAAATGCTTTGGACTTCTAGATGGGGGGTGGGGGTGGGCAGAGATGGCAGCAGTAGCCTGTCCTGGCTGCCTTATTTCCCTTATTATTCTTCAACTGCCATGTGGCCATGAATACATTGTTCTTTTCTTTCCCCTTCTGATCTCTGCCTTGTTTCAGTCTTTCCCAATCCTAGACAAGTGAGCGCTTGAGCACTATGTGAGCTTGTGAGCTTTGAAAGATCAGAAAAGCCGTCCAAGGTCGGGCAACTGGAGCCATCCAAGGTCTGGCGACTGGAACCAGTAGCAGCCACCATAGCAGCAGCAGAATCTGGGGAGGAGACATCCCTGAGTGAGTGGCCTGCTTGACCCAGCCCAAGCTGACCACCAGCTCTGCCGTACCCCAAAGTGAACTTGGCCATCACTCCAGGAAGGGAGAAAAGAACTCCCAGCACCGAATGTTCTGGAGTCACCATTTTTTAAATTTGAGCCTGTTCTTTCCAGTGACTGAGATATGGAAAGAGGAGAATATGCTCCTGGTGTAGGAAGTTTGGGGACTTGGTTGTATTTTTTTTAGTAAATATCTCTTTGTGAAAGCTACTTGACGTTCATTTGTTTCTTGATATTGGGAATATGTTAACTGATCAAATGACATTGAGGGGAAAACACTGGATGGAGGTTCATAAGCAACAGTGCTAGAAAATGAACCCTGACCCCACAGGGCTACCCCTAGTGCCCTGAGGAAAGATGTAGCCAATAATGCTCTGAGGACGTGATCTGGTAGTCCCAGTGTGAATTGGGACAGCAGCCTCTGAGCCTGAATTACTCATCGATTTCCTGGCCGGTTATCTGAAAGCATTGAGGCATGGCAGAGAAAAACAGAAGTCCTCTTCCATTGACTTACACTTCACTGTTGTTTAACCTCCCTGAGTCTGTTTTCTTCTCTTTGGAATACTCATAAAACATTTGGAAAACTCATAAAACAAGAGATGATCTTTAAAGTTTCCAACAATTCTATTAATTTTTATTTTCTATTATTTATTTTTATTATTCTATTTGTTAGTTGATTACTATGATAATTATACTAACAATAGCTAACAATTTTATTTTGTTGTTATTGTTCAATCATGATTGACTCCTTGTGACCCTATTTGGGGTTTTCCTGGCAAAGATCCTGGAGTGGTTTGCCATTTCCTTCTCCAGCTCATTTTTTCAGATGAGGAAACTGAGGCCAACAGAGTTAAGTGACTTGCCCAGGGTCAAATGAGTAGTAACTGTCTGAGGCCAGATTTGAACATAGGAATATGAGTCTTCCTGACTCCAGGTTTATCACTCTATCCACTGCTCCACCTAGCTGTCCTAACATTTATATAGCATTTATGTACTTTCCAAATAACACTGAATCCTCATAACTCAAGAGGTGAGGGTTGCTATTATCCCCAATTTATAATTGAGGAAACCAAAGTTAAGTGACTTGCCCAGGGTCACTGAGCTAGTAAGTGTTTGAGGCTGAATCTGAACTGAGGTCTTCCTGGATCCAGGTCTAGCAGCCCCTTTGTCTCAAACACTGTGTTAAGGGCTGAAGCATAGGCAGAAAAGATAGTCCCTGCCCTCAAGGAACTTAGAGTCAATTAAGGAACAACAGAGAATTCTGATTATGATTCTAACATTCTGATTTAGTGGCTAAAGAGACTTTTGTGAAATGAGATCCTTTAATAACTTTCAACATGGAGACTGGGACCCCTGGTTTTCTTGGAAGTCCAGTGATACCCGGAAGCTTAAATCACTTTCAGATGAGCAGTTTGGGATGAAGATGGCGATGCATTTTCCAAACAGATCCATGGGTGTTTTTTAACTTGGAGTCCCTCCTTAAGAACTCAAACTGTGCACGTAGTGGGTAAAAAGCAAGACAGGTTTTCTTGCCTTTCTGCACAGACTGTTTGGAAGAGCTGACATAGTCGATAGAGCTGTCTCTATTCCAAAGCACCCAACTCCTCATTTATAATTAAAGCCTCAGAAACTTGGGGAAACTTTCTTGGCAAGCAGACTCTCTTTAAAATTAAAAAAAAAAAGAGGAAAGTTGCTGAAGGAGTAGACTTTAATCAGTCAACAGAGAACTTGCCTTGGGGGGTGGGGGGGAAGATGCATTTAAATAAGCTTGTTTTATTCTTTCAAGCTTTTCTCCAGTCAGTGTAGGTAGAGAGAGAATGTGACACCCCAGATAAGCTGCCATAACTCTCTAGACTAAGTGATTACTCAATATACTTCCAGAAAAGGAGATAAAAATTGCATGGTTAATATATACCCAGAGTCCTTATTAACAGCTAACCAAATCAAGGGATGTACCTAGAGAAAATCATTTATTGGCTTAACAGGTTAAGAAAAACAGTATGATAATAAAGAAGAAGCCTGGAATTTCTGCATTTAGATGAGTGCTGCCTCCCTTAAACAAACCTGCCAGAGATGATACATTCAAATGAGTATTGCCCCCTTCCAAGAAGTCACTGTGGGAGATCAGACACTCGTGCCAGGGATGCTGCCACTACTCAGAGCATCTCTGGAACTCTTCTTTTGAAATTTGCTTCAAAGCCAGGTTACTAGCCACAGGAGAAAGTCAGTTTCCTTACGAAGTATGGTAGATCTAGAATTTCAGAGTTGGGAAAGGACGTTAAAGAATGACTAGTCCAACTTTCTCATTATACAGATGAGTAAACCGAGGTCCGAAGAGCTTGTGCTGAAGGGAACATAATAAGTTTGTACCACTGGACTTGGATGACTCTGGAAGGGAGAGTGAGAGTCTCCCTTAAAACCAATTCTTGCTGGAGTCAAGATATCATCCCATGATGTCATTGGTCCTCTTTGAAAAA
The DNA here is from genome assembly GCF_016433145.1 of Gracilinanus agilis. NCBI lineage: Eukaryota > Metazoa > Chordata > Mammalia > Didelphimorphia > Didelphidae > Gracilinanus > Gracilinanus agilis. Next base: position 91,603,212 of record NC_058134.1, on the reverse strand, counting down.
AGGAAGGACAAACCACCATATTTCATTATGGCTGTATTATATACTTTGATCATCCACCCACTACTGGTTCTAAAGGCCTTTTGATTGTTCTCCAAATCCAAATCTACTTTAGAAGAGTCATAGACCATCCTTTCCAACTTTATCACAGTACCACCCAGTTCATGCCTTTAGGGATATTTCCATTTCCTCCATAGAGGGGAGATCAGAAGGGTGGGAAGGGGATGGGACTAATGGAATTGAAACCTCAATTTCCTGTCCTCTTGAACCACCTAACTCCAGGCCCAGCACTCTATCCAAGGGCACAGAGCCTTGCTCAAACTCTGGGGATCAATTGAGATAATACATACATAAAGCACTTTTCAAATATGCTTTTTTGCAAAATAAGGGAAGAAAGAAAAGGAGAGATGCTAATTTGCTAACAATCCCCCAAACAATTCAGAGAAACCAACTCAATTCACAAGGAGAAATAAAGCTATTAGGAATGCAAATGTGTAAAGTTGTCTCTTACTGGTTCTAAATAGAATAAATTAAACAATGAAACTCTGAAGACTGTAATTGTGAGCCATCAGACTTCTAGAATTTAGCTTTGATGATCTTGAAAGACAAAGAAAGTTGACAGAATTAGTCCCTTCTTGGGAAGGAGCTTGTTGATTATGTTTACTTTAAGACAGAGAAAAAGATTTTTAATAGTCCTAAATCAACAATGACAATAACTAACATTTATAGAGCACTTGAAGGTTTGCAACCTGCTTTGAATAAATCATCTCTATTGATCACTGCAGTTTATATTAAGGTTTTATGGCCCATTGGATAGAACACTGGACCTGGAATCAGGAAGACCCAAATGATCTTAAACATTTACTAGTGTGAGGTGGATCAGATCATTTAACCCATGACCTCAGTTTCTTCAACTGTAAAATGGGAGTTATAATAGCACCTACCTCCCAGATATTTTGAAAATCAACTGGAATAATATTTGTAAAATGATTAGCATTGTACCTGGCTCATAGCAGGTGCTTAGTAAATGCTTCCCCTTTTCTCCATTTACAGACAGGTATAACTACAAATTAATCAGGCTTGAAGAGTCATCTTCCTGGGTTCAAATCTGGCCTCAGACACTTACTAGCTGTGTCACCCTGGGCAAGTCATTTAATGCTGTTTGTCTCAGTTTCTCATCTGCAAAATGAGTTGGAGAAGGAAATAGCTATCTACTCCAGGAACTTTGCCTGGAAAACCCTGAATGGGGTCAAGAAGAATCAGATAAGAGGAAACAACTGAACAAGAATAACAAATATATAAATTGTAGTGCATAGTGATAGGGATAAAAGCTATGCCTTCCTTGGTATAAAGAACATCCTGGTGAAGACAGTTTTTCTATCAATATAAGTAAACACCTTTTCCCTGATTCTTAGAGTTGCCAGAAAAGAATCAGTCATTATTCAGGATCATATGGCCATTTGTATGGGAGACAGGACCTGAATCCTGGCTTCAAGGATAGCTCTCCATCCATTACACCATACCACAGGAATATAAAGTCAGAAGTCCAAGGAAGTAAATGGTTCCTCTAAACTCTAATGTTCTCTTGGGAATGATCTCTTGGGTCACTTGCAGGGAGGAAGAGGAGATTGCATTTTAGCATAAGAGATGAGTAGAGATAATGCAAAGAGTATTGGAATTAAAATATCTCTGAATTTCCAACTCACAACCATCAGACTGACAAAGATGACCAGAAAAGAAAATGACTTTGTTAGCATTACCTCCAGGGATTAGAAGGACAAAAAGAGATAAATCAGTTCCATCCAATAAACATCGATTAGGCATTTACTGTTTGAAAAGCAAGATGCAATTATAAGGGGTACCATAGAGTACACTGGGCTGGGAATCAGGACGACTCAGCTTCTAGACTTCAAATCTGGCTTCAGACACTTACTAGATGTGTGACCCAGGGCAAGTCACCTAACCTTGTTGGCCTCAGTTCTTCATCTGTAAAGTGAGCTGGACAAAGAAATGACAAAACATTCCAGTATCTTTGCCAAGTGTGTAAAGAGAATTAGCTCAAGCCCATTCATAGTTAAAACTCTAGCCATCAAAGATAGTGTCTTTCATCACTTCCTGTGGGTCCACCTCTAATTCAAGTGGACAAATGGCAGCCTCTACACTGATTTGGACTGCCCAAAGGGCAGTCCCTCGTTCTTGATTTGTTACTTATTGTCACGTGTGGGTAACTCATCTCCCCTCCCCACTAAGGGAGGTGGGGATGACATTATCTTTGATGGCTAGAATTTTAACTATGAATGGGCTTGAGCTAATTCTATTTACACACAAGAAAACCCCAAATGAGATCACGAGTCTGACACAACTGAACAACAAAAATGTGCAAGGTAGGCTTTGAGGATGCAAAACAAAGAACTAGTTCTTCTCCTTGAGGAACTTACATTCTACTTGAGTTTATAAAATAAATACATAATGTGGGTCCAGGGGAAAGACTCAAGCATGAGAGGACATGATTCTAAATTCTGCATCTGATGTTCACTATCATTGTGACCTCTGAGAAATTACTTGTCTTTCTTGGACCTAAGTTGGTTCATTTGTAAAATGAGTGGATGGGTTAGATGATTTCCTTCTAGCTAAATCTATGGTTCTAAATACAAATAAACTTGTTCAAAGGCAAAGAGGTGGAAATAGTAAATAGGCCAGTTTGGATGTAAAAGGAAATTATGTGAAATCAATCTAGAAAAATAGATTGGAGCCAGATTCTGAAGAGCATTAAATGACAAAATTTTGTCTTTGAATTTTGTCCTGTAGGCAATGGATAGTCACAGAAGCTTTTTGAGTAGAGGAGTAACATACTGTTTTAGAGATATTAAATTGACCCAGGAACTATATGAACACAATTACAAAACACTTTTCACACAAATAAAGTTAGATCTAAACAATTAGAGAAATAGTTCATGGGTAGGCCAAGCCAATATAATAAAAATGACAATTCTACCTAAATTAATTTACTTATTCAATGCCACACCAAACTGCCAATCTGGAACTATGCCCAAAGGGATATAAAACTGTGCCTTCCCTTTGACCCATGTAATATAGGATTAACATTGCCATGTTAGTTTGGGGGCAATCTGTCAGTTGACCTGGTTGGAATGTTGACTGTGGCATGAGCCACAGGGCAAGTACCAACTGCCAGTTGGACCCAGGGTATATAAAGCCCTGGAGACCCAGGGCTGGGTTCTGTTCTGTTCCTGTCCCTACTTCTCTTCTCACCTTCACTTCTACCCCTGGGGGATCCAGGGTGGTTGGGAGGAGGAACGTGTGATCTTAGTTTCCTAGGCTAGGCAGGTTTAGGAGAACTTTGCTGACCCAACAGGAACATCAATTAGATAAACCCTGTCAAGAGGTTGCTCTATATTACCATCAAGAGATCATTTGTTTCTGTCCCAGGGCTGGCCCTTGGGACAGCTGAAGATCATAGCAAGGAAGTTCATCAACATCCTGAACTTAGATCAAGAAGGCAGTACAAGACTAGATTCATAGGTTTCCTAACCAACTCTCCAATCCTTTTTCCCTATCATCTTTTCAAATAAAACCTTAGTTTGGACTTCCGGGTTAAGATGGCGGCAGAGTAAGAAGCAGCTCTTAACCTCTCCTGACTGAAACACACAAAACTCCTCAAGGGGACATAAAAACAAGTCCAGACGAATGGAGCAACCCCACAACAGGGCACAGAGTGGAAGGTATGTGGAATCGAGACATTTCCAGGCTATAAAGGGCTCTCACTTAATCGTGGGCTGAGCAGCCGCCCCACCCCCACCCCTCCACACTCATCTATAGCTCCGAACCCAGCTAAAAAGAAATAGAGCAAGTTTGGGGCACCCATCGAGTCATCAGCAGCTCCGGGACCTGTTCCTGAGAGCAGCAAGACTTAGGACCCCATTAAGTCAAAAAACGCACGCGAAATCTGAGCGCGGGAGCAGAGAGTGGACGCTGGGCGCAGGCGTGGGTGGAGGCAGACACAGCCAGGAACTAAAGCTCTGAAAACCTGAGTGGGGAACCAGTGCAGACGGGTATACGACTGTGGAAGCAGCGCCCTGAGACTTGTAAAGGAACCTCCTGCAGAGGATCAAGCAAAGGGGTCCACCAGGGGGCTTGACCTTGGAAAAAACCAGAACTCAGACCTCAGGAACCAATAGACCACGAACAGACACTGAGCGCGAGGATAAATCTGAGAAGCTGCTGGGCTAATGATGGCTACTCAGTCACAGGAAGTTCAGAAGAGAAAGAATAATAATAACAAGAAAAAGAAGTCTTTAACACTCGACAGCTTTTACACAGAGAAAATCCAGACAACCGAGCAAACAGAGGAGGAGAACAAACAAGCATCCAGACCCTCCTCAAATAAGGAAAACTCCTCACAAGCTATGGAAGAGTTCAAAACTGAGATTCTGAGGAAAATGGAAGAGATCTGGCAAGAAAATAACAGTTTAAAAGGTAGAATCTTGCAACTGGAAACTGAGGCTCAGAAACCAAATGAACTGATAAGCAAATTGAACACCAGAAATGACCAGATTGAAAAGGAATACCAGAAGATTATGGCCAAAAACCAGAAGATTAGGGCCGAAAATCAATCCCTAAAGGCTAGAATTGAGCAACTGGAAGCTAATGATCTCTCAAGACAACAAGAACAAATAAAACAAAGTCAAAAGACTGAAAAAATAGAAGGAAACGTGAAATATCTCAATGAGAGAGTGACAGACCAAGAAAACCGGTCTAGAAGAGACAATTTGAGAATAATTGGCCTTCCAGAAAAACCAGAAATTAATAGAAACCTGGACTCCGTACTAAAAGAAATTATTCAGCAAAATTGCCCTGAAGTCCTACAACAAGAGGGCAATATAGACATCAAAAGGATTCATAGAACACCCAGTACATTCGACCCAGAGAAGAAATCGGTTAGAAATATTATTGCCAAATTCAAAAGCTTTCAAGCAAAAGAAAAAATCTTACAAGAAGCCAGAAAGAGACAATTCAAATATCAAGGAGCACCAATCAGGATCACACAGGATCTGGCAGCCTCCACGCTAAAAGACCGTAAGGCTTGGAATACAATATTCAGAAAGGCAAGAGAGCTGGGCCTGCAACCACGGATCAACTACCCATCAAAATTGACTATATATTTCGAAGGGAAAGTATGGGCATTCAACAAAATTGAAGAATTCCAGGTATTTGCACAGAAAAGACCAGGGCTAAATGGAAAGTTTGATATCGAACCACAAAAATCGAGAGAAACCTGAAAAGGTAAATAAGATACAGAGGGGAAAGAAAGAAAACTTATAATTTTTAAATTTGCCTTTTTAAGGCCTCAGTGAGATCTAATTATCTGTATTCCTATGTAGAGAAATGTTATGTATAATTCTCTGTAGTGAACTCTATTCACTATTATAATATTCACTATTATAGTAATCAGAAGAATAATT
>NC_058134.1:91563256-91592736 GCF_016433145.1 Gracilinanus agilis | reverse complement strand
TGGGACATTAATGCATTGCTGGTGGAGTTGTGAACTGATCCAGCCATTCTGGCTGGCAATTTGGAATCATGCTCAAAGGGCTATAAAAGAATGCCTTCCCTTTGATCCAGCCATACCATTGCTGGGTTTGTACCCCAAAGAGATCATAGATAAACAGACTTGTACGAAAATATTCATAGCTGCGCTTTTTGTGGTGGCAACAAATTGGAAAAGGAGGGTATGTCCTTCAATTGGGGAATGGCTGAACAAACTGTGGTATATGCGGGTGATGGAATACTATTGTGCTAAAAGGAATAATAAACTGGAGAAGTTCCAGGCGAACTGGAGAGACCTCCGGGAACAGATGCAGAGTGAAAGGAGCAGAGCCAGAAGAACCCTATACACAGAGACTGACATTCTGTGGTAAAATCGAATGTAATGGACCTCTGTACCAGCAGCAATACAATGACCCAGGACAATTCTGAGGGATTTATGGTAAAGATGCTACCCACATTCAGAGGAAGGACTGCAGGAGAGGAAACATATAAGAAAAACAACTGCTTGAACGCATGGGTCGGGGTGGACATGATAGGGGGTGTGGACTCGAAACTACCACACCAATGCAACTACCAACAATTTGGAAATTGGTCTTGATCAAGGACACATGACAAAACTAGTGGAAATGCGCATCGGCCATGGGTAGGGGGAGTGCGGGGGGGGGGGTTGAAGGGGAAAGGAGGAGCATGAATCATGTAACCATGTTAAAAATGAATATTAATAAATGTTAAAAAAAAACCTTAGTTTAATTTTTGAACTAGTGACTCCTACCTTCAACTTAGATCTAAGTGGACTGCTGTTCAAGATTCTAGGAGGGAGGGAGAGTAACTCCATTACTGTTAGACAGGAAGCAGCACACTTCCTTTCCTGTCTATTCTCACTGTCAACCAATAGGAGTTACTTAGTCAGGTTAGAGGCTGAAGGGAAATCTTCTTAAAGATGTTTTATCCTTGCCAAAGGAAATTACATCAATCCCTTGGCTGGCTTAGGCACTGGGTACTTCTCATTCCTACATTCAGTACCATCAGTAAACAGCCTGTGTATAAGACACATTAGCTTCCTGACTGCCTACAGCTTTACCAACCTCCATATCAGATCCAACTTTAAACCCTCATTACACCCAGCAAAACTAGGTCTATATCCCAAAGATTTTTTTAATTGAAAAATTATTATTTAATTAATTGATTTAGAATATTTTTCCATGGTTACATGATTCATGATCTTTCCCTTCTTCCCCCAGACCCCCAACCCCTGTAGCCAATGAGTAATTCCACTGGGTTTTACATGTGTCATTGATCAAGACCTATTTCCATATTATTGATATTTGCATTAGAGTGATCGCTTAAAGTCTGCATCCCCAATCATATCCCCATCGATGCATGTAATCAAGCAGCTATTTTTTTTTCTGTGTTTCTACTTCCACAGTTCTTTCTCTGGATGTGAATAGTGTTCTTTCTCATAAGTCCCTCAGAAATGTTTTGGATCATTACATTGCTGCTAGTAGAGAAGTCCATTACATTAGATTGTACCACAGTGTATCAGTCTCTGTGTAAAATGTTCTCCTGCTTCTGCTCCTTTCACTCTACATCAGTTCCTGGAGGTCCTTCCAGTTCACATGGAATTCCTCTAGTTTATTATAGGAAAATAGTATTCCATCACCAACAGATACCACAATTTGTTCGGCCATTTCCCAATTGATGAGTATACTCTCGTTTTCAGTTTTTTGCCACCACAAAGAGCATAGCTATAAATATTTTTGTACAAGTCTTTTTTCCTTATGATCTCTTTGAGGTACATACCCAGCAATGGATCAAAGGGCAGGCAGTATTTTAGTGCTCTTTGGGCATAGTTCCAAATTGCCTTCCAGAATGGTTGGATCAATTTACAGCTCCACCAGCAATGCATTAATGTCCCAATTTTGCCACATCCCCTCCAACATTCATTACTCTCCGCTACTGTCATTTTAGCCAATCTGCTAGGTATGAGGTGATACCTCAGAGTTGTTTTGATTTGCATTTCTCTAATTATTAAAGACTTAGAACACTTTCTCATATGCTTATTGATAATTTTGATTTCTTTATCTGAAAATTGCCTATTCATGTCCCTTGCCCATTTATGGATTGGGGAATGGCTTGATTTTTTTGTACAATTGATTTAGCTCTTTGTATATTTGAGTAATTAGACATTTGTCAAAGTTTTTTGTTATAAAGATTTCTTCCCAGTTTGTTGTTTCCCTTCTGATTTTGGTTGCATTGTTTTTGTTTGTACAAAGCCTTTTTAATTTAATGTAATAAAAATGATTTATTTTACATTTTGTAATTTTTTTCTAATTCTTGCTTGGTTTTAAAATCTTTTCTTTCCAAGAGATCTGACAAGTATACTATTCTGTGTTCAACTAATTTACTTATAGTTTCCTTCTTTATATTCAAGTCATTCAGCCATTCTGAATTTATCTTGGTGTAGGGTGTGAGATGTTTTCCAATTTTCCCAGCAGTTTTTGTCAAATTCTTTTGTCCCAAAAGTTGGGCTCTTTGGGTTTATTATAGACTGTCTTGCTGACATCACTTACCCCAAGTCTATTCCACTGATCCTCCCTTCTGTCTCTTAGCCAATACCATATTGTTTTGATGACTGCTGCTTTATAGTATAATTTAATGTCTGGTACTGTGTTAAAAAGGCACTATGCTGGGGCTACTAGCTCAATGAGCTGGGCCCAACTAGCTGGCAAGCCCTTGCTTCTTAACAATGCCCAAGCCAAGAATCCAGTGAGGGGCTGTATGTTCAACAACTCCTCTAGCTCCCTGGCTTGAGGTTGGGTTTGGTGATAGGTTGGTTATGGGCTGGTTGTTGGTGTACTAAATGGACAATGCTATTCTGACTGCTATTGACGAATCTCTTCCCTATGGCTATAAACGTTTACTCTCCTAGGAAGGAATGCCAATCTCTACTTGGATTAAGTTGTAACAGGGTTTATTGCTTTAACTCAAATGGGTAAACAGGACAAGGAAAGAGGTGTTGGGAAAATGCTATACTGAGTCTATAGAACTAAAGTAATTTGTATCTAAGAGCAGCAGGTTGATACTGGTTGGAGACTGTTTCCTTCTTACAGTCCCTAGTCCAGCCTGTCTGTGGCCTGAACCAAAGAAAGGGAGGGATAGTGATGTTCTTTTTAGTAGCTATTCTGTTCTTGTCTCTCAGCTCAATACAGAAGCAAGATGAATCAAGCTTCTTGTGATATTGAGATATGGATGCTGGATTAGCAGGTCTATGGCCAACCCACCCTTTTGCCACCCTCTCCCAAGGTCCCCTGCCTCAAAATGGAGGTCCTGGGTGGCTCAGTCCATGGGCTTTTATAGAGGTGGTCCCATCTGTCTTTTGCCCTTGGCTCTTGCCCCCTGGGTGAATTCCAAATTCTGTAAGCGACAATCCTGTCACTCAAGCTGTTCTCCATCTTGTCCAAAAGTTCATTGCTACAACTGCTAAGCCACCTTCCTTCACTTTTTTTTTCATTATTTCGCTTGATATTCTTGATCTTTTGTTCTTCCAAATGAACTTTGTTATAGTTTTTTTCTAATTCTGTAAAAAAAGTTTCTTGGTAGTTTGATAGGTATGGCACTAAATAAGGAAATTAATTTGGGTATAATGATGGTCATTTTTATTATGTTAGCTCCTCCTACCCATGAGCAATCAATGTTTTTCCAGTTGTTTAGATCTAGTTTTAATTGTTTGGAAAGTGTTTTGTAGTTGTGTTCATATAATTCCTGTGTTTGTTTTGGTAAATAAGATTCCTAAGTATTTTATATTGTCTAGGGTGATTTTAAATGGTGTTTCTCTTTCTAACTCTTGCTGCTGTGATGTGTTGGAAATATATAAAAGTGCTGATGATTTATGTGCATTTATTTTGTAGCCTGCAACTTTGCTAAAGTTATTGATTATTTCTAAAAGCTTTTTAGTTGATTCTCTAGGATTTTTTAAGTAGACCATCATATCATCTGCAAAGATTGATAGCTTAGTCTCCTCGTTGCCTATTTTAATATCTTCAATTTCTTTTTCTTCCTTAATTGCTACTGCCAGTGTTTCTAGTACAATGTTAAATAATAGAGATGATAATGGGCATCCTTGTTTCATGCCTGATCTTATTGGGAAGGCTTCTAATTTATCCCCATTGAATATGATGCTTGTTGTATGCTGTTTATTATTTTTAGGAAAGGTCCTTCTATTCCTATACTTTCTAGTGTTTTCAATAGGAATGGATGCTGTATTTTGTCAAAGGCTTTTTTTAGCATCTATTGAGATAATCATGTGATTTTTGTTTGTTAGTTTGTTGATATGGTCAATTATGTGGATGGTTTTCCTAATGTGGAACCATCCTTGCATTCCTGGTATAAATCCCACCTGATCATGATGGATAACCCTCTTGATCACTTGCTGGAGTCTTTTTGCTAGTATTCTATTTAAGATTTTTGCATCTATGTTCATTAGGGAGATTGGTCTTAGTTTTCTTTCTCTGTTTTTGGTCTGCCTAGCTTTGGAATCAGTACCATATTTGTGTCATAAAAGGAATTTGGTAGGACTCCTTCCTTGCTTATTATGTTAATTTGTATAGTATTGGGATTAGTTGTTCTTTGAATGTTTGATAGAATTCACTTGTGTATCCATCAGGCCCTGGCAATTTTTTCTTAGGGAGTTCTTTGATGAAGTTCAATTTCCTTCTCTGATATTGGATCATTTAAGTAATCTATTTCTTCTGCTGTCAATCTAGATAATTTATGTTATTATAAATATTCATCCATATCATCAAGATTGCTATATTTATTGCCATATAATTGGGCAAAATAGTTTTTAATGATTGCCTTGATTTCCTCTTCATTAGAGGTCTCCCTTTTCATCTTTGATACTGTTAATTTGGTTTTCTTCTTTCCTTTTTTATTATATTTACCAGCACTTTGTCTATTTTATCTGTTTTTTCAAAATACTAGCTTCTAGCCTTATTTATTAATTCAATAGTTCTTTTACTTTTGATTATATTTTGATTATATATTTGATTTTATTAATTTCTCCTTTGATTTTTAGTATTTCTAATTTAGTTTTCATCTAGAGATTTTTAATTTGTTCATTTTCTAGTTTTTTTAAGTTGCATGCCCAATTCATTAACCTCTGCCCTCCCTAATTTGTTAATATATGCACTCAATGATATAAAATTTCCCCTTAGAACTGCTTTGGCTGCATCCCATAGGTTTGGGTAAGAAGTCTCATCATTGTCATTGTCTTCAATGAAATTATTGTTTCTATGATTTGTTCTTTAACTAACTTATTTTGGAGAATCATATTATTTAACTTCCAATTCATTTTTGGTTTGCCTCTCCATGTATCCTTGCTAATAATTATTTTTATTGCATTATGATCTGATAAGATTGCATTTATTATTTCTGCTTTTTTATATTTGTTTGACATGTTTCTATGCCCTAGTACATGGTCAATCTTTGTGAATGTTCCATGTGTTGTTGAAAAGAAGATATATTCCATTTTGTCCCTATTTATTTTTTCTCCATGTATCTATTAACTCTAATTTTTCTAGGATTTCATTCACCTCTCTTATCTCTTTCTTATTTATTTTTTGGTTTGATTTATCTAGATCTGATAAGGGAAGGTTGAGGTCACCCACTAGTATAGTTTTGCTATCTATTTCATCCTTGAGCTCCACTAACTTCTCCTTTAGAAGTTTGGATGCTATACCATTTGGTGCATACATGTTGAGTATTGATATTTCTTCATTGTTTATATTGCCTTTTATCTGGATGTAATTACCTTCCCTATCTCTTTTTTTTTTCTTTTTTTTTTTAAACCCTTGTACTTCAGTGCATTGTCTCATAGATGGAAGATTGGTAAGGGTGGGCAATGGGGGTCAAGTGACTTGCCCAGGGTCACAAGGCTGGGAAGTGGCTGAGGCCGGGTTTGAACCTAGGACCTCCTGTCTCTAGGCCTGGCTCTCACTCCACTGAGCTACCCAGCTGCCCCATTCCCTATCTCTTTTAACCAGATCTATTTTTACTTTGGCTCTGGCAGAAATCATGATCGCAACTCCTGCCTTTTTTTTCTCAGTTGAAGCCCAATAGATTTTGCTCCAACCTTTCATTTTTACTCTATGAATGTCTACCTTTTTCATGTGTGTTTCTTATAGACAACATATTCTAGGATTTTGGTTTCTGATCCACTCTGCTATTTGCTTCCGTTTTATGGGCAAGTTCATCCCATTCACATTCAGGGTTTTATTATCAACTGTGTATTCCCAGACATCTTGATTCTCTTTCCTTGTCCTGCCCTTTCTTCTTTCACTATTTCCTTCTATACCAGTGTTTTGTTTTTAATCAGTTCCCCTGATCCCCTCCCTTACTGTATTTCCCTTTCTCCCCTCTCCCTTCTTATTCCCTTCTTATTCTTCTTTAGGGTCTTTTAAAGCTACCCTCTCCTACCCTTTCTCTCCCTAGTGTTGCTTCCCTCCCTACCAGTCCTTTTGTTACCCTACTACTTCTCTATAGGGCACCAATCAATTCTTTGCCCCAATGGATCTGATTGTTCTTCCCTCTTTAAGTTAATTTCAATGCACTTAAGTATTAAGTATTTCCTCTCTCCAACTCTTTACCCTTCTAGTGTATCGATCTTCTCCCCTGTTCACCCCATGCACTTCTTTATGGAATATAAATTTACTCCATTTTGTCTGTTTTCCCATTTTTCTTAATATTATCTCCTTTCCTCCCTCTAGTTTTATATACTTTTATACATATAAACATATGTTTCTTGACATTTCATCCTATACAATTTGTCACTGTTCCCTCTAAGTAAACTTCTTCTAGTTACCCTGTTGATAATAAAAATTTTTAATTAAATTTTTAATTAAAAATATAGTCAGTTTTGCTGGATAGTTGATTCTTGGTTGTAGGCCCAGTTCTCTTGTTTTCTGGAATATTGTATCTCCCATGCCTTTTGGTCCTTCAATGTAGATGCAGCCAGATCCTGTGTTATCCTAACTGTGGTCCCCTGGTATCTGAATGACTTATTCTTAGCAGCTTGTAATATTTTTTCCTTGGTCTGGTAGTTTTTGGATTTGGCTATAATATTCCTGGAAGTTGTCAGTTGTGGATTAAATGTAGAAGGTGATCTGTGGATTCTTTCAATTTTCACTTTTACCTTTTGTTCAAGAGTGTCAGGGTAGTTTTCTTGGATAATTTCCTGTAGGATGAAGTCCAAACTTTTTCTTTTGTCATGATGTTCTAGTAGACCAATAATTCTTAAATTGTCTCTTCTAGATCTGTTCTCCAGATCTTTGGTTGTATCAATGAGGCATTTCATGTTCTCCTAAAATTTTTCATTTTTTAAATTTTGTTTTATATATTCTTGCTGCCTTGTGAAGTGTTATAAAGTCATTTGCTTCTAGTTGTTGAGTTCTATTTTTTAAAGACTGAATTTCATCCCTGTCTTTTTGGTCATCCTTCTCTTTCTGGTCTGATTTTCTTTGTGAATCATCTTTTGTCTTCTTTGCTTCATTTTCGAGCTGGTCAGTTTTGGCTTTTAAGACTTTATTTTCTTGTTTTAGTTCATGTATTTCCTTTTTCAAATTGTCTTCAGCCTCTCTTGATTGCTTTTTGAGTTCCTGAAGCTCTTGAGTTAATTGAATTTTGAAATCTTCCAAAGCCTGTGTCCAATTTGCTGGAACTTCTTCCTCTTCTTCTATTTCTTTTGCTCTCTTTTCACTTCCTTGAAAGAAGCTGTCAATTGTAATTTCTTTTCTCTTTTTCTGTTGTTTACTCATATTTTTTCCTTCTCTGTTCTGCTAGTTTCATCAGATAGATTTAATGAGCTTTGATGAAAGATCTTTCCCCAGCTGGCAATGGAGATTTGTAGTTACATTCTCTGCAGTCTATGGGGGAAGGAATGTTGGAGTTTCCCTGCCCTCTGAAGAGTTCTTGTCTGTCCAATTGATGGATTTAAGCCTGGACTAGTCTGTATTGCTTAATGTGCCCTGAAGCTAAAACCTTGAGGGAAAAAAAGGATGGGGGACAAGATGGAGTATTTTCATTGAGCTGTCCAGCAGTAGGGTTCCCATGTTCTGTCCTGATGTTAGACCTGGTTAAGTGCTCTGTTCTCTATCTCAGTGTGTTAAAGCCAGTAGGTCTGAAGTTTTGCTCCATCTAAGCCGCCATCTTCCAAGCATTTTTGCTGTGTTTCTCTGGCTTTCTCCTCTAGCCACCTCCCCAGTGCCTGTGTTCAACTCCCTGAGTCCAGCACTAGCAAGGCCCTCTCTGGGCCAGTGTGCCTGCCCACCTGGAGATTTCAGGGGCTGCTGGAGATTCCACACAGGTTGTTAGATTTGGTCCTCTTTCTTCTTGAAGTGCTTTGTTTTCTATCTTGGTGTGGAAAGGGTGCAGAGATCTTAAGATTTGCTCTGTCTAAGCCACCATCTTCCCAGAATTCTTGATATATGATTTTGATGGAATATTATTGTGCTATAAGAAATGACAAATGGGATGCTTTCAGAAAAACTTGGAAGGACTTATATGAACTGACACAAAATGAAATGAGCAGAACTAAGAGAACATTGTACACTAGAACAACAATATTGTATTATGATCAACTGTGAATGACTTAACTATTCTCAGCAATACAGTGATTCAAAAATGCTCTCTACCTTAGAGAAAGAACTGATGGAGTCTTGAATCAGAATCAAAGCACAGTTTTTTCACTTTATTTTTCTTGCTGCTTTTTTTTTGGCCTGTATTTTCTTTTGCAATATGGCTAATATGGAAGTGTTTTGCATGACAGCACATGAATAATGTATATCAAATTGCTTTCCTCTTCAAGGATGGGGGAGAAGAGGGATGGAAGAACTTTGAAACTCAAAATTTTAAAAAACAAATGTTAAAAATTGTTTTTACATGTAATTGAAAAAAATTTAAACTAAAAATAGTTTGATAGCTAAATGGAAGATAAATTGGAGAGGGGAAGCAAAGAGACTAATTAGGAGACTATTAATATTACAATTGAGTGATGAGGGCATGTTGGCATGAGCCAACCAAGATGGTGGCTATGTGAGTGAAGAGAAAGATAAAAAGGATAGAGATATTATTTAGGTAGACTGAACAAGAATCAGAAACTGTCTGGATTGGGGATGAGCATAGGATAAGAGAAAGTAATGAAATAAGAATGACTCCATGACTGCAAACTTCAGTGAATAGAAACATGGTGGTTTTACTTGATAGAAATGAAAAGTAATGCTAAATCTTTAGATCCCTGAAATGTGCTTACAGGGGCAGAGGGTTGTACCACCTAGAAACCAGGCAAAGAGAATATAAAACATAAAACTTTGAAATTTATCCTTATTCAATCTAATGTTGGAGACTGTATTGGTATAAGTAACAAGGAAGGAAACAAGTATTTATTAAATACCTATCATGTGCCAGCCCTGTATTAAATATTTTACAAATATGATCTCATTTGATCTTCACACAAACTCTAGGAGAGGAGATAGATGCTTTTATTATATCCCCTTTTTACAGTTGAGGAAATTGAGGTCAAGTGGCCTACTCCAAGTAATCCAGATAGTAAATATCTGAGATCATATTTGAACTCAGATCTTCCTAACTTCAGACCAAGTTGTCTCTCCCCTCTATCATCTAAATGTCTCAGATTCCTTTCTGGGTTCAGAAAAAAGAACTATGTATATTAGAAATTTGAATCATTTAATGGAGGTGAAGAAAAAGAGGGCAATCAAGGTGTTCAAGCCCCTTTAGTCATGTAGTCACTTAGACACACTTATAAATAAACATAACTTGTTTCTGTGTTGTTGTTCAGTCATTTTCAGTTATGTATGACTCTTCCTCTGGGGTTTTCTTGGCAATGATACTGGAGTGGTTTGCCATTTCCTTATTTGGCTCATTTTACAGATGAGGAAATTGAAGCAAACAGGATTAAGTGACTTGCCCAGGATCATACCATACAGCTAGTGTCCAAGGCCAGATTTGAACTCAGAGGAGTCTTCCTGGCTTCAGACCTGGTACTTTATCCACAGCATTATCTAGCTGCCCTACTTGTTGCAGTAGTGGCTAGTTAATTCCAGAAGATCTCCTATCTTGAGCTATATATGCTCATATTAAGCCTGTAGCTGGCCCCACATTAGGTCGATGTCCAGCACACATTGCTGGAAGATAAAGAGAGATGGACTCTTTCTTTGTTTGGTTTTGGGCAGCTAGATGTGCATATGCATGGATCAGTAAGTACAATCACCTTGAAGGTTGTACAAGTGCTGAATAACAGTTATCCCCTATGGAACAGGGCAACCAAATGCTGGTAGACCATGGAGAGATCAAGGAAGAAGGGATGGGGACCCAAATAGAGCACTTATCCTTCTATTCTAATTGTCACAGATCACTTCTTGACTAGATATGGATGTCCCTAAGTCTATCCTTTACTCGATTATATAAGTTACACCTGATAGGCTCCAAACTCCAATATGCTTTATACTCCTTTCCAAGGAAAGAGACCATCTTGGAAGTGCTGGGGGTCAGAGAGACAGATAATGCTAGTGAAGATTATTCTTAATAACTGAGAAAATTAAATGAAGTCAGAGGTGAACAGAACTACTCAGACCAGATCCCTTGTTTGGAACAATGTTTAAAGCTCAAATAGCAAAGCCAAGTGTGTCTAGCTAAGAAAGCACTAAAATATTCCTCATAGATCTAAGACTAGCCTTTTGTTTGGGATGCCATTGGCTGAAGTGACAGAAAAGGACTGATTCTATCCATTGGAGAACTAGAATCTGATGAATGAGGTTTTAATAACAGTAATAAAGCCAATATGAGAAGCAATGGTCACTGCTTCTATCGACTCTGAAGAACTTGCAAGCTTAGTAAAAGAATGGCATTCTGTAGAAAGCCAGGGAAACATGGATGAGAAAGCCAGTTGTTTGTAGTTGATAGGACACTGAACCTTAAGTCAGGAAAACCTGAGTTCAAATATGACTTCAGACATTTACTGTGTGACCCTGGCCAAGTCACTGAACCTCTGTTTGCCTCAGTTTTCTCATCTGTGAAATGAGAATAATAATAGCACCTCCTTACTAGGCTTGTTGTGAAACTCAAATGAGATATTTTTAAAGTATTTTGTAAATCTCAAAGTGCTATATAAATGCTAGCTATTATAATAACAATAATTATCATTATTATTATTTTTATTAGGAGCAAACATGGATTCCCTTTCTGAGTCTACAGAGAGCCTCAGTAGGAGACATGTATTCAGAAGTCACACTAGTGGTAGTGTTTATTAGGGGCTTGAATTAGGGCGCAGCTGTAAGAGATTGAAGCTGTTCATATCCCTTAGGGAGAGTGGACACTCAAGAATTTCTTTCTCTGAGCTCTAATATGAGTCCTCTTTCCTTTCTTTGATTTATAAATAAACTCGTTCATTATTTGGACTTTTTGAGTTGTGTACTTGTAAAGAAAAGTTAGTGACAACACATATCAGAGAGTAAAGTTGCCAAATTGTTCAAGTGGGGATAAAGAATCAGAAAAGTGAGCATAATGATGAATTCAGGGGTGGTTAGATCAAACTCCTGAGCTGATGAGTTAGAGTACCTGGTCATAGTCCTTTTCTTTGAGAAATGTGATATCAATCCTTAATAAAATATATGAACCATGAAGCAATAACTCTTGATTAGTCATCAGTGTCAGAGGTGGCATCAAAAGTCATTGGACCTGAGCTGGAAAGAGTCATCTAACCTGTGTTCTATAAGAGGAAAAAGGAAAAAATGGCTTTGGACTTCTTTTTAGGCTATTTTTTAAAATTGCATCTTAGAATCAATGCCTTGTTCCAAGGCAGAGGAGTAGTAAGGGTTAGGTAATGGGGGTTAATTAATTTTCTCAGGGACACACAGTTAGGAAGTATCTGAGGTCAGATTTGGACCCAGGACCTCTCATCTTTAAGCCTGGCTCTCAGTCCACTGAGTCATCTACCTGCCCCATTTTGGGGTCTTCCTTAAAGAATGATCTGCCATTTTCTGTCCCTTGAACTTCTAGCAAGGTAGGAGAGGGACAAGATATCTCTCATCAATGGTTCTCAGCAGTATTGCTAATTCAGGTGGGAAGGGTGCGGGGGAGGGGGGGTGCTTCACACGCCTGGGAGTAGATACACCCTAACTCACTCATGTGTATGTGGCCTATCAGTTACCCTCAAACTCATTTAGCCCATCTGCTGAGATGGCTTACCAGAGTGTGGTTTGTGGCTGCTGCATAAGCTGCAGCTTCTGGGAGGTCCAAGTTATAGTTGAGAGTGCCAGGTGGATACCAAAGATGGATGGATGAGGGGGCAGCTGGGTAGCTCAGTGGATTGAGAGCCAGGCCTAGAGATGGGAGGTCCTAGGTTCAAATCCGGCCTCAGACACTTCCCAGCTGTGTGACCCTGGGCAAGTCACCTAACCCCCATTGCCTACCCTTACCACTCTTCTGCCTTGGAACCAATACACAGTATTGATTCTAAGATGGAAAGTAAGGGTTTTTTAAAAAGTAGTCCGTATCTGGTCTAAATAGGGCAGAAAGTAGAGACCTCTCTTTCTGGATACTACTCATCTCTTAATTCAGCCCAATGTATTGCATTAGTTATATTGGTTTCCAAGTTGTACTGTTTATTCATGTCACATTTGTTGTCCACTAAAACCTCCAGACCTTTGAAAACTTCTTAATTACTTAATCATGCCTCATCTGATTTGTATTTCTTAACATGAGAACTATGAACATTTTACCCTGGACAATAGAAGCTTGGGTAGAGGGAAGGGCAATGACGTGACAGCTGCCTTCTGACCTTAGAAAAGCTGTAACAGGGAAGAGAGATTAGATTTACCCTTCTTGGTTCCAGAGAGAAGATCTGGGGAATGGCTGGAAGGTGCAGAGGTAAATGTAGAGTTTAAAGGGAAGAGCTTTGGATAGCCTCTAACAATTAGAGTGAACCCAATGGACAAAGAATATAGTACCTCAGGAGGTGACAATCTCATTAGCACTCTTCAATCTCCTTCCCTTTGAGAGACCTGCATTCTTGGAGATCCTTTTTGCTCCTCACTGCAAATAGTTCATCAAGTGTCAGCTTTGGGGTGGATTTAATTAGTTATTGTAGATCTGAGCTATTCCTTCTGAACATGGTCTATCAAATAGTTCGCCAAAGCTAAGACTTATTCATCTGAAATGAAATATACTTGTGCCAGTGATTACCAACCCCTCAACTATGTCCTCAGTCTTTTCAACTGAAGTACCAGAAGGTATGTCCATCACCCTCACAGGGACATCCAACCAAAATCCCAAGCAACCTCTATAAACTCAACAAATCGTTTGGGCTCTCCTAGTTACTTCCCTACACAAAATGACGATCTGTTTCCATTATTTGTGTTCTAGGTCAGTCCTGAATCAGGCCAGTCCAATGGTTTAGGTTCAGAATGGGAAGGAAATGAAACACTCATAGATTAGTTAGCATCCAGCTACATATATTTAGCAAGAATGCAGCAGAGATTCAGTTGAGCACAGCTACCCTGCTATAAGCATCTAACCCTGCTATGATAAAAAAAAATGTGTCGTGTCAGGACTGAGCTACATTTTTCTACTTAGGTTACTAAGAAGCTATGTCAATGGTTTGGGTGTTGGTTTCCTGTTCCAATTATGTCTCAAGGATAGTTTCATTACCTTTTATTTTTTAAACCCTTACCTTCCATCTTAGAATCAATACTGTGTATTAGTTCCAAGGCAGAAGAGAGAGAAGAGCTAGACAGTTAGGGTTAAGTGACTTGCCCAGAGTCAGACATCTAGAGAATGTCTGAGGCCACATTTGAACCCAGGACCTTCTGCGATAATCTAGATATTTCTTGTGAAAGTAGATTTGGATATGTGTAATTTGGCAATATATAGCTTGTGGGGTGAGGACTCACAAAAATAATATATTTGTATATTTCTTTCTAAATTCAGAATTCTTAACCTAGAGACTATGAACTTCTAAAAAGATTTTTTTCTAATTACATGTAAAAACACTTTATAGCATTTGTTTCTTAAAAATTTGAGAACTAAATTCTCTTCCTCCTTCCCCTGCTCTCCCTTCTCATTGAGAAGGCAAAGCAATTTGATAAAGATTGTACATTTTCAGTCATGAAAAAAAAATTTCAGTCTATGTTAGTCATGTTGTAAAAGAAAACACAAGCCAAATTTTTTTAAACCATGACAAAATAAAGTAAAATATAGTATGCTTTAGTCTGCATTCAGATTCCATCAGTTCTTTGAGGTGGAGAAGTTTTTTCATCATAAGTCCTTCGGAATTGTCTTGGATCTTTATATTGCTGAGAAGAGCTAAGTCAATCACAGTTCATCACCATTATAAAATTACTTTTAAGGGGCAGCTGGGTAGCTCAGTGGATTGAGAGTCAGACCTAGAGACAGGAGGTCCTAGGTTCAAACCCGGCCTCAGACACTTCCCAGCTGTGTGACCCTGGGCAAGTCACTTGACCTCCATTGCCCACCCTTACCACTCTTCCACCTAGGAGCCAATACACCGAAGTACAAGGGTTAAAAAAAAATTACTTTTATTTTGTACAATGTTCTCTTGACTCTGATCACTTCACTTTGCATCAGTTCATGTAAGTCTTTCCAGGTTTTTCTGAAAGCATCCTGCTTGTCATTTCTCATAGCACAATAGTATTCCATCACAATCACATGCCACAACTCAGTCAGCCAGTTGATGGACATCCCCACAATTTTCAATTCTTTCCTACCATTAAAAGAGTTACTATAAATATTTCTGTATATATAAGCTCTTTTCCTTTTTTTTTACCTCTTTAAGATACAGACCTAGTATTGGTATTGCTGGGTCAAAGGCAAAGGATATGCATAGTTTTCTAGCCCTTTGAATACAATTCCAAATTGCCCTCTAAAATTGTTGGATGAGCTCACAACTCTACCAACAGTGCATTCGTGTCCCAAGTTTCCCATATCACCTCAAATATTTGTCATATTAAAAAAATGATGGTTGTATTTCAGTATAATGGTTTCCTTTTACCTTATACATTTAAAAATGTTATTCTGAGAAGCAATCTGTTCATTTCGCCAGACTCCCAAAGGGTTCACAACACACAAAAAAGTTAAGGACTTCAGATCTGAATCAACCCAACTGTGAATCTCATGAACTCAGGAAGCAGAAGGACCAAGAATTTTGGTGTCTATATCACCAAAAGTCATCAGTTTCTGTAAATAAACTCAGGGTGGGGGTCAGGTTAGGGGTGGGGGTGAAGGCAGAGCATTTTTCGCCAATATAAACCTGTGAAAAGTTAAACAATGTGGAGAAAAAATAGCAATTCTGTTCTAGTCTGAACCATCATCTAAAGATCATTTCCTGACTGTTCAAATCAAACAGTACTATTATTAACTCATAAGTGAATGGCTCCAAGACAAAAATCAGATAAAATAGCTGCGCAGGCAAGGCAACCAACACCAGACATTGTATATTTTTCTAGAGCACAAACAACTTTTTCTGGTTCAACTAGTAGCCTTCCGTCTGAGAGTTTACTTTCTCAGGATTCCTCTCATATCAAGAGGAATATTGGGGGATGCAATAAAATGTCCTTAATTTACAATAGTTAATTTGTTAAAATAAAAAAATTAAAATTAAAAAAATCATGTCACATGCTGCCACCCCAACCCAAAGGCAGCTATAGTTTATAAACAGCTTTCTTGGACTGTCTGTTGCATTCTAATTTTCAAGGAATTCCAAGCAGTCTCATTACAGTAAAATAACAAATGCCAAATGAGCCAAAAAAACTAATGGCAAAATATTTTTAGCTTCTACGCTCCCCCTCCTGCCAAGGTGTTTGTTCAAGTAAAAGAGATTACCTTGATTTTAGAACTTAGTGAATATAAGTTTCTGAATTGCCACAAGGATCCTGGAGTTTTCCAAATCTTGAATGAGAATACAGAAATTGCCCCCACTTTCATTTTGTTTCTTCTTCTTCTTTTAAATAAACCCTTACTTTCTATCTTAGGAACAACTCTAAGACAGAAGGGCAAGTGATAGACAAATGAGGTTGAGTGGCTTTAGTGCCCAGGGTCACACAGCTGGGAAGTGCCTGAGGCCAGATTTGTGCCCAGGTCCTTCAGACTTCAGGCCTGGTGCTCTAGCCTCTGTGCCACCTAGCTGCCCCTCACTTTCCTATTCTTATACTTCTCATCCAGGTGTAATGTTGCTCTTCAGCAAATAAGTCATTAGTCTCATTAAGGGAACAACAATAAAAGCATAACTCATGAGGTGACTCATTGACCTCCATGGATATGAAGCTATAAATTCAAGAAGTTTGGATATGAGAATATACTCCCACTTTACACTTCATGGAGACAGTAAACTGCAATGTTCATGCATTTCATTGCTTGAGGTAAATGAATTTGGGAAAATAATAACCTTACATTGTCAATTGTGCAAAAGGCTTCAGTCAATCAACAAGCACTTATTAAGAACTTTCTTTTTTTATTTTTAAACTGTCTTAGAATCAATATTAGTTCTAAGACAGAAAAACAATAAGGGCTAGGCAATGGGGGTTAAGTGACTTGCCCAGGGCCACATAGCTAAGAAGTGTCTGAGGCCAGATTTGAACCTATGACCTCCCATCTCTAGGCTTGGCTCTCAATCCACTGAGCTACCCAGCTGCCCCCTAAGCATTTTCTGTAAGCCAGAACTGTGCTAAGTGCAAGGGATACAATGGAAAGTAAAAAAACAGACCTCCATCTCAAGGAACTCACAGTCTACCAAGGAGATGGTGGGGTTGTTTATGTATATATGGAGAGAGGGTGGGGAGAGAGAGGGAGAGGGAAAGAAAATAGGGGGAGAGGGAGAGAGAATGGGGGAGAAGGAAAATGAGAGGGAGACAGGGAGAAGGAAGAGAGAGAGAGAGAGAGAGAGAGAGAGAGAGAGAGAGAGAGAGAGAGAGAGAGAGAGAGAATTGGAGATTGTCTTCTAAGGAAGTCATTAGAATTAAAGGGGACCAGGAAGGATTCTTGTAGAAGCTAAGACTTTAGATGAAGGAAGTCAGAAGGCAGAGACAAATATGAGAAGTAAAGACAACAAGTAAAAACATTTAAGAGTTGAGAGATGGAGTTTCTTGTCTTTTGTTGGAGGAAAGACAAGGCCAGTGCTACTGGACCACAGAGTACCAGAAGAGTAAGATGCAAGAAGCCTGGCAAAATAGTAAAAGACCAGGTTACAAAAGACTATGGAGTCAAACAGAGAATTCATATTTTATCTCTGAGGGAATAGGGCGACACTAAAGTTTTCTAAATTTATTGAATGGAGAGGTGTGATACTGTCAAATCCATTTTAGGAAAATCATTTTGACAGCTGAGTGAAGGATGGACTAGAGTGGGGAAAAACTTAAGGCAGGGAGACCAATCAGAAAGCTACTGCAATAGTCCAGGTGTGAGGTAATATGGTCCTGCCCCTGGAGGGGTGACAGTGTCAGAGGAGAGAAGGGGGCTTATATAGGAGATGTCATGATGGTAGAAACAACTGGATTTTAAAACTGATTTGATATGGAGGGTGAGAGAGAGTAAGGAACTGAGGATAACATCTAGGTTGTGAATCTGGGTAACTGGGAAGATAGTGGCAACAAAAATAAGGAAGTTAGGAGAATTTGGGGGAGAAAATAAGTTCAGTTTTGGACATAGTTTAAAGTGTCTCTGAGACATTGAGTACAAGATATCCAATAGGTAGCCAGAGATATGACACTGGAGATTAGGTGAGAGGTTAGGACTGAGTAGTAGACCCAAGAATCATCTGCATAGAGGACATAATTGAGTCCATGGGAGCTGACATGATCACCAAGTAAAATAGTAAAGAGAGAATAGAAGAGGTCCCAGGACAGAGCCTTATTGGATACCCTCATTTAGCAGGTTTGACTTCGATGAAGATCCAGCAAAAGGAGTTGAGATGCCTTCAGACAGGTAAGAGGAGAACCAGGAGAGAACAATATCATAAAAAACTAGACAGAAGATACTACAAAGGAGAAGAGGATGATAAAGTGAAAAGTCTACAGAGAGGTCAAGAAGGATGAGGACTGAGAAAAGACAGTAAGATCTAGTCATTGGGTGATCAATAATAACTTTGGAGAGAACAGTTTCCATTGAATGATGTGCTTGGAAACCAGACTGTGGAGAGTTAAGAAGAAAATGAGAGGAAAGGAAATGGAGGCCCTATGTGATATGCAGTCTTCTGAAGGAATTTATCCATAAAAGGGACAAGAGATAGAGGAAGATAGCTAGTGGGGATGAACACATCTAGTGAGGAGTTGGTTTCGTGTGTGTGTGTGTGTGTGTGTGTGTGTGTGTGTGTGTGTGTGTGTGNGTGTGTGTATGTGTGTGTGTGTGTGTGTGTGTGTGTGTGTGTGTGTGTGTGTGTGTGTAGAGGAAATATTGGCATGTCTGTAGGCAATAGGAAAGAGGCCAAGAAGAAATCGAAGATCAATGAAAGAGCAGGAATGATGGTGGGGACAATCTGCTGGAGAAGACAGGATAGAACAGGACCATTGATACCTCTAGAGAGGTTTGCCTTGGCAAAGAGAAGTGCTTCCTCTTCATGTGAGACAGAGATGAAAAGGAGAGTGGCAGAAAGCTTCGGGATAATGTGAAAGGAGGAGGGGATAAGAGGTTCTGAAAAGAGCCTCGATTTTTGCAGTGAAATACGAAGCACGTTCCCAGCAGAGAGGGTAGGAAGATGGAAGAAGCTATGGGATATTTAAGATAGAATGAAAAGGTCTGGGAAAGCTGTGTTGAGGATAATGGAGAGAGACAGAGACAGACAGAGACAGACACAGAGGCAGAGGCAGAGACAGAGAAAAAGAAAAAGACAAACAGACAGAGACAAAGAGAGACAGACAGAGGAAGAGACAGAAATCAAGAGAGCGAGAGAGAGAGCAGGAGATGGGAAGAGAGGGAGAAAGTAAAGGTAAGAGGGAGGGGAAGGGGAGCTAGAGGGGGAAAGGATTATTTTTGTGCAGTAAGGGCCTAGTAAAGATTCTATAACATAAATTTGTAGCAAACCAAATCGGTACAGTTTCATGATTTCCACTAGCTGTGAATAAGAGAAAATGCAATGGTGAATGTAATGCATTGCTGGTATTTGGTAAGGCAAGATCTTTAATACAATAATATTACCTGTATGTATATTTCTGGTACCTATGAGTTTCTGATCTTCTTGAGTATCCTTTTGGCAGGACGTGCCCCAGGTTTGGACTGAAGAGATGCTTTATTTCTATTTTTCTCACTGTGCTATTTTGACAGTTGTCTTTGATTTGAGTTCATTTCATTCCCTGACTGGTTATAGCAAGGCAAACACATCCATGGGAGCTTTAGTGATAGGCTTAGGGATATGGATCCACAGAAGAATGGAATACATAGAGAAACCTAAACCTGAGGTAGTTAATTTTGGGATCTCCGTTTGCGAGTGAGATGACTGGGAGTGGGGAAATTAGGAGGGACATGATAGATTGTCATGTAGAAGAGGGAAGCAGTTTGTTCTCTTTGGCCCCCAAAGGAAAATACAGCAACGATGTGTGGAAGTTGCAATGAGGCAAGTTTTGGCATGTTGCAGGGGATAAACCTTTTAACAATTAGAGCTGGGCCAAACCTGAAATGGGCTGTAATGGGAAATATAGATTGATGATTTCACCATCTACGATAGCATATTCATTTGGAGTTCAATGCTGGGAGCATAGTGAGTGCTCTTTCTCATTCACTCTTTCATTCATTCCTTCATTCATTCAGGCATAGATTGAAATAGATGGTTTCTGAGGAGTCCCTTCCATTTCTGAAATTCTATGATCCTAATAGTCATGATTTCAGTTTAACATTTTTAAATTATAATTTTACTGCTGAGCCCCATCCCCTTTAATTTTTATTTATTTGGAAATGAGGGACCCAAACATGTATTTTCATCCAAGCAGAGAATTCGCAATGTTGGAAACTATCCAGTGATATCATTTGGTGACTCATCTCTAATTTAGAGTCTTCAAAGGGAACAAACATTTAGAAGTACCTACTATGTGAGGGACAGGAACTAATGGCCCCAACTGCCTCACTGTGCCCCTTCTTTACCATTCTCCACACTCCAGAACATGTCCTTATAGTTCTGTGGCATGCAGCATGTCTCTCTGCAAACTCTTCTTTTGCTCACTGTTTACAAACTCAATTCATTCTTTTTCCTTCCTTACAGAAGCAAGACTTGAACCCCAACTTTTGACTCCTTTGTCCTCATTGCCTAGAATGCTCTCTCATTTGACTTTTGCCTTCTAATTTCCTTTGACACTCAGCTCAAATCCTATTTTCTGTAGGTCTTTCTCAGTCCTCCCTCCCTGTGCCTTCCCTCTAACATTGTAGCTATTGTTGTTCAGTGGTTTTAGTCTTTCTTTTCTGACTCTTCCTGACCCCATTTTGGGTTTTCTTGGCAAAGATCCTAGACTGGTTTGTCATTTCCTTTTCCAGCTAATTTTCCAGATGAAGAAACTGAGGCAAACCAGGGTTAAGTGCCTTACCCAGAATCACACAGCTAGGAAGTGCCGGATATGAACTGGGAAAGATGAATTTTCCTCACTTCAGACCCAGTACTCTATCCACTGTGCCACTTAGCTGCCCAAAGGAAAAAGCCTATAGCACAGGTATTCCCAGTAGTCTCCTGTCCAAGTACCAACCAGCCAAACATGCTTAGCTTCCCAGATCAGATGAGATCGGGAGCATCCAAGTTTGTATTGACCTAGACTCCCCTTTGATGCGACATTCCATTTAGTTACTCTGCACCCATCTTCTATGGACCTTATGGTTTGCATGTTGTCTTCTCCATTGGGACAGAGTTCCTCAAGAGTACCTTTCTTTGCAACCCCAGGACATAACACAGTGCCTGGCACATAATAGGCACCTAATACGTGTTTATTGATTGACTGACTGATCATGTCTTTCTGATATCAGTTTCTGTATCTCAGTCCACTACATTTTAAATGCTTTGTGCTACCTTAGAAAATCCATGTTACCTTAGTTAAGCTTAACAACATTTGGAGGCAGGCAGGGTATATAGTGCCATCTTTATTTAACAGATGAGGAAAATAATAAGTGAAGGGAGCCACCTAAGGGACTTAGTGACAGAGAGGAGGCTGTAGTCTACAAGCTTTTTACTATTCCACATTGCCTCGTGGAGCTAAACGAGCAACCTATGCAGGGCCCATATTGCAGTTGAAAAGCCTGGGGAAAGTTTGTCATGGCATCCACTGTCATCTGGCCAAGGCTCCCTGTAAGCGGCAGAATGAGGCCTTGGTCTCACTCCAGCCCAATGTTGAATCCCTTGAGAGAGTGCAGATTGTCTTTCAGTAATGGAGCCTGCTCCATGGCCCAACCAAATATACTGACGGAGCCTCCAGATTATGACTTGGCAGTGAAAAAGGTAGCTGAAGCCCGCATCTCCTGCATTTCTGATACGAGCCCCACTGGAAGCAAATAGCAGCTGTTTTAAACCTGTTTTACTCCTTCAGCACATGTCTTTCTTTGAAATATAAAGCAATCTATCCAAGCGTCCAATGGAGGAGCCTTTGCAGCAGAAAATGTCTTCTTTAATGTCACAGAGAGAGGGGAGATTTTTTGTTTTGTTTTGTTTTTTTGGAAAAAGATAACTGAAAAAAAAAATAGAAATCCACTAGCTGCCATTGCCAGACAGAAAACTGTATTTGAACATCAAACTCTTTGCACGGGCTGGCCCCTTGCCCAGTTTGCCATCCCTCCTCAATTCCATCTTATAAAATCTCTAGCTTCCCTCAGAGCCTCGCTTTTAGGGACATGTCCTGAAGCAAGAATTCCAACCCTGGAGTCCTTGAGTGACCTTGTTTAATTTTTATATTTTAATAACTGTATTTTGATGCAACTGGTTTCTTTTGTGATTATGGAGATTTTATCTGATGCATTTCCTTCCAGATCTGTTATCTCCTCTCTCCCCAACAATTTCCCTAGAGTTCCAGCCCAATACTTCCAATTTCCTACTGTATACTTCCACCCGAATGTCTCTCTGGCACCTTGAATTCAATATATCACTTGGGTCAAAGATCCATGCAACAAAGTCAAGGGGAGGATTTCATTTAGGGGAGGAGGAAGGTGGGAAAGGGGCAAATGTGACTGAAATTCTTCTCAGATACCTCATCAAGCAGTAGAGACATCCCTCGGTTCTCAAAAGCTGTGGCAATCAAGGCCAATCTCTCACAAGTCCTACCTAACTGGAAAGGCTGTGAGTACTTTACATTAATGATTATGTATGAATCATCCACAGACCAGTCTAGTTATGTTCAAAGATCATCTATCTACCAGTTTGCTGCAATCTGCATGAATGGAAGGAACATCTATTCAACTTACATCCAACTTGGTGAAATTCTGAAAGGAAGGAGAGCCAACACAAAGAGACAGAACCAATGAGGACATGAAGAAGCAGAAAGGTGTAATATAGAATAATTTGATTGTAGTGTACTGTTTTGAGATGGGAAAGGAGAGTTTGAAGCAGGTTATGGAGGCCTTTGAATACTAGAATAAGCATTTTGTACTTTATTTAGTAAACGATGGAACACCATCAAGTAGAAGAGTGATTATCAGAGCAGTAATTTAGAAAGATAACTAGAACAGTACTGTGAAAGACTAATTTGAGTGGGTACAGTCTGGAGGCAAGAAGACCAGATGGGAGATAATTATCCCATGCCACTCAGAGATTTTAAGGTCTTTGTGGCCCTTATCTTATCATGTAAATATAATGAACCCCAAATGGTAAATACATGTGGCAATTGCTTATTTTACCCTTTCTTTAACTACTGGGTGAAAAAGTTTTATCATAAGCATACTCTTATATATATATTACCAAATCACGATTCTTTTGGTATAGTAAAGAGTAAGTTAATATATGGCGTTCACCATCCCTGTGATGAGAGGAGTCCGTTCTTTCCACTTCTTTTTCTAAACTTTCTTCTTCTTTGTAATGAAAAGTTTAATTTAATGCAAATTAAACTATACAAACGAGTTTACTTTTTCTTCATTCCTCAGCCAAAGATTTGAATTGTTGATCTTGATGACCACCTGAGTTGCCCTTTCCACAATATCTTTAGGATTCTTAGAGGCAACAATATGAACAATCTCCCCACAGTAAGACTTTTTTTTGCATATCAGGAGCACATGTAGCTTTTTCTACATTATGTATTTTTAAATTCCTGAATATAAAAGACTCCCTGAATCAACTGGGTAACATGTGCTTTGCCTTCTTGTTGCTTCTATAACCAGTACTAGGCATTTAGATCTTGTTCTTGAATGGTCTTTGAACCCTGTTGTCAGTGGCTCTTTGCTTGATTTGAACATATTGCTCTGATGGTGTCAGACAGATGAGCTTTTTGGTTCTTAACTATTTTAGGCTTCACAAAAGGATCTAAAGACAAGGCTGTTGCCTTCAAAGAGAGGGAAGGAGAGGAGAGGGAGGGGGGAGAGAAATTTCTTTAGCTTTCTGAGAAGCAAGAGCTAGGAGCAATGGGTAGATTTTAAAGAGTGTCATATTTCAGTTCAATTCAATATAAGGAAAATTTTCTTAATCAGATTTGTCTAAAAGTAGAATGGACTACCTTGGAAGGCACAAAGAGGCAAATTTAAGCTTCTTAACAATTTAGCAAAACTTCTTAACTAAATTTCTTAATCATTAAAGTTATCCCCCCAAAAGGAAAGTAGTGGATTTCCCTACATTTGAGGTTTTCAAGCAAAGGATGAATTACAATTCAGCTGTATTGTAGAAGGGGTTATTTTTCAGATGCAGGTTGGACTAGGTGATCACTAAGTTCCCTTCCAGCTGTAATTCTGAATACTATGAAATACCACTTGGAGAGAGGGATGTGTGGGTTGAGGACCTATTTCGAAGGAGCTTAAATGCCTGGCTGAGGAATTGGTATTTTACCCTCGAGGCAATGAGACACTTAAGGGTTTTTTGAGTTGGGGAGTGACATGGTCAGACCTGTGCCTTAGGCAGATTATGTTGGCAGATGTGGGGAGCACTGATTGGAGACGGTTGAGATTGGTAGCTTGAAGGCCAATTAGGAGGCTATTAAAATAGTCCAAGTAAAATGTGATGAGAACTTGAACTAGGATGTTGGCTTTGTGAGTGAAGAGTCTGTGAGAGGTGTTGGGGAGGAGGTAGTATTGGCAGAACTTGGCAACTGTTTGAATAAAGGGGTGCCTGGGGGATGGTGGTTCCCTGAATAAAAAGGGAAGTTTGGAGTAAGGGTAGGTTTAGATGGGAAGATGACATGTTTGAACACATATTTTTTAAGATGCCAGTGGGAAATCGAGATGGAGTTGCCTAGTAGGCAGCTAGAAGAAAAAATTCCCATCTCCTTAGAATATATGTGTTAGATGAGATGTGTGCATCTTATTCAGAAAAAGAAACTGAGACTTGTTCCCATGCACAATTGCCTTTCACTAGACCCAGAAGGACTGAAGAAAGGAAAGGTGTCTTATGTCATTAAGAAGTTCCAAGAGCAGGGATAGATGGAATTTGAATGATGTAATGGAAAGAGTCAGGAGGCCTGGGTTCTCATCCCAGTTCTACCATTAACCATTGTGTAAATAGGAGATACTTTGACTTTCTGGTATTAATTTATCATTTTAATAATATCTTCATCTCAGTTTCCTTACCCATAAAATGAGGGACTTGGATAAAATGATCCCTAAAGATCCCTACTAGCTCAAACTTTCTTTGATTCTATGAGTGTAGACACTGTCATTGTCACCATCATCCACTCAGATATCTGGATCTCCACATCAGGCAGCCCTTTTGTAAAGCTCAATCTTTGACTGTGGGAGCTATAGTCTCAAGGGCCTCAAACTAAATCATCCTCTTTTAAAGGGGACACCTATTTAGAGGCAGCTAGGTGATTTGAATCTCAGATAGTTATTAGCTATGGCATCCTGGACAAGTCACTGTAACCTTTGTCTACCTCCATTTCCCCATCTATAAAATGGAAATAATAATAGCATCTGTATCACAGGGTTTTGTGAGCATCAAATGCAATAATATTTATAAAGTCCTCTATAAATAGTAGCTATTATAGAAAGCAGTAGCTCTGAGAAGTATTTAGTAATAAGGAAAAGATAGATGGGCATAAATGACTATCTTTCTGAAGATTTTTTCAGATCATTCACCTCTACATTTGGAATAAGAGCAGACTGTATTTTTCTATTTCTTGAGTTTCACTGAGGTTCCTGCACACCTGAGCCTTTCCTGTAGTGGGAGCTGTCCCAGATCTACTCAAGGGGGTTGTTAAGTATTGGGTGTAGAAAGAGGGCTGGTCCTTGAATTCTAGCCTATGATCTTGCCAAAGTTCTTTATCTGTAAAACAGGGGAATTTGACTAGAAGGCCCCTAAAGATCCCTTCCAACTATTTCTGTGATCTAGGACTTCTTCCACGAACTAGCTCAGTAGCATTTTCCACCCTGCTCCAGCTCTCCCCCATCCTGCAATATGGAAATGGAGAACTGAGCCTGGAATGCCAGAGCTTTTGGGACCCAGAGAAATGGTTACTCATCAGTAAATTGTTAGTATGGCTTTCTTGCTAGGCCTCTGGGCTAAAAGGTGCAGGAACCCAGGGGAATATGTCAGTGCTAAGGTATGGAGAGGTGATGGAGGTGTTTATTACTTTATTGGAGCTGGGAGGGAACTTGGATTTTCACGCTTTATATTGGGAAACAGTCTGGGGTGTGGATGCTGAAAGGTTGTTGGGGGAGGTGACTGGTGGCAGAAACATCTGGGATGAAAATCCCATCTCCTTTCTTTTTGGTCACACTACCCTCTCCCCCTCCCCTTTAATTTATTATCCTTCCTCCCGAGACCTTGTCATCTTCCTCAATTTCTTCTTAAGCTCATTCTCCTTCCAGGGATTTTAGATTATTGATCCCCCTCTTCCTATTTTGTCCATTCTTAAAAAAAAAAAAAAAAAAAAAAAAACCTGCCCCCTCCCCATTCACCAGATCTGTGAGGATGGGAGGGATCCTAGGGCTCTAATCCCTCCTCACCTCCTGACCTCCCTCCCTTTAAGGATTTTTCCCTACTCTCTTCTCCTCCAGAAGGGAAAAAAAAAAAAAAAAGCCAAGGAATTAAATACATCTCCTCCCTCTTCCATCACCCCCACTCCACCCCCTTGGCAACTATAACCAGGAAGCTAGTGTATGTGTGTGCGTGCGTGCGTGTGTGCGCGCGCGTGCGTGAGTGTGTGTGTGTGTGTGTGTGTGTGTGTGTGTGTCCTTCTCAAAAACAATCCCCAAACCCTCCGAATGGGAAGAAGTCTGTGGGTTTAGAAGTCAGCTTCTGTTTGAGAAGCCGCGCGCGTGTGTGTATTATAGCGTATTACATTATAGCGCGCTTTTTCAACCGAATCCTTGGGAATACCCTGGAGGGGTGGGTGCAACCCTCAGCCCCAACAAAGCCAGTACCGCCTGGCGAAGTTGAAAGACTTTAATTAAAAAAAGGTAGCACGATCTTGGGAATGGGGCAGGGTTGGGATGGGGGGTAGGGGGCGGGGAGAGATGGGAGTAGGGGA
This sequence comes from Gracilinanus agilis, assembly GCF_016433145.1. Classification (NCBI taxonomy): domain Eukaryota; kingdom Metazoa; phylum Chordata; class Mammalia; order Didelphimorphia; family Didelphidae; genus Gracilinanus; species Gracilinanus agilis. Next base: position 91,566,050 of record NC_058134.1, on the reverse strand, counting down.
GACCTTTGACTAACCCAGCTATACTTAGTGAAGCGAGTCCAGCGAGGACAAGATAAATCCATCCTGAGGAAGCCAGGGAACCTTGGGGACTCGCGCCGGGAGGAGCAGGATTAAGTCTCCAGCTCCTATCGCCCTCTGGAAATGTCGAGGTGTTGCCGACGTGGGCGGAAGGGACCCAGGCAGATGGATCCCGAAACGGGGTTGGGAGGGTGGGGGTCGGATAAAAAAAAAAAAAAAGGCAAGCTGCACGCCCTGGGAACTCATAACCTTTTCAGAGAATCCGACAACCTGACTTTGAAGTTCTGCCTGGTCGTCGCTTTCTTTTCGAGGCCTGTGCACGCAACTGGCGGGTTCTGGCTGTGACCCCGTCATTGTAATCCCGCCGATATTGCCGCGATTCACTGGACCACAACGGTGTAGTAGCGATCTCAGCTCTCTGATCTGTGAGCTGGCAAAAGAACGCGGCCATGCCAGGACAGAACGGCCGTGCCGTGACGGAGCCGCCACTGCTGTTCGCAGCTCCCGCCGCCGCCGCCTCCGGGGCTGTCCGCAGAGCAGCCACCGCCGCCGCCGAGCCAGGAGGCAGGGCTCGCCGGTGACGCCGGTCCATGAATATTGCATTAGGCTAGGATGCCGCTACATGCCGTCACATACCAAGCCCTGTTCCTCTCCCTCCCTGGCGCCCAGGCCTCGGCACCTAGGGGTAGCAGGGATAGGGGGGAAAGGGGGAGGGTCAAGAGAGTAGGAAGCTTCTTTACCTTTCCCTTAAGGGAGAAGTTTCCTAACAGAAAGAGAGTGAGGCTGCTGGAGGAATTAGGCCGAGATTCTGAGCATCTCTTTTTTTTTGGGGGGGGGGGGCGTTTTCTTGAGTTGCAGGTTGCAAGTCTAGGGTTGGGTATTCCAGGTTACGTGTGGGGCCAGGGATTCCCCTTGTCCCTCAACCAAAATCAAACAGCAAAACCTTTGAGAGGTAACAAATGTGGCTACGAACTCAGTGGGCTAGAGCTCAGCTGCAGAGAAGGGAGGGTGTGTGAGCTTCAGGTGCTTAGTACCCCACTTCGCAGGGTCCCCTGTCACCTTCCTTACTGCAGCAGGAAGCCATATCCGGGCTCTTTCAAGTGGGTCCATCCCGGAGTGGAAGAGAGTAATGGGGACTTTTTATCACACAGAAAAGTTCCTTTGATTGCCCTCTTGCTCCCCAAGCCTCCAGTATATATTTTTTTCAAGTTTAATTAGTAACCCGAATATTTACTAATGCATTTGGTTTTCCGAGTACCTGATTATTACGCAGTTCGCTTGCCCTGAGAAGCGGGCTGCAAAGGTCCTCGAGTCTTTCCAAGTTGCATTTGGGGGCGGAGGATCCTGAGCCCCGCAGAGGGATCATTAAGGGGGAGGGTCGGGCCGTTGTGCGACCAGAGTGGGAGAGAGGGCAAGTGGCTCCACCCGGCTCTAAAACCAGTAGTCTGAGTTCTTAAGATGGAAATGAAAGGCAGTGTTGGGGGAAGAAGGCCTTTGGGGGCCCGGGTAGATCTCAGGAGAATTTCGGGGCTGCTTCTATGGCGACAGTAGACTTTGTCTAGAGTGGACTCTTAACCAACTCAGCCTGGAGAGGCCCTTTTCTTGAGGGGGGCGGGGGGGGGGGATTGACAGAAATACTAATTCCTGAAGAAACTGATTCTTAGTCACTCTAAGCAAAAACCCACCCACGCACCATAACAGTCCAGGAATTGGTGAGTCCAAAAGAGCAGTAAAATAAGAGGAATTACGGCTACATTTGTAGAACCAAATGAAACTAAAGAGGTCTTCTCGAGATCATTTTTTAAAGTGACTTCAAAATTTCATATAAAGCAGCAGGGACTCGAGTTCACCCTCTTCATGTGGGGGAAGGGTAGTCTAGCCTTTTACTTCCCCCTTTCCACAAAGATCACGATCCTCCCCCTAACCCCGAAAATCGACAATGAAACTTTCTCAATCTCGTCACTGGAACCCCTCCGAGACCACTAGGAGTGTCTTGATCTAGTTGGTGTCTTCTTCTTTCCTTCTCCATCCACCTTTTCCTCTTTTTCAATTCTTCTCTTTATTCCTCTTTCTTTTCCCTCTCCCTCGTTGTCCCTCTCTTCTTCCTCTGCTTCTCCTCCTCCTCCTCTTCCTTTTCAAAACCCAACCACCTGAGCCAAGTCAGGGAACCAGGTTAAAATGCAAAGGATGAACTCCTCCGCTCCACCCCACCTCCCCACCTCCAACCTCGGGTTCCTTTCCTTTACACCCCAGAAAGTTGCGCGAATTCGGGAGCTTGGCTGCTAGTCTCTCAATACCCATTTGCTTGCAGTCTGGGGTCTCCCCAAAGGGGAACTTTTCTTGTACCCGGGTTATTTACTTAACAAAGTGGAGCCTGGGTATGATCACTTTCTTTGATTCTATCTTTTTTTAAAAAATGGATCAAACGAGAGTAAGGATTCCAATACGGTGGCTCCAAATGTTTCCTTTTTAATTTAAACCCGGCTAGACCAAGACGGCTTTAAGAGTTTCGAATTCTTGTTCAAGAGTTCTACCCTGGTCGAGAAAAAGGAAAATTTGTCCCGAAAATGTCTTAAAATGAAATGAGACCTTGTTACTTAGTCTATCCCTATGCTCAAGTTTTGGAGGCTGGCTGGTTGTGAAATATTTCCGGGGGAGTTTACCTTCGCAAATAAAGCAGAAGACCTAGGTTTTACACTCTCTCTCTCTCTCTCTCTCTCTCTCTCTCTCTCTCTCTCTCTCTCTCTCTCTCTCTCTCTCTCTCTCTCTCTCTCTC
>NC_058134.1:91523376-91548306 GCF_016433145.1 Gracilinanus agilis | reverse complement strand
AGGGGGGCAGTAGGGAAGGGGGTGGCCTGGGGGGGCGGGGAGACGACAGAACGGGGAGGGAGAGGGACCCGGGGAATCCAGTTTTCAGTCCAAGTTAAACAATGCAATAATTTAATAAATAAAAAAAGGGCCAGTGTAAAAAGATTATACCAGCATTAATAGTGAAGATATTGTGTATTAGGTATGATTCTGCAATATTCTATGTATATAATTTACAGGTGTTGTAAAATCTGAAATATCTGATTATAAAGTATTTTTTGAGTTTTTTTTGTTTATGGGATTTTAGATATTATCTTTATGACTTTTTGGGGTGCTTAGGTCTACATCTCTTTTTAAATTCCCTAAGCGCCAGTAAGGGACATTAGACACTATTTTTTTTTTTATTCAAAAGAAGAAAAAAAAAAGATTAAAACAACTTGCTGAAGTCCAAAGATTTTTATTGCTGCATTTCACACAACTGTGAACCGAATAAATAGCTCCTATTTGTTCTATGAGTTCTACACTTTCTTTGTGTTGGCTTTTGGGGTGGGGGACAAAAGGAGGAAAGGATACTGTAGGACCTAGTATTCGGCCGTCTGTCCCCGTCCTTCCTCCCTTCCCCCCCCCCCCCCCCCAGCGCCTGGGGCATGGGGAGTTTCTCTAACTTTATTCTTAACTGCTCCTGCCACCAGCTCTGTTCTCCTGCCTCCCCACCCCATCCTGGGCCTTGTGGGGATCTGGGGTCCAGTGGTATTAGGCAGAAAAGGGAGAAGGTGGGAGTGAAGGGAGTAGCCTCCTGGGGATCTTTTCTTCCCTATTTTCCTTTCTCGGAAGCCATTTGGACTAGGTCCTGATGTCTTGTCTTGTGTGAATAGTCAACACCAAGACTTCCGGGACCATGCAGAAGGGGACTTGGGGGGAAGTTAGGGGAATGGGAGAAAGGAAAAAAAAAAACCATCACATTCTCTTTCTCCTTCTTTCTCTCTGTTCGACGTGGATACTCTGCTCTCCTCTCTCAGCTCCTGTCTTCTCTCTTTTTCCCTCCGTTCCACGTAACCCCTTTCTGAGGCTCTGGTCCTTCTAACAGTGTTTTCTCATCTCTCATTTCTCATTTCTCTCTCTCTCTCTCTTTCCCAAACTCCTTTTCTATTTCTGTCTCTGTCTCTGTCTGTCTTTCTGTTTGTCTGTCTCTCTCTCTCACACACACACACACAGACATCACACATCACACACTCACATGAGCTGCTCATTCCCCAGCTTAGCTCCCATGCAGTTTGGAAGATGAGATTTTTTTCCCCCCTCCTCCTTTGACCACCATCTGCTGAGCTCCGGGTCTGTTTTCTGGGAGTGATGATTGATTCATGGCTAGTGATTCTAGGATGTGTATATGTAGATATATAACTGGTGATCTAGGGAGCTTCTGGGGTGAGTTTTCTTCTGGCTCCCCACTTTCACACACACAACTTTCCCTGCTTCTTCCAGCTCCAAGGCCTGGCTCTTCCAACCCTAGGCTAAGAGCACCAACCCTGATGTCCCTGGGATCCAGGAATTTGTGTCCCAGGCTCTACAGGGAATCAACTAGATAGGATCCCCAAACATTGCCCTCTGTACCCTGAAAGCTCCAGAACAGTTAGTATTTTAATTTAATCAAATGAAATCCTAGTAGTTTGTGCTGCTATGGAGTATATTTTCCCCACCATAAATACATATATAAATAGATATGTCAGCCCAAAGTTTGGAAAGTGCAACTGTCTTGATTTTCAGGGGAATTTAACTGTAGTACTCCATAGATCTATAGGAAAGTAAAATCAGTGTAAATAATCATCCCTTGTCACTTGGGGGGGGTGCTTCTAGCTAAAACACACTTTTTTTTTTCTTATTTGAAGATGTGATACAATGTAATAAATAAATATATCCCCATCCCATCCATTTTTAATATATATATATATATACACATTATATGTATATTTTGACACTGTTTTCTGTTTGGTATGAAGGGAAAGAATTATGTTCAAATGTCAACCTGTGGAACCCAGACAGGGGAGGGTGTGTATGTGTGTGTGTGTTGTTCAATGATTCAGGGCTGTATCCCTGATGATGGAGGGTTCTCTTAGATCTCTTTGCCTTAAACCTCTTTATTTCACAGCTATAATAGACACACGTTGTACATATTAGTATAAACCTTAAAAGAAAAAAGGAAACTATAAAACAGAAGTTGTAATTTAAAATTCTGTGAATAATCATCTGCTGCTTAGGAGACAAGATGAAATGACATGCCTTTTTAGCAGGAAGCAAAGATTTTTTTCTCAGTTTATAAAACATGTGCATTTTACAATTGCAGTATCAAATATTTATAATCTTATGAAAAATGAATGTTTCTATTTACAACTGTGGTATCAAGATTGTGAACATTCTCACTGCATTTTTGTGTGTTTAAATTCTTGAAGATTACGTTAAATAAAAACACTTTATTATAAAATACACATTGCGGCATGTGGAAGGACTTTAGACCTTCAAAAGTGTATTTCTGAGTCTTGTGAGCCGAGAGGGAAACCCGGATGATCAATGTAGAGGTGTAAATAGATTTCTATTGGTGCCAGTGCAGCATAGGGGGTGGATAATTTTGCAGCCAGACGTTTAATCAATTTCTTGAATAAGGAAGACACTTCTGACATCTCAAATGTGAACACAGAACAACCAAAGTATTTTAAATCCCCATTCTTTTACCGGGAGGAAATGTTTAAAATAGGATATTGCTTTTTTTTTTTTTTTTTTTTTTTTTTTTTTTTTTTTTAAAGGACGTTTAATCCCACAGAACTCAACAGGTCTCCTTTTTCAGCTTCAAAAGGAATCTTGCTTTTTTTTTTTTTTTTTTTTTAAGACATCTGGGGGTAAGTGCCTGCAAACCAATTATTGTGAGTCTAGAGAGGCTGCTGCCCAGACAGAAACAATCATTTTGTTGTTGAGTTGATTTTTTTAAAAGGCAGATACCTTAACAAAGACATCTAGAAAAATACAGGGAAAATAGACTGTTTCTTCATGATTGGGACTTTGAAAGAAAAACACGTCTGTTGCTGTTTTTTCCCAAGTAGTCTATTCGTCCCTTAAAGTCCCTTAAGATAGAAGTATATGCTGTCACATTTCTACCACTTCACTCCCATTCCCAGAAAAAGAAGATACTTCTTTCTAGGTCCAGTGTCTTGTTATCCATACTTTGCCCCTCTCAAACCCATTTTCTTTAAAAATTTATAGGTATATCTAAGTGAGTAAGGAACAGGCAACGCATTCTGTGAAAGGCAAAGATTTCGCCTTGGGTCTGGTGCTGCAAAGCTATTTAGCCAGTTCTCCTGTGAGATGGAAGCTCAGGCATTGCTTTCCCAGAGCAGCCAGTTCTACATGGGGTGTTGATGGCTGTTAGATTGAACCTCAAAGCAGGTAAAAGGAAATGTTTTTAAAAATAAACTTTTGCTGGATAGATTAAGCAAGCCAGTGCCTGCACAGCACTTTGCAATTCTTAAAATACTATATCCATGCCAATTAGGTGAAATATCTTTATTGATTTAAATGTAGCATGGGCAGAGACAAGCTAAGGAGTGGAGAAGGGATCCTGGAGAGGTAGAAAGAGAGGTGAGGAAGGGGGTGTGTGGTGTGTGTGTGTGTGTGTGTGTGTGTGTGTGTGTGTGTGTGTGTAGAAAGTGAATACTTGGAAGTGTGGAAAAGAAAGTGATGAGATTAGGTTTCCAAAAAGTTGCATGTGTTCCACGTTCAGGGCCTTTGGAAACAAGCCTGTGTCAAACTGGGATACAGAAAGGCTCTCTGAAGGCCCCAGGAATAACAAGGGAGACTTGGATTACACCTGCAGTCTACAGCAACCTGTCCAGTCTCAGGACTAGTGGCCTGGGTTAAGTAGCTGGGGGATACAGGATCTAGAGGTTTGGGAATTTAAAAAAATATATATTTTAAAACGTAAAGTAACGGATTGGAACTTTTTCAAAACCAGCACCACTGCTGTCAGTAATAATAATAGCATAGAATACAACCCCAAGATTCCTGCCACTTAAACCAGCAATGGAAAGCAAAGCCACCGCAAAAGCCAGGCAGTTCCAACTATCCTTTTGAATGGAAAGCTAGTTCTCTCTTAAAGTGACAGTAAGGTCCTGGATCTGGCCTCTGTTTAAACCCCCAAACTGTTTCCTCTTTAGGTTTTAAAATCCTATGTATGCCTTTGCCTTTCATTTTGCTTAACTGCCGCCCCTTTAATCAGTAATTTAAATCAATAGTATGTTTGCATATTGTAAGAGAAGAGGAATTCTCTAATAGGTTGCCTTTTTTGTTTATTTTCCTTCGAAATTAGTATGGAAGATTGCGAGTGCATGAGTGTGAGCAAAATTAAAGCTTCTTTTAAGAATCTACCGCCATTGTCTCTGGAACTTTACAAGACTCACTTTGCTGGGTTTCTAGCCCTCTGTAGGAGGCAAAAACTAGAGCCACTCCCTTCTCCCTTCCCCCCCTTAGGACAGCCAGGTCTGCCTGTACGTGTCACTGACCACATGGGAGTGCAGACAGCTTTCTTGCTGCTCGGGTCGTTCAGCTCCGCAAAAACCGCGGGAGGCTCGACTTAGGAGGACTGGGGAACGCAGAGATCCCAAGGATGCCCCTTTGTGAGCCTACCACGTCGTAGTACTCACTGGCATACGGCAGGGCTGCAGGCGGACTTAGAACGCTGTGCACTGAGCCCGACACTCCGTCCCTGCACCGAAGCCTCCTCTATAGAGACGGGCAGGGCGCTGTTTGACTGCTCCCTATCCTAGTCCGCGAGCGCCTACTCCAACACCTACCCCAGCCATCTCTCTGCGCTGTTCTCCTCCTCTGCCCCAACCCCCAGCCCCATCTAACCACGTGTGTGCTACTAGAGCATCTCAACAGGAGATAGACCAGTAAGTAGGGCTTTGACAAAGCTAGTTGATGATTTTCAAGGCCTCGGAATAAAGATAGCTTACTACTGTACCGACGTGGTCCAAAACAGACGCGCTTTATTTTCCCAAAGAAAAAGAAATAAAGAGACGCTTAGATGAGCCTGTGTCTAAGTACGAAGGCATGCTGTATTTTTTTTTTCTTTCCTTGACTGAAAAGTGCAAATCGATAGCAGCTCCAACGCAGGATATCACAGGTGTGCCCAGGCATACAGCATACAAAACAAATATCCAGGCACTATATATGCAAATGCCCTCGCCATTGAGGGTGTAATGCATATCTGAGTTGGGGGGAGGCGGGAATGGAGGGGGAGAAGGGGGGTGGTTGAGAAGGAGTAGTTTGCTCGCTCGGGTTCTGCTAAAAAGTAATTCTGTCTCCCGCTGATTTAATATCCGACCTCAACACTCACTCCCCCGCCCAAGCAGCTCCCAAAAGCGCCCCTGGGATGGTCTGGGCTCCGCCAGCAACTCGCGCCTGTGAGTCTGAGCTGCTCAACGGAAGAAGGTTAATAGCAATTGATGACAAAGGGCCACAGCTCAATTTTGAAAAGCAGATTTGCGTTGGACTAGGGAAGAAAACCTTGTGCACCAACACCACCCACCTTCTCCCTCCTCTTCCTCCTCTCACTCCTTCCCATCCCCTCACCCCATCGACAGTGACACTTTTCCCTCCCGTCCTTTGTCCCGTCTCTTAGCTGGAAGAGAAAATCATTTTTAGGCCACGAAATTGCAAAAAGGAGGGCAGGCGACCAGAGGTTTGGGAAAGTCCTTTTCCGCAAAAGGAGGCCAGAGTTTTTGCAGGTTTTGATCTGTGCCAAGGAGGAACCTCTGGCCCAGGGAAGAAATTAGGTTTAAGTTAGGATCTGGGGAAAGAAAACACGTGGTGTGCGTGTATGCCAGTCTGTGCTGGGTGGGTTAGGTTTCATGTAGATCATTTTTTATTAATAATCTCAAATACTTCATTACATCAACGCTGCCAGCCCTTTAAAAAAAAAGGCCACTTTCAAAATCCCCTACAAATGTAATAATATTTCATTAAACTGCCTCGTAATTACTTGATTTAATCAAGCGTGGTGCTCCAGCACTCCCTGCTCTTGCACGTGCAGCTGATAATGATAGTGTTATTATTATTGTTGTTGTTGTTAATATTCTCATCATTATGCATTTGGATGACGGTGCCCACCACCGCGGCAGCACGGCCCAATGGTTCCTGACTTTCTCAACTTAGCCTGGAGACTCTCGGAGAAAGATTTGGGGAGCACACGGGATCTCTAATCCGGGTCCTAAGGGTCAACAGGTAAGAAGAGCTGCCCTCTTTGGGGCTCCGTTTCTCCCTCTCTTCCTCGTCTGTTGGCCCCCAAGATAAAGTTCATTTCAGTTGAGGAGATGACCGGGGGAACCGATGAAGCAGAGGGCTTCCCCAACCAAAAATACCTTTACTCCTTTCCCTGTCTCTGGTCCCTGAACGGAGGATGTCTAGTTTTTCCAAACCGGGGGAAACTGTTTGGGTTCCAACTCTACATATCCTTACTCTTTACCTTCCAGTCGCCCCCACACACCCCCAATTTGCCAGAGACCAGATCAGAAACAAAGAAATGCCTAACTCTAAAGACTGGTTCCCACAGTCTCCTATTGCCACCCCCAGGCAACATAATCTCGGCTGGGATACCCCCCTCCTACCACACACTTTTTACCAAAGAGAGATTAAAGAAAAAGTGGTGGCTTGGAATAGGCTAGGGAAAAAATGCATCCAATCAACCTCTGCTTCATCCTCCTCTTTTAAAAAAACCAAACAACCACTTCTTTAAAGAGATGATGGAAGGAAGGAACTTCAGTCCAACTTCGTAAGGATCTTGTAAGACTTCAAAAGTCCTGAATTTTAACCTCTTTATTTTACAGATTAAAATAAATTATTAAACTGTTTAAATGACTTGCCCAAGGTCACACAGCTACTAAGATATACATTCAAACATCCTGATTCATTGATCCCTACACTATGTTGCACTGTGGAAATTGAATGTGTCGTTTCAGATTTAGGGATTAACATTAGAAGGTTTAGAAGGAAGAATTGTAAAAAGAACCCCTACACTGAACAAAGTAAAAAGTTTCTCCACCATGAATGTAACCTATACTTTGTAGATCTGTATAATTGTCCATATTTGGATATTCCTTTGGGTAATCTCATATGTAATTCCTCTATTCTTTTTCCTTCTTCCTTTAAAAGGAGACTATCTAGGTACACTGTGGTATTTTGCCCTCTTTCTTTCCACCCACCTTTGTCCTCCACCTCCTTTCCTTTCTATGCTATTTCCTTTTTCAGGTTGAATGGATAGTCCCAGGACCAAGATCCTCACAAGGGGTGTGTGTGTGTGTGTGTGTGTGTGTGTGTGTGTGTGTGTGTGTGTGTGTGTGTGTGTGTGTGATATTATTAAACTATCCTCTTTCCTGGTGCCCTGGATAACTTCATAGTGGTTTCTCTGTCTCCATCAAATCTTTCTCCTTTCTTTTCTGGTGAATGACATCTAGTTTTAATTTGTTTTTTTCCTTTTAATTGTTATTTTATTCAAGCTAAAACTCTGATTCAAAGGTTTTGTGGAGTTTTTCAAGCCTCATTCCTTCCATTTCCTTCCCAAAGTCCATCCATGTGTTCTTGGGCTTTGAAAACCTTGCATTATTTAGCTCACAGGCAGTGTTACAAATGACAGAGCTCATGAGAATGAAGGTAAAGGATCTTTCTGCCTAATGAATCATTGACATTTACAGTATTTTTCTTATTAATGCTAAAAGATAATAGTAATATAGTCAGAATTCCCCCAATCAATAATTTCCTTTCCCATTTTTGCAATTCAGGCTATTCTGCCTAATGCCAAAACATCTGGCCAAAGAATAGAAAAATTCAGTCAAATTGCTCAGAAAATTGATCTGTAGGCTTACCAGGACATTTGGAAATAGGTTGAAGACTTAGTTTAGGATTGAATTTTAGCCAGATATCTGGTTGTTTAGTTTCATGAAGATTGCCTTAATCTACTCTTTTCATCCATTTGCCCTTTGATCCTATAGAATGGGGCATCTTTACCTGAGTTCATAAGTTTTAAAAACATTTTTTAAATTATTATATTACAAAATAATTGGCTTCCTTTGTAAACCCATATGTTTTATTTTATTCATTTAACAACAGTATTCTGGGAGGGGATCCATAGGCTTCACCAGATTGCCACAGGGGTCCAGGACACAAGAAAAGTTAAGGACCCTTACTCTAGGTCCAGCATAATTCCTTATTTTTCTTGTATGTGCATTCTATCCTGGGCTCAGAGAACTCTGTATCCCATCATAGTTCCCCAGGTCTCTTGTTAAAAAAAAGGTGTCATCAGCACTTATTATAGAAAAGCATTTGGGAATGTAATACCTATTAGAGAGAGAAAACAAGCATATGTATGACTGCAAAAATTTAAGTGGGAAATGAAAGACAACAGTAAACTTCTTCCTGGAAGAATTTTATTGCAATTTTATTTTTTCTTTATTTATGTGTTGAATGTTCACATATTTGTCCTCTCCTCATTCAGAGATTTTCCTCTACAAACTTCTCTTGAACTGAGCTTTAAAAAGAAAAAAAAGGAAAAAAAAAAGTTTTCTTCCATAGAGCCACCAGGCAGCAGCCTAAGAGCTATGTCCTCCAAATAAAGATAAACTAACTGAAAGGTTATAGTGGAGCCATTATGCAAACTGAACCCCAAAACAAACTTAGAGTCCTCCAATGCAACCACTCACTACAAAATTACATAGTGAAGCCTAGAAAGCAAAAGAATGCATATTTACATATGCATGCATGAGACTATATATATATATATGTTAACCCACTGGATATCTTTTATTCCAGGAATGCATGGGTGCACTAATGGCATGATAAGCTATTTTGTCTAAATAGCAATGAGTCTAAGCAACCCTTTTAAATTAATGCTGTTCCTATAGCTAAAACATAATGGGCTTTGATTACATGCTAAATAGAATCAAACATAATCCTGAGTTAATTATGTGGAGATAATTTTATAATTATATCAATTCAATTTAAGAAGCAATGCATTGTTAACTGCAGATTTTAAATGGGAGTGATGATTCAAAATAAAATTCTCATTAATTTAGAACATGTGAAAGCCCTCTCAGGTTGTTTCTTCTTTCCCCTAAACGATCACATGTGAACATAAACTTACTGCATCTATTCTCCCATTACCTGTCTATGCTCATATCTAGAAAGTGGAAAACACTGGAAAATCACAGACAAAAGGGGCTGTCTGAGAAGAGCATTTCCCAGCATTGACCCGCTCTCAAATGCTAAAGAACCTGATCTGCATTTCTATTCTGTCCAGCTTGTATGTGGAAGTAACGCCCAACGGTCCCTGACTCGATGAGCCTCGGGGAGAATGGCCTGTGTCTCTGAGACACTCTAACTTAGTATGAATGGAGTCTGCATCCAGAAGACTGGGGTGAAGGTCAAAGCCCCCAGCACCACTGCAGGGGGTTCATTTCCTCTCCCCCAAAACATATCTCTCTACCTCTGAGATGATGCCACACCAGATTGACTAAAAGCTGAACAGTCGCCTAGTCATATGTAAGACTTTTTCTTTCTCTTCTTTTTCAAGTCAAAATTTTATGATGGGATTGCATTTCATGAAAGAGTCAAAGAGCCCCATGGCTCATCCTGTCCAGTGGGCAGCTCCTACGAGTTACCCAAAGGGACCTTTTGTAGAAGACCATAGATATTAGGGCTTAATTAAAAAACAAACAAACAAAAAACAACAAGCTTCAGGTAGTCAGGCAAGAAAAGACTGGATGTATTCTGTCCAGATTTTGAATTAAAGTTAACAATTCTGCCAGGGAATGAATCTTTATTACACAGAAAGGGGGTAGAGCGTTGAGGGGGGAGGAGTGAGATGGGGGGATGGAAGAATGTCTTTGTGCAGGACAGAGGCAGGAAGAGTATCCAACCCAAAGATTCCCTGGCCTTAAGGAAACAAAAACACTTGGTTTAAGAATGAGTGTCATGCAAGCCCACTGGAGTCATAAGCCAGCCCAATCTCCCTCCTAGGGCTTACTTATCTGTGGCAGTGTACTTTGTCCCCTCCATCCCAGAGTGCACATCCACAGAAAAGTCAAACATACCTCTCCACACAGGTAAGAAAATCTATTAGAGACAAATCAAATGTTAAACCTTGTTGCCTTTTCTCAATAAGATTTGCAGCGCTCCGTCCCTTCCCCCCACAGGGCTATTTCATCCATACTTTTTTTTTTTTTTTAAATGCTTCCTAGTCAAACTTGAATATGCAATGAAGCTCCAGAGCTTTGTGGCGGAAATATAATTAAACTGGTGAAAGATGTAAAAGATGAAGAATGGGGATGACATCAGGCCGATTTCACAGTTGGCACTCGGATGGCTGGGCCCAAGCCTTGCTCTTGCCATGCAACACAGATCAAAGTGCCCTACCACTGCTAAAAAGGCAAAAGGGGACTTAAGTATGCTAATCCCCAGGACAAATATATTTTAATCTTGTTAGAATACAAGTTAATGCTGCAGCTCAGTGGCTGAACTTTGTCAGACTGTAGAGATCCATCTTTACTTTAGCTAGGAATGAGGCAGACCTCCTGGCGTATTCATACTTCATAAAAGTAAATTTACAAAATGAACCCCTCTACAGTACCCCGTCACCCCCACCTTCCGCTCTCTTTGAAAGGAGGGGAGGCATTTCAAAGGTTCCCAGGATGGTAAGGGCCTGGCCTTACCACAACCTGCCCCTCCCCTAGCCCTTGTCTCCTCTGCTTCGGAAATGAAGGGCCGGGAAAAGGGACTTTTCTCAATTTGGGGAAAGAAGCAGGGAAAGTGAAATTAATTAAAAGATTCTCCAAAGCAATCTGTTCCCCTTTAGGCCTAAGGTTTGACAGCCAAGCCAATTCCTTTTTATCAGAGCCCTCACTTTAATTTTTACAATGCCAATTTTCATTACTATTAATTATTTGTTGGGCGCCAACAGTGCATTTGGCCCCATTCTGATGAGCACAAAAGCGCTCAGCCTCTTGCCACTCACTCAAAGTTTCGCCTCCCCATGTAAATGACATCCTACAGAAAATAAGTCCCAAATCATTGGGATCCAGCAGTTCATTCTCGTGAGTGGTATTATTTTTCTGGCTAGACACAGAGAGACCTTCTTTTGGTCCCGTAGAATAGATGGGATCCTTGCTAGATCTGTAAAGTGTCAATCCGTGCCTGTGTCCCTATCTATTATCTCCATGTACATACATGTCTCTGTGCCGTGGCTTCCCTGTAAGGTCACACAAGGTTAAACTACGCCCTGAGAGCCTACCTGTTAAATATTGCTGATGGCAGCTATCTAAAAGGCAATTTCTGGAGTTCTGTTTGTGAGGGTTAGAATTCCCACTGCCTCAGGCGTAATAGCTGACTCCAACCCAAGTACGAATTACAACCCTTCGCTCCAAAGATATCCTTTGCTCTTCTTGAACCCAGTCCCTATAGATACATTTGGTTCGTGTGCTTCAGCAGGAAAGGCCAATGCATAGACTTTTTTCAGAGGCTAATACTAAACCATCAAGGTGATTGGCAGGGCTCACTGGTGAAGCCCATAGCTTTCCCCCCTTCCTTTCAGAGCTCTCTGGCACCCGAAGCTGCAAGGAATTGTTTTAAAAGTCTGCCAGGGTGTCTAAAAGTCTCTAGATTGTTTTGGGCTGGGAAGTGGGGGGTTAGGAATGGTTTTTTCTCCCTCTTCTATATTATAACTTTATTAATGCATTAATGGCTCCAAGGAAGTAAGGACAATGATTATCAATGTAAATAAATAATGAATATGCCTTAGCTCTTAAAATTTCAGGGGAGTCCATCTTAGTGAGCAGGAGTCATAAGAAGTAGACTCATTTTATCCTCCAGGTTTAAATTGCTGGATACCATTACTAGAAAAAACTACCTCAACTCTGGATTTGATTGGACAAATGACTCCACCTCTTTGGATCCATTTCCTCCTCTTTAAAATGGAGAATAATATCTACTTACCTCATACTTGTCTAATGAGAAAGTCAATTGGGAAATCCTTCTCTAAATTATTGCAAAAATGTAACATGATTTTATGATGCTAACTTAAGTTGTATTAACCATGAAAACTGTATCACAGCTTCTATCAACCGCTTCTCATGGGCAACAGTTGCAATGGCTTCCCAATTCTCTCCACCAAATCTTTCCCCTTTTCAAGGTCCTCTGGACAGCTGCCAAAGTGATTTTCCTGACAGGTCTGACCATCCCACTCCCTTGCTCAAAAACCTTCCCTGATTCCTTTTTGCTACTGGAATAAAATATATGCTCTTCAGTTTAGCATTTAAAGCCATTCACCTTCTGACTTCATCCTCCCTTTTCCAGACTCATTCCATGTTTCTCCTCTTCATATACTCTCTTTCTAGCTAGCCATACCGGCTGGTTTGCTGTTCCCTGTACAAAAGATTCTATCATCCACTTACATGTCTTTGTATAAACTATTCTCTATGCCTGGAATGCACTTTCTCTTTGGCTACAACTATTGGAATTCCTGGCACTCTCTCTAGAGCTCATGCCATGCTTTATCTCCGCTAGGTGGCCTTTTCTGACTCCCAACTACTAATGTGCCCCTAATTACTTTGCATCAATATTGTGCATATTTTGTTTTATTTACTCATATATGTATATATTATTTCCTCCAAAATATTTTAAAGACTCTCAAGGAAAGGGGCCATTCAGCTTTGATTCTTGCATCCCAGGAACTTAGCATCTTGCCTGGTACCTAATGGGAGATTATGAAATGCTTGATTGATTGCTATAAAAATGTAAAATACTCAACATTTTATTAATAAAGCTGCTTCAGTTTGGAAATAGCAAGGTGGCACCATAGGGCACAGAGTGCTGGACACAGAGTTCAAATGTGGTCTTAGACAGCGACTAGTTGTGTGAGCCTGGACAAGTCATTTAACCTCTATTTGCCTCTGGTTTTTTCCATCTGTAAAGGCAGGTAATAAATAATAGCACTTTCCTTCAAGGGTTGTAAGAATGAAATGTGAAATAATAATTATAAAGTGCTTAGCACTGGCACAAAAGTACGTGCTCTATGTTAGCTATCATTATGTTAATAATCATGTTGTTTTGAGACTTATTATTTTTTTTCTTACTATTTTTTAGTGTAGTTTGAGACCTGGTACTTCATCACTTTTTTTCTTTTTATTTCCCTTGAGAGTCTTGATCTTTTTGGCCTCTCTATGAATTTCATTATTATCTTTTCTAGTTCTATAAAGGAACCCTTTGATTGATATGGCATTGAAAAAAAATTAATTAATTTGGATAGTAGTGTCATTATTGTTATATTCACTCCTACCTCTGAGCAATGAATATTTCTCCAATTATTTAGGTCTTTCTGTAAACAGTGGTTTGTAGTGGTATTTATGTATGTATTTTGAAATAATGATTGTCTTAATTACAGAGCTTCCACCAATCATTTCTCTTGAAAGGCAAAATCACAGTCTGAAACCTCTGTTTGGGTTGTCAAGTTCCCATACTATTTAGTTTGTTAGATCTTCCTAATAATACTTAATCTTCGAAGATCTGAGATTTCACCAGTGTGGCTTCTCCTTCCCCTGAATACAGATCTCAGTTTTTCTATAATTTAATAGATAACTTTCATGAGTTGCTGTGGTCAAAATATTAGTTAGTTTTCAGCCAATTGGATCAGGAGTCTCCCTGAACTTAGCAAAGCTGGCTCTGTAGTGGAGATGTTTCCATAAAGAAAGCCATTCTAATTTGGTAACATTTTCCAGAGAATTCTTTGCATTGCTTTCAACTTAAGGTTAGCTTGGTTCCATCATAAGATATTAGAATAGGCCCAATTATATAATTCCTTTCAATTATATTATTACTAAAGGAATTACCATATTCAACTTCTGCCCTTTAGACAACCTTCCAAACTACTTTGTGATGATTTTCTCTGTGGTATTTTATTTTTGTATTTTTTAAAGATTGGCCTGGCATGGGACCACGTCATATCCTCAAAATGTCTTCTATGCAGTTTTATACTGTGCATTAATTGTTTTTGATATTTATATCTTATTTCAATAACAAAACTACATTTTTGGAAAAGACATATGCTCCATTGGCAACCTAGTATACTAGAGACATACTAGATGGTCAAGAAATACTGGTTAATGTGTTGACTACATTCATTGGTATGGTTGAAATTTTTTTTTAATTTAAAAAATGTAATTTTATTAAGAACATTGTATATTGCATTCAAATGTAGTTATGACAGTCAAGTTAAGTAGTCTCCCTCAGATGTTATTGCTTTAGAACAGGCAAAACATCCCATTTTTTACAGCACATAAGTTGTTATTGGCTTAAGACAGTCTATGTCAAACATTTAATTTTCTATAAATGTACTTTAAGCCAATAAATAATATACAATGTCTGTCCACTGTAGCAATAGGCTTCCACCTTAATGAGGTTTGGATCTAATGTAGCAATTCTGACATCTGAAGCAGTGAAAATGAAGCTCTATAAGAGGAATTACCACAATATTAAGAGTGTCACCTGTAGGCTCTGTAGAGTCACTTATCAAAAGATGTTCTTTCATCCTAATGGTACTTTTGACCAGAAAATACAAAAAAGATGATGTATCATTTTAAAAGAATCATCCAGTTAGAGCTTATGATTTTTTCTTCTCTACCAAGGTTTCCTTAAAGAAGTTTGATCCCAAAAGTGAGACCTAGTTTCTAAACTCTACTAATTGGTATGGTTGAATTTTAAAGAAATTATAAACCTCTGGTTATCAAAAATGATTCTCTTTATGCCACATGCTTAGAATAGGATATTATACACCAAAGGCAATGATAAGTGTTTTTCGAATTGACAAAATAAGGACAATATGAAAAAGAGTCAGTGGGCCCAGCCAATATGATTCAATATGCATTTATTAAACACCAACTACATGTCTACTAACTGTGCTAGTTTACTAGGGAAACAGAAACAAAAATGAAACCAGTCCCTGCCCTCAAGAAGCTTACATTCTACTTAGGTAAGAGGTCATTAGTGTGTGTGTGTGTGTGTGTGTGTATATATATATAACATGTAAAATATATATATGTACATATACATATAATCTTTATATTTTGCCCCATTGCCTTCACATGTCATATTTCAGTTGAAAATAAGTGTGGAAAACATATTACATACAAAAAACTACATAGAAAATGTAGAGGGTTAGCCTCATGATCAGGCTTTCACCCACTTGGTATGCCCAGAGACTGACCTCCCCTTTGTTGGGTATAGCTTTGGTCTATCCTTAGTAAAGACCAGGCCACAAGAACTTCTAGGACTTCAGGGGTCAAGCTGAGATGAACTGATGTTGCTGTGAAGTCATGAGGCAGGACAGAGAAGTTGGTGTTTGGCATCCTCAGCCCATTTCTGGGCGCTTGCATTCTCCACCTTTCCTTCCCTTTCTGGGACAGCCCCTTCTCCCACTCTCAGGGTTCTTTTTGGTTGTTGTTCGAACCTCCATCAAGAATGGAGGAAAGTGACCTAAGAAATTCATTTCCACTGAAAGGAGTGAATGGATTTCTCCCCAAAGAAACATTTGTATTTTAGAAGAGGAGGAAGAGAAGAGAGCAGTGGTTAACTTACAATGTAGTAGAATGGGAAAGAGAACCCAGTTTGGGATCAGAAGGCTGGCTTTGAATTTGTGCTCTGTTACTTAATACTTGTGTGACTATGGGCAGATCATTTAACCTGTGCCTCAATACCCTCATCTGTAAAAATAAGGAGATTGGGTTAGATGAATTCAACAGTTTCATCTACCTCTGTAGTTAGGAGATTGTGCATCAATAACTGGGAGTTTCAGGAATCACTGGGGCATGATTCAGGAAGGTGAGCAATGCCTTGCTGGCACACAATGAATCATCTTCTGTCAGAGATCACCCATCTTATAGGAGCATTAGACTTGCCAATTGCTGGCCAGTGGTGAAGATTATCTTTCTGTCCCTTGACATTTCACTCTTATGGTTTGCACTTGCTTCCATCCTCACGATCCCCTCTTTCCAAAACTTCAACATTGTTATACAGAAAGGCTGCTGTTGGTAAGAATGACCATGTTGCTCAAGTAGCCCTTGAGAAGGTTCTCTCTCTTAGAAATCTATTTAATTAATAATTAAGAAGGAAAAAAGAGCTGTTTCTAGCATATCTACTTAAAGGACCGATTTTGATCATTTAAAAAAAACCCTTATCTTCTCATTTTTCCTCCCATTTCTCAACTAGCACCATGACCCCAGTTGGTGAAGGCATGTTAAAATGGTTTTTTTTGTTTGTTTCATACTTTCACTCTATAAGGTCATGTAATTTGCATGTGCCCATTTCAGTCTTTGGAAAAGGAAAGGCCAAGTCACTCCAGTATCTTTGCCAGGAAAACCCCAAATGGGGTCATGAAGGGTAGGACATGACTGAAAATTATTGAACAATAAAACAACGATAGAATTTCAATGTCACTGTTTTCATTCCCTGCAGCCTTGAGGTGAACTCAGCTATTACTCCTTAATCTCTTTTGGAATTTGTATTCTCTGGATATATATTCTATAGAGTCTGGGAGATGATCTGAAATGATCATCCTTCATCAACTTTGCCTTTCTGGATTCCAGCTGGTTGTTTATTCCTCGTGTTTCTAACCTCTGTATTTCCAATTACATTTTTTTGCTCTCAGTAGTGTTTACCATACTGCCTTGTTCAGTATTACCTGTAAATTTCACCAATTCTGTTCACCACAAAATTCATTAGTGCTATTTACCATTGTTCGCTTCTGAGTGGCAAAAGTAAACGTGCTCTTTTGATCATTCCTAAAGATGTTAATCATGATGAACACAACAATAGATCCTGTAACTTACACTAAAACACCATCTCCTGCCTGGATCCTCTGCTTTTAAAACTCTTCTTTGTTTATAAGTTATTTTAGGAATTGTGGATTCTGACCCAGATCTGTTTGAACAAATTGCAAATGTCAGAATCAGAGGCTTGCTGAATTTCAGACCTAGAAACCTCTGCAACTTCAACTCTCCACATAATAGGGACCGGAGAGGAGAATTTGACCTGATTATCCCAGATAACTGGAGCAGAAATTTTGGTGTATTGGAATGAGCACCACTTGGGAGTGAGGAAATCAAAAATTCAAGTCCTTGACTCTGTTACTTCCTTAACTGTATGCTTTAGGATCTTGGATTGAAAGATAGAAGAGAACTTACAGATTGATGAGTCCAACCTCCTGATTTTAGAGATGAAGACATTGAGTTACCTAAGATCACACAGGTTGGGATTTAAGATCAAGTCCCTTTACTCCAAATTTACTATCCCTGGTACCATTTAGTCAAATCACTGAACATCTCTGGGTCTCTTTCCTCACCTGCCAAATGAGTCAGTGGAACTAGATCTCTCAGGTTACTTTACTTCAGTATGGAAGCCCTATATTTCTAAAACTCCAAGGCAGGGGAGTGATTGAAGCCTACAGCTAAGAATAAAGAAAGCTAGTTGGTATCTTCTGGCTGCTGGACGACATCTTTGTCACTTCAGCTTGACTGATGACTAGGGAGCTAGGGCAGGGCCTGTATCATTTTTTCATTTATGCATCTCTCTGGACTAGCATAGTGTTTACATAATATCTTATTTTTCTTCCAATTACATTTACAAATAATGTCCAACATTCATTTTTAAAATTTTTGAGTTCCAAATTCTCTCCCTCCCTCCCTTCCCTCCATGGCTTCCTAAGATGGCAAGTAATTTGATAGAGCTTACACATGTGCAATTATAGCATAGTGTTTCTATAGTAGGTCCTTAAAAGTGAATCAAATTGAAAATAAATAAATAAAATCTAAAATGAATTGAAAGATCCACCATTGATTGTTTATACTGTCCAGATTCCCTAGGTAATTTCAAACCTCCTCTCCCCTTTTTGTTGTTGATCTGGCATTAGTTTCCAAGAGGATGTCGTGGCATCAGTCATAGTAATTGACAGAAGCTAAGATGTAAGATATTTTTATATGCATTATTATTCCAACTCTAGGAATTATCAATGAATAGAAATATGGGCAAATTGACATGTGCTTGGAAAGTGATTTTTTTTAACCTTTACCTGCCATCTTAGAATCAATACTGTGTATTGGCTCCAAGGCAGAAGAATGGTAAGGACTAGGCAATGGGGTTTAAGTGACTTGCCCAAGGTCACACAGCTAGGAAGTGTCTAAGACCAGATTTGGACCTAGGACCTCCCATCTCTAGGCCTGGCTCTCAATCTCCTGAGCCACCTCCTGCCCCCAGGAAGTGATTTTGATAGTGATATGAATGGGAAATGGGAAAAAACCAACAACAACCACCACCTACGTCAGCTCTCATTATCTATTTTATGAATTCTTGTCTGGTTTGTGCCAAGGATGGAAACTATTGTTGAGATTCTATGGAATTAGGTTGTAAATCAAGAATATTCAAGTTTCAAACTCACTGTCCAACATCACTGGGGTATAGCTACTTTTCTGTGACTTATTTCTTTTGCCTTAAAAAAAAAACTATTGTTTTCTCATCTTGGATACGATGAATATTAGCATTTCTGAAGTTCTCTGAGGTGGGAAAGGTTCAGTGGAATTGATTCATGTTTACTTTGCAAACTTTAACAGATTAAAAATTATAACCAAAAGAAAGACATAATCATGTAGAAGAATGAGTTCAAGATTTAGAGTCTCTATAGGACTTGGGTTCAATTTCCAGGTCCATCAGTTACTAACTGTGTAATCTTGGGCCACAATTTCCTCATTTGTATAACGATGAGGAGATTAGCCTAATGATCTCTGAGGCCCCTTCTTGCCCTCAACCTATGATGAACTAGTAGTGTTGACATTAGAACAGAAAAATATGAATCCATTTGGGCCTTTTTAAGTGGTAAAATAACTGATAGCATTTTTAGAGCTGGAGGATAATATATTTAAAGGCAGAGGTAACATTAGAAGGACTACCATCTCATTTTATAGATAGGGTAGTAGAGACTCAGAGACATGAAGTGACTTATTTGATTTGGATTTCAGGCTTCTGACTCCAAATTCAGTAGTCTTTCTCATGCTACTTCTCTCATAAATTAGTTTCATTGTTTTTCCCCTCACCCTGAGACAAAAGAGAAAATCAAGCAATGTCATATTTTATTTTGAGATTGTATAAATGAAGTATTTGAACCTTGGACTGCATTCCCCACAAATCCCTTAGTTTTCCCAAAATGCCCTTTAATCTCTCCTGAGCCTCCATGCTTGCGTGGTCACATTATTGTTTTATGAGTTCTGTAGCTCCTCCCTCTTCCTCTTTCTATCTTGGGAGAGGACTAGTTAGTACCTTTTTTTGTTAGCTTTTTATGTTAGTTTATTATTAATAAAAATTTATAAATATATTTAGTTCTTGTATATTAATTTTGATCTCCACAAGATGTTGTACCTTTTGAAGCTTTGACATAGATATTCAGTCCCCCCTCCTGAAGAAGAGCTTAACAAAAATGTTTTTAACAAATGTAGGAATTGGATTTTTATCCAACGTACATCTACAGGCAAAGTCAAGGATCTGATATTCATACACGGACAAAATTCTAATGGGCTTATTTGATTGGGAGCTGGAGAAAAGGGAGATTTAAATAAATAGATTTCTCTCAGTTAGCCTCTTTCCCAGTTAGAACAACTGAATAATATTAACATTTTTAGGTAAATGAGGTCTAAGTATTTTAATAAAGTGCTGGTGTCTTTCATATATACAGGAACAAATTAAGCAACTGGAGTATCCAGAGTACTTGGGAATTTGGTCATCCCCTCATACTTTGAGCAATGAATACATAAATCAAATGTTAATTAAAGCAATAAATCATTAATCAAATTTAACATGGGAAGGTAGGGAGGGTCTGATCTGAGTTCTAATATGAGATATTTATAAAATGATAATATTCAGTATGAAAAGCCTGGGGCCCTGTTCTTTCTTGGCATTCCGGGTTCAGATTCCATAGGTCCTTATTCTGACCCCTTTTAATTTGTGCCCTCAAATATAAGTACTAGTGCATTAATCATAATTCCAAACACAGGAACAGAAAGCTTCTAGTTTCTCTGTAATACAATGCCAAGAGTTAGAGAGGCTGAGATAGTTTATTTTATTGGTTTGTTTACTGAGTCATTACAGATTTAAATAATAAATAATATTATTTTCAAGGGCCTGTGAGAGTGTTAGAAAAGTAGAAGTTTCAGAATTTATCAGCAACTCTGAAAGAAAAAAGAAAGCGGAAGCTTGAGATTAGGTAATTTGAGGTTTTTTAAAAAAGTTTTTAGATAACTAGGGCATGAAGCATAATGACAAAATTAAGAATGAAATTATTCCTTTCAGGTAAAAGAAATACCTTTTTTCATCCAAATAGAAAATGTTTCTTTGGAAGTATTTCCAAAAGCAATAGGACAATTAAGGCAGTTAGAGTATTTATTCAGGCCCCAACCTTTTTTTGTGAATGAAATATCTAATTTTCAAAGGGATAGCTGTAACACAATTTTGACCTAAATTGCCTTATTTAGAGAATTGCCTTAGTTTTCCAACTGGCTATGTTCATAGAAACAGAGCCCAGCTATTTCAAAAGGAATATTTTTTTCTCATAAAAGGTCTTTTTTATACCTGGAATGGGCAATACCATTTTAAGGTTTGAAATCTAATTGTAATCTCAGAAGATGTGTGACCTAAAAGTTCATGCACCATATTAACGTTTAAATGTGTTTTCAGTGTTTGAAAACAGATGATGCCCTTTGAGGAGTGGGGTGTGAATTTTACATTCTGGAGGCTCTTAGTCAGAACTTGAGCCCATCTCCAAGACACAAAAGAAGGAGTTTAAGATTAAAGTTTGCCTTGATTCTTTTGTCAGTCGTTTCCTAGGGTGACTTCTGTTTCCAACAATGGATGTACTGGGGAGAGAAATTAAGAATTGTTCTTTCTTTTCAATTTGTTAGACATTTGATGTTACTTTGAGTCAATGTTTCCTGAGGACCTTGGGATTTTGAGAAGAGGTATTCTTACTTATTATTATTATTATTACAATTTTATTATAGACTTGAAGATATTCCTCAATAGATTTGTAACTCATCCCAGGGCCAGGCAACAATGAATGACAGGTTGTGTTTCCATAACATATCAAAGGTATTAAAATATCTTTTCACCACCTCCACCAAGTTAGTTTTCCTTGAACTTTACACAGATGATTCATTCATTTGGCTGGAGAGGAAATCTGAGGGATGGTAGGAGAAATGGAAATGGAATATGGGGTGGATGATCAGGGTTCCCAAACAGCAAATGAAAGCTATTCCTAAAGGTAGATCATTGTTAAAAAAAAACCAGGTCTATAGAGCCAGGAGTACTGGGGACTCTATATTTAATAGAGCTTTTGGTAGTAGGGATGCTCATCTTTACATTAAAGTAATTCTGAGGTCATTAGATTTACAAACTATTCTGATATTCTTCCTCTGGAAGGGCATGTCTACTTGCAAAGAAACCCTAATTAAAATAACCAATATGATGACTTCTTGATGCAGTGCTTAGAATGCTGTGGGACTGAAATAAATACTCATTAAGTGATTGAAGATCAGAAAGGTTTTAGAATCTTTTGTTTCTCAGTTTTCCATCAAGAGGGATAGAGGGATAGAGGGATGGCTGATCTATAAGATGAACATGGGTAAATGGTCTTTCCAAAAATTTATACAGAATCTCTCAACATGCTGCTGCTATACAAGGCAAGGGAAAAGGGAGCTGTGGCAGTGATCTAGTTAATTTGATCAATGTGCACAGCCAAACCCCATAATCCAGGCCATAGCCTTGATCCAATTAACCAGATAATTGCCAAATCTCCACTTCCATTTGCACTGGGCAGATATTGTCATGGGGGAAAAAGGAGAGGAGGCTATTTGACTGATGGATAAAGTGGGCAATGGGGTAAGTGACTGAGTTCTGGCTGCCTACCTTTCCTCTTATATATGCTGGTCTTTGGGGGAACTTTGTGGGAATTGTGTCTCTGTGAGCAAGATGGAATCAGGCCTAGACAGGTAGAGATGCGAAAGAGTAGAAGAGAAAAGAAAAAAAGAGGGGAGGGGAGTTAGTGGTGGGAAGCAATATTCAGCAATGAATAACATCTTAATTCATAAAAAATCATTTTCAAGGATGGTGCACACATTGAATATTTACATTTAGCTGTGTAAAAATGGATGCTGTGCTCTATGTTTCATTTCAAAAGGAAAATGGAAATTTACATGATCAAGAAGGAATAGGTAGAGAGGGATTGATTTCTGTCTTTAAGTCTGCATTCATCAAATATGACATGGCAGGATGCTTACTTCTGATTCTCCCAAATGGTTGCTCATGTGGATGCTATTTGAAAGTACACTGAATAACATTCTATAGGAGAGATCATCCTGAATTGTTTTCCCATGGAAAGGAACTAATAGTGTTTCTCTCTATCCTTTGTCACCACTCTAACCCCCACCTTAGAGCAACAAACTGTTCCTCTCATTTCCATTTTTATGTAGAAGGCTTTTAAAATGAGAGAATCTTTTAAAAAAATCATCTAGAACTAATCATTTGAGGATTCTTGTACCTCTAAATATCAAGTCAAACTCATTGTCTCCCTTGTCTTTCTCATGAGCCAGGAAAGTGCATTATTTTTTGAGTAAAACTCTTGTTCTGTAACCTTTTTTTAAAAAAAATATTGTTATCTTTTGGCCTTAATTATGAAATATATTTTTACATGGTATAGGTCTACCACCAAAATTAGGTTCAACTCACAGAAGAGTGGAAATATATCTAGCTGGGGCATTGTGTTATTTATTTCATTCCCTGATGCCAACAAAGGAACCTGGAAACTAATACTGCCAACTCTTGTTCTTTGTCTTGGTGGGAGCAAGGGGGTGGTATACACAAATTAAATCCACAGAACTTGGTGAATTTTTTCCCACTTGGTTCAAACGATTTCCCTGTTCTCTTCTCTCCCCTAAACTCTTGGGCAAGGAGTTGTAGAAGTATGTGTGTATGTGGGGAAGCGAATAATGGACATTTATCCATTCATTTGGCAAATATCTATTGAACATATTGAACACCCACTGTGTAGATGGGAAGTGAAAATAGCGCAGGAATTAGAGGTAGATAACTTGAATGTGATTCCTAGTTCAGCCACTTATTATTTGTGTGACCTCTAAAGTCCCTTCCAACTCTAAAATCCTAGGACTCTTTGATCTATTTTTCTGTGTTCCTTTTCTCTCTCTATCAACCCCTCTTGAACCAGACCATGAGATCCAGTTCTGCATTGAAAGTAAGAGGTACCTCAGAATGATTCTTATTCCAATCCTATAGCTCATCCTCTTCCAACCATTCTTTTGCCACAAAATTATGGATTCACTCATTCAGCCATTCTACCAACAATGTGGGATTTGATGCACTGCTGGGCATTGCACATACAAACTTGCACACAACATCAGTCCTATTCTCAAGTTGCTTACCAAACTGTACCGAAAAAAGTGACTTCCACCAATATCAGCGATGCAGAGTAGATTATATGATAAGTATCACATAAGTGGCAAAAAATCCCCCAGCAACTGTGCTTTAGAGCTTGAGTGATCCGAGAGGGCATCATGGAATAGGTGGCATTTGAGCCAAGTGGCTTTTTTTGAGGTGGCAAAAAAATTGGAAATGGAGGCAATGGCCATCAATTGGGAGTGGCTGAACAAGTTGTGGTGTGTGATTGTGATGAAATACTACAGTGCTATAAGAAATGATGAAGAGAATGGATTTAGAAAGACATGGGAACTGATGCAAAATAAAGTCAACAGAATGAAAACATTGTACACAGTAACAGCAATATTGTAACAATGATCAACTGTGAAAGACTTAGTTATTCTTATCAAGACAATGACCCAAGACAATTCCAAAGAACTCATGAAAAATAATGGCCACCTCCAGAGAGAAAACTGATGAACTCTAAGTGCAGACTGAAACACAGTTTTTCACCTTATGTATTTTTTCTTATTGTTGTTGTTATTTTGCAACATGGCTACTGTGAAAATATGTTTTGCATGATTTCACGTGGATAATGGGTATTAGATTGCTTGTCTTATCCATGGATTGGGGAGAGGCTGGGGTGAGAGAGAATTTAGAACTAAAAATTAAAAAAAAGAATGTTAAAAATGAAAAAAAAAACCCAAAAGTTCACAGACCACAGGTTAAGTATATCTGATTTAGTTTAACCCTTTTATTTTACAGATGAGGAAACAGACCTGTGAGATGAAGTGACTTGGCCAAGTTGTGTTTGCTAGTGAGGAATAGAGGGAAAATTTCAACCCAGTTTCTTTTGCCTTTACTTCAATATGTTTTCACTGGAAATCTTTAGGAGACAACCATGATAACAGAGGTGTGAAATTTTCAGAGCTTGAAGTAGAGTGGGTAGGGAACTTTGAATAAGGAAAGGAGTGACTAGATCAATGCTAGAGGCATTACAAAGCAAGATTTGATGAGATTTTGAATGTCAGTCATTGAAGCCATTAATATGGGGTAGCCAGATAGCACAAAATATAGAGAGATTTGGAATTAGGTAGGATCTGAGTTCAAGTCTGGCTTCAGATGCTAGACAAATCACTTCACCTGTATTTGCCTCCATTTCTTCAATTGTAAAAGGGGAATCATAATAGCACCCACTTCCTAGGACTGTTGTGAAGATTAAATGAGATAAAAATTGTAAAGCACTTAGCACAGTGTCTGGCACACTGTGGGGACTTAATAAATGCTAATTTCCTCCCTCCCTTCCTTCCCTCCCTCCCTCCTTCCCTTCCTTCTTTCCTTCCTTCCTTCCTTCCTTCCTTCCTTCCTTCCTTCCTTCCTTCCTTCCTTCCTTCCTTC
>NC_058134.1:91474558-91508425 GCF_016433145.1 Gracilinanus agilis | reverse complement strand
GGGAGAGAGAGAGAGAGAGAGAGAGAGAGAGAGAGAGAGAGAGAGAGAGAGAGAGAGAGAGAGAGAGAGAGAAACATTTCAGGAAATGATTGGGGTACATCTGGTCATTGCAAGAGCATCTCTTTTAAATTTATAATCAGGACCTAGGGCTGGGAAGTGTCTTGCCCTTGCCCACAGGGGTTGGCAGAGGACAATAAGGCTAACTATAGTGGTGCCTGGGGTAGCTCTTTGCAATGGAGTAAGGGAAGGGACCAGATATGAGGAGTCTGAGCTTTTCCAAGATGGAAAAAAGACAAGAGAGAAAGCTTTAGTACTGAGGACAGATTGCAAGGGCCTAATTTTCCCTTAATACTTGGGATTTACTATATGAGTAGCTTTTCTTTCAAATACCAGGCTGGCAGAGGATTTTTCCTTGGACCTATGTGTATTATTTTTAATAAGTGTGGATGAAAAGTAAGGTGTGATTTTAATGAAATTAAAGTTCATTTCCTAGCCTGAGTATCATTCAATCTTTCAAGCTTGAATGATCTAAGTATCTGTGATTCTGGGCCAGGTTTCTGACTGTGCATCTAGGGAAGGCTTTCTTTATTCTCCAGGGCATCTTGGGCTGCTCATCTGAGTCCTTACTATGTGAAGAGGTGAAGCGGAGAAGTATTTGCTTCCTGGTGTCTTTTGCTCCCACATGCCCCTAGGAGGCCAACACCACCGTCCCCACTCCCCCCATACTTCTGACTGTTGCCATGGTTATATTCAGGCATCCAAGACTAGTTATAGGAAAGACAGTTGTAAGACTAGATACAGCAGGAGAGACTGGGGAAGAGTAGAAGATTTACTAAAAGTTGTACAAGGTGCTTAAGGCACTCTATAATAGCACAGCAGAAGCAGAAGCAGCAATAACAACAATGGATGGAAAAGGAAAAAAAAGGACTCTACAACAGGGCAATGAAGAATGGAGGACCAGAAAAGGAATCCTTAGCAAAATGATGCTGACCAGACTGTTGGAACCAAATGGTGGAAGGGTGGGGGGAACATCAGTAAATAGGATGAGTGACCCACTCCCCTCAAAAACACACACATACACACACAACCAAACAAAATCTGCAGTTGGGAATGGGACCAGGGAAAGTGATTTGATATATACATTTGTCATAAATAGATGAAAAGTCTCAAAAGATACAGCCTGGGAAAAGCTGATCAAAATTATTTTAGAAAAAGGATCCAATAAGTTCTCAGTTTAATAGATTTCATCCTGGAAATTTTCAATGAAATAAAGAGGAGAAATGCCAGACTGGAAGGGGTTGAAAAAAATATCAGAACAAATAATGGGCTTCCAGGTATTTATAGAGGAAAAAAATGAGATACCAATGTAAGACCAAGAGAAATGTTTGTTGAAGGGTGAGGATAGGAATTTCACTGGATGTTGGAACTAGAAAAGAAACCTTAGAGATCATCCAGTTTAACCTCTGCATATTATAGTTGAGGAAGGTTAGGTCCAAACAGGGGAAAGAAGTTGCCCAAGAATGATGACAGAGCCAAGACTGCCACTAAGACTCCTGATTTTTAGTCTGGTACTATATCCGCCACCAGATGGTTTGTTTGCTTTTTAAATACCTGAGCATGCTTGAATCGAGAAAGAAAGAAATCAGAAGGCAGAAAAAGAATAATAATGAGGGAGAGTTAAGGGTTAAAAGGGAGGACAGGAATAAAGAGGGTAGACAACAGGAGGGGACCTAACTTGGGCAGTGAGGGAGAGTTGAGGGGGGGAATAGTAATACATGAGAGAAAAGGAGTAATGTTATTTAGCAAGGAAAGGGGGGCACAGCTGAAGGAGGAGAGAGCCAATTATAGGGGATTTAAGCATCATCTTTGTATACGAAGGACAGCACATTAAGCCAGGATGATCCCACATCTTCCTCTATCCATGCTCTCTGTGGAAAAGAAGCAGGAGGGGAAGGGAGGAAAATGAGAGGGGTCACCCAGTACTAAGATTTGGAGGTGCAAAGCAAAAGGCAAAGGAATTAAGAGGAAAGGCATATGTGATTTGGGGTAACAGCAACAGGACACTGGGGGGAATGGAAAATACAAAGAATTATCAACAACACGGGTGAAATGGAAAGATACGGTAATAATTATCCTTCTCTAAGTAAAAGAAGTAAAAGCAAATTTCTTCATTAGTCAAACTGTATATCTTTATTAGGAAAAATGTGACTATGTATTTATTGCTCAATACTGAAGTAGAAATCATCTATTTGGGATATTTAAAAACAATGACTATAAGATAATTTAAGATAATTTTTACTTCTGATTGATTAAAAATGGAGAGGGATTCATACCAAGGAACACAAAAAGTTTGAAGCTCTGAGTTTTTGTTTTTATTTTTTGTTTTTAATTTAGATTTTTTTTTGTTTTAGTGAAAAGGTAATACTGTATTTTGGTATTTTTGAATTGTATTTACTTAGAAATTCAGAAAATACATTTCCCATTTCCCCCACTGTGGGAATACCAAGACTGAGGAAACAAGGATAACATTCCCTTTCTCATGCCAAGACATGACAAGGGACAGTCAAGGCAGAACCATTTCTTAAGTTTTATGTGGTGATAATTTTGTTCAAACTTCAAAATTGTTTTGAGGGAGGTCTTTAAGGAGTGGATTTGTCATTGATTTTTACAATGTTCTCAAAAAAGATATCAGTGATGCTTTAGTAAGGTTTTTATAATAAAATGAATCCTCTTGATTATTTTCTTCATTGGCCATATTGATTAATATTGTCTGGGTACATGATTTGGCTACTACATTTCCAAATAAATCTTTTTTTCTTTTGAATTGCACTTATAAAATTATTTTTTCAATGGCCTGCTTTCTTTCTTGTCATTAAAACATTTTACCACTAGGGCAGTAAATCAAATAATCTTTTTGTAAAACATATTAGAAATAAATTTCTGATTCTCTGAATTAATATTTAGCATGTTATTGAAAGCAAACACTCAAGGACATGAAAATTTTATACATCTCACCCTGCTCAGCAGATGGAGGCTGAACACAGTTTGGAACTCTGTAACAAATTTGCTATTTGACTTTGACCACATTACTTAAACTCTCTGCAACTCAGTTTCTTCCTCTATAACTAGACTTTATTTTCACTTACTTTACAGAAATGTGAGGATAAAGGAGATTATTCACACAGGGGAACTGTGACTTCTCTAGGGGAGAAAAGATGCTAGTCCGAAGTATGGCCTCTTATTTTTAACTTATATTTGGGGAGAGGTCTGGACCTTGTAGTTCATTTGTCCCAGTATGGAAACTTCCCCCTCTGATATATCCAAGTAACTAAGGTCTCAACTATATGCTATAATATAACCCATGGGTCATTGAGAGATCAGGTGCCCTTCCTCATGTAACTAGTTATGTATTAGAAGTGGACCAGAACACATTTTTTCCTAATTTGGAGACAGATCTTCTATTCACTTCTGTGACCCAATGTCTCAACTGCTATATTATACAATGCCATCAGATTTATAGCTTGAAAGGACCAAAAAGGACATAAAATCCGATTCCTCCATTTTATACATAAAGAACTTGGGCTCAGAGAGATTAAGTGACTTGTCCAAAGTCATGGAGATAGTGATCAGAAGTGGGATTTGAACCCAGATTCTCTGACTGAATCAAATCCCTTTTTTATATCATACTGCTTCCTATGCTATATATTTAAATTACATATATATTATGTAAGTATATAATATATTAATTAAAACAAGGTTACATAAAATGGAATGTATTATAATTAAATATTGTAATAAAAGTGTAGTCTTTTAGTATACCTCTCCTCTACTCAATCAATTCCTGTGGTTTTCTATCGATTGCCTTGATGATTAAGTATTAACTCTTCTGTTTAGCTTTTAAGGCTCTTCACAATCTTTCCTTAACTTACCTTTCCAACCATATCACGAATTATTTATCTTCCAACTCTACAATCTAGTCATTCCCATCTTTTCCCTGTTCCTCAAATACAACACTTTTATCTCTCATCTCTGTGTATTTGCATTGGCCATCCCTTATTCCTGGAACACACTCTCTCTTTACTTCTGACTCATGGAATTTTTCTTTTCCTTCAAAGGAAAGTTTCCTCAAGTACCACATTCTTCATGAAGCCTTTCCTGATTCCCTCCATTAGTGCCCTGCTCAAACTACTTTGCATTTAACTACTTTGTATTTTGAGGGATATTCATTCTTTTGATATTATTAATTATTTCTCTGAATTTCATATATAAACACACACACATATATATACATCTACTACACAATATATATTTATAAATGTGTGTGTATGTTTGTATAGTCATTTGAATGTAAATTCCTGGTGTACAGTGGTTGTTTCATTTTTGTGTGGTCATACCTGATACATAGTAGGTACTGAATAAATGCTTATTGATTTATTAATAGTATTACTATTAATTTAATAATAGTATTATTATTAATTATCATTGTCATCATTGTTTTAACAAAATAGCTTTGTTATTTAAACATATCGAATTTATGGCCCTCTTCTGAAATGTCTTAAATTTGGGGAAAAAAAAATCTGGACAGCAACTATTCCCTGCTATTAAAAAGCACTGGGCAGTCTGTGTTGGCAAACTTGGACACTGTTACAGAAACCATTGCTGTCCACCACCCCATGGGTTTGACAGTGTCACGGGTAGGTGACTCTTTGTACATCCTGTGATACACCAGGAGATGTTTGGAAGTCACGTTTTTACTAGTGTTTTGACAGTTTGCAATTCATCCCCCTTATCAGTTCTCTCTCTCTCTCTCTCTCTCTCTCTCTCTCTCTCTCTCTCTCTCTCTCTCTCTCTNCTCTCTCTCTCTCTCTCTCTCTCTCTCTCTCTCTCTCTCTCTCTCTCATTCTCTGTATCTCTCTGTCTCTGTCTCAGTCTCTCTCAGTCTCCCACACAAACACACACATCTCACATACTGCCTCAGAGTCAAACACATGTTCAAAGTTATTCCCTTCAACTTCATATTATCATACATTTTTATTTGCTGCTCTTCAAGAGAGATGTCCCTCTGTGGACAAGACTAGACCATGTCTAGCTTGTTTTTAATAAAGAGTAAGTCTTTATGCTAAAAGTCCTACCCCTGTCAAAATTTTGTCCCCCCAAATCAGTGTTAACACCTCAATTTCTTTTTTTTCTTTAAAATATTTTGTTCTTTTCTTTGTAGTCATATATCACTGTCACTTGCCAGTGACTTTCCATTCCCCCTCTACAATTTTTCCTTGCAACAAATAACTAGGGTCAATTAAAAGGAAATTATCAAACTGGCTATGCCTGAAAATGTATGCTTCACTCCACACCTACAGGTTGCCACCTCTCTGTTCAGAGCAGGAGATAGGACTCACTAGTAGTCCTTTGACATGTTGACCATTGGCTGTTACATTGACCAGTCTAAAGTCTTTCAGTGCTGTTTTCCTTCGAATTATTGCTACCATTTCCATTCCTGCTCATTGTAAAAAGGGATATCTCCCATTCTTGAGGACTCAGGACCTTGACCTGACAATCCAGCTTCAAAAATAGGTTATTTCACCTTTGCCTTAAAAGAATGGCCTCAGAACCAAAAGTGACCTTGGAGCTCCTCTTTAATTTTATAAAAGAAGAGACTGAAAGCAGAGAGATGTTTAGTGACTTACCCAAGACTGAAAAGCTAGTTAAAAGCAAAACATGGAGAACACCGGTTTCTTGACAACTAGTTGGTGTTTTTTCTTTTATATTATGCCACTTTTCCATCAGCTATATTCAATCAGAGGAAACACCATAGCAGTGGGACATTCCCAACTTTCCAGAGTATTCTGCAAAAAGTAGGCACTTAATAAATGTCTACTAGATGATTTTTATTTCCAAGCCATGCCCAACCATTTGAATCTATTAAGTAGAAAAGTAGATTCATACCTGTAGTGTGTTATGGTCCAAGGGCATTTTCTAGATAAAAAAAATGGACAGGTCTGGTTTTCTGCTGCCCTTCCTCTAGAGAATCCTGGGATTTTTGCTGAGGATGGGGTATGGGGGCAGAAAAACAGGGGTTTGAAATCCTGTCTCTATCACTTATTAGCTGTGTGACCTTTAAACTTCAATGTCCTCATCTATAAGATGAGGACAATAATACAAGCAATATAAAAAATCAGATTTGGAGGCATAAAGAGCTGAGTTCAAGTCCTACATGACATTGTCTTCTAGGATATCTCCAGAACTTAACTCCTGATTCTGGGGGAAAAAGTAGAGAACAAAGATGTTGGAGAAGGTCTTGTAAATTCAGAGAATCATAGGATTTAGAGGCAGAAGGGAGCCTAAAAAATCATCCTACTTCACAATGAAGAAACTGTGATCAGGAAAGAGTAAGTGAAATTCCTAAAGTAAGATAATTAGTAAAAAAATCAGAGCTAGAGTCTACCTAGAGTCTGATTCCCCATACAAAGGGAGTTAATTTGTCTTTTTGTCACAATACATTAACTCTGTCTAAATGGTGTGGAATAGATGAGACTTTAGAAGATCATTGATCTTTGAGTACTGTCAGTGAGGAGAAGGATTTGAAAATGTTTGCTTAAACTAGCATGGCATTGATGAGGGAGATTTGCATCAAAACCCAATAAACCAAGACTATGGTATACCATATAGTGAAATTTTGATTAACCAGAACCCAACTAACCAGAACTTTCAAATTAATCAGATATTTTCCCCCTCATATTATACTCTCAGAAAAACTTAAGAAGAAAACAAGCTGGCATTAGGCATTTTGATAAAATGACAAGAATTATTTAAAAACTCAAAGAATATTTTCTTGAGTTGTCTATAGGCTCAGCCTTATCTAGTACACATTCTAAATCTTCAATCTTAAACAACAAGTATTATTATTCAAAGTAATGACCTTGAGGAATGGCATGATCTTTCCTGGTTGAGGAAAGCTGAAAATACTTCCATTATTTTGTATTTTTTTTTTAGAATTTTTTAGAAACAATAAGATGTATTTCAGAGAATTTTCTGGTTAATTGGAAAATTCAAGGAACCAGAAGTCACTAGACTAACACACTTGACTTACCAATATTCCCTAGTCTTATGAATAAAATTGTATATTTTGTTTTAGGTTTAGTCATGCCACCTTCATTTACTCTTCGACTTTCATCTGGAGATGCTGAATAATTGTCCAGTCCTCACATAATACCAAGGACCTGACCATCTAAGAAGAGAAAACAGAAAGTCTTCACACCAGTTTCCTAAACAAAGCCTAACCTGAGAAGTTCTTTGCCTAGACTTATCGCCAAGGAATACTTCTGAGAGACTGATACCACCCCAGTTACCAACAAAGGCATGGCTCCTGGCAGGAGCCGAGGCTTTCTAATCTCACTGCGAACTGGCCTCCACTTTGTAAGGTTTCTGGGAGCAGGAGACACCAAGATTTTTGATTATTTTCCTCACATCATTAGATTTCACAGCATGTCTCCCTTCCCTCACTCCTACCAAAGGTCACTCACCAGAGAACACATTTTCCAAATTAAAATTCCCTTATCTGCAGTATTTTGTGTTAGCATTTCTTTATTACTAGCAGCCTGAGTCTCTCATTTCTACCGCCCCCACCCCCACCTCCCGCCACCCTACCCTTTCTTCCATCCTCAGCACTGACTATTGATTTCCATGAGAGGAATCTGCCCAGCTATTGAGTAAGATGAGGACTGATCCCCCACCACCCTGCCCAACATAAAGACAGTACCATATTTTGCATAATACATTACAAGGTTTACAGAAACCTTGTTTCCCTTCTCCCTTTCTTCTCTTTTTCTTTTATCTCAGTTCAGCACAACTGTTGTCATTCATGCCACACCTAACTTGGGAGTGTTATCCTTAATATGACACATGTTCCATACATCCCCTATATCTAGAGATAGGGGTGTTATTCCTTTGTGTTTCTAACGTGGTCTATCTATAAGACTAGATGTGAGTAGTCATCGGATCCATGTGTTTTAAGAAGTCTATGTTCAGTTATTTACATATAAATCCATTATTCAAAGCTACATTTTCCAGGGTCCACTGGAGAACCCAAGTTTAGGAAGAGGCGATGAGAGGATGGGAGGATTGGGGGAAGAAGAATTTTAAGTGGGGGAAATAATTTCCTCATGAAACATCAACCATTACCAAATTCATCTAGACAAGATTCCAGATATTATGTAGTCACCGGAAAGCTGATTTGAATTGCCCTCAAAGTCTGGCAAGGGAGCGGGTTGCGATCACCTTGAGGTCCCTCCCAGCCCTATTTTTCAATGATGCTCCCAGGTAGTTTATGTTAAGATAATTTGGAACAGGAAACACTTCTCCTATTTAGGCATATTGATAACTTGGATCCAAATATGAAGCCTAGATTTAACTAGCCAACCCAAGAGTTGCTGCAAAGAGCCCGGAGGTTTGCTTGGGGCTTTCTGAAGTATAAATCAATTTTAAAACAAATGAAAAGTGGGGGTAGGGGGTGGAGAAATGCAGCTCATACTCCCTTTCTTTAGACAATGCTTTGTTTAAGCCTAACTGGTTAGCTTCAGCGTTTGTTCCTCCGGGATCCATATTGACTAACCTAAATGGAAGGGCAGCGGTGCTCAAGGGCACTGTGTTGTTCAAAAGAAAAGAGAAAGAAATAACATCTGCATCCCAAGTGCCAAGGACAAACACAAACACCATTCATTTGAGACTTCCCAGCCTAACCTGAACTGTTGCCACTCTCAAGAATCATGCTATTCTCTTTGAGGGGCTGCCCTAACCAAACCATAAGCCTTTGGTTGACTCTGCCATTACAAATTACTTTGGTCATTAGCCTGGTACTGCTTCTATCATCCATATTCAATTGGAGAACATAGATGAAAAGGCAGCTCTTTTATGGGGAATTCCCCAGTCTCTTTATCTTAGGCTCCAAGTAATGATGAAAATGGACTTGGTTCCTCAGAAGATATAGCATTAGTTCCCAAGTCCAAAACTTCCATCGGATTTTAGATAAATGACTCGAAGCTACAAAGGAAGGCCAAGTAACTGGAAAAGCAGGAGATTCTGTGGTTTGGGAATGACAGAAGGGGAAGCAGAGGAAAGGGAATGGTGATTCGGATCCTTATTGTTCCTCAGTCACTTCAACATCCAAAGTCCTGGACACAGACAAGATGGGTGGCATTGGTACTATCGTGTTAAATTATATATATACTTTTAAAAAACCTCTCAAGCTACACAAAGTAGATTTATTTTCATTTTTAATCCTCTTTTTCTGTCCTCTTTTTGGTGGAAATGATGATTTTTTGGTGTCTATTAAAGTCATAATAAGACAAAAATTTTAAACATTCATTGTCTTGAGCCTTTAATTCCCATGCTCATTTTTTCCCCAAAAATTTGACCTTTAAATATCTGATTCCATTTTAAGTATTTTTTTGCTTTTAGCACAGATAATACTTATATTTGTCTAGCCCTTCCTCCTGATCTTTGTCACAACATTTCTATCTCTGTAATGCCTATAGCCCAAATTCAGTACAATAGGACTTCACGATAACATTGGCACACTGATAACTCCAACAATAGGTTTTTTTATTTTGTAGTGGGAAGCTTGTAGGTGGAGGAGGAAGGGGTATGTGATTTCACTATACACTAAATGAAAGCCTTGCATCTTTCTCATACTGCAAAACTGGCTCAAGTTTAGGGTACTTATAAAGCGGAGTGTATTATTATTAAAAGTACACCTGGTCTGCTCTATTTCTTGCAGCTTAGGGATGCTTTTGAAAGGAAAAAAATAGATGCAGTCTTCATATTTTTCAGAACATTTCCATTTGGTCATGACTTTTAAATGAAAGGGATATCATTTCCTCACCCTATATGTAACTCAAGGGTAGGTTTCCAAATGTAGATGAGAGCAGGTCTAACATATTTAATAATAAAGATGACTAGATCTGATACAAGATCTTACTCCATTTCAACTCAGCATTTGCAAGCATATTCCTTTAAATTGGGTCTACTTGAATGAATATTGAAGACAATTTTGGGTAGGGCTTTTGCTTTCTTCTGTAGATCATAAGCACATAAAGGAGATTAATCAGTGCCATTTGAGGAAGAATACAGGAATAAAGATTTCTTCCTGGCAGACAATGAGAATCACCTGATTGAAACCTTGTCTCTCTTTTTGTTAATGCCCATGTCACCTCAAGGGTTATTATCATTCTTTATAGGTTGATGTTGGATGCAATGTAGGGAAATTCCCGATTGTTCAGAATGTTGCTGTGAGGTTAACAGCTAATAGAAAATGGCAGGAGTACATTCTAACTCTTCAGTTACCATTCTAGCTTTTCATAAAGTTTGAAATTGATATTAATATTTTAAATTCTCACTCACAAGATCTTCCTGGGTCTCAGCCATGCTTAATTAGCTGACATTTGACTCCCCATGTTCCATTACACAACTTGGATGCTGGTTTATTAACATTCCCAAAAGGAAAAGAAAGTTAACAGAATTTTTATCATCTCAAAAATAGGAGGTTGTGCACTCCTTTGGAAGAATCATATTTGAGATCAGCTCATTTTCCAACTATAATGACACTTTTGTATGTTTCAAGTGTTGAGGAGAGGACTGACATCTACCTAAACAAGCTAACTCTGTTAGAGCCAGCTGTTACTCTGCATACTTGCTATTTTTCATATTATTATTTCACTCTTTGCCCTCTAGTTGGCCAGAATCTATGTACTGTAGTAATAAACAACACAGAGGAGTTCAATACCATAATCTGAAGCAATCTGGTGAAATTCTAGTTTCTCATTCATTTTTTATAAGATTCAGTGATACACTGGGTAATATTTTTTGCTATAGATTTCTTAAAAATTTTTTTTTATCTTTTATTTGCTTAAACATATATAGATACTCTTCAAAATAATCAATAGAGGGGTAATTAGGACTTTTTGTTTGTTTTGGGGCAAATGATCCTATCTCTAAATATTCTGTCTTTAAACAGACATGATAATTAAAGTATTCTCAATCACATTTCTCAATGTTCTAGCCTTCCTTCCAGAAAATACCTTCATTTGCCTTGGACTATCCCTGTGAACGATCCCTTCTGAAAGCAGCCAACTTCCTTCTTCTTTTTTTTTTTTTTAAATACCTGAAATGGCAAACTGACCCACAAAACTGTAAGTATATTTAGCTCCATCTTTCATTCAATGAAGAACTTGAGAAATAGGTGAAAACAGTGAAATTTTCCTTTTTAAGAAGTGTAATTGTGTTGGAGAAGATTACTAAAGCTTCAAGAGAGAATGATATCATTTATTCTACCTTTTCTAGGTTCAACTCAGAATATGGAATTTATTTTATCATCTCAGTACTCTAATTTCATTTTAGCAAATGGTCTTCCAGCTATTACTTAGTTCCTCATTCTGTGGCAAATAATCTAAGGGTGATTGGTTTCACAATTACCTAGTGAATGACAATTAACAACTTAATTATATACAGAAAAAAATATTCTACAGCTCTATGCAGGAAACTATCCAATATATTATACAGCTGTAGTCACCAAATCTGGCTTAGATTCCTTATTTTCAAAAAACTACACAGGCCATAATAGCATTACAATGACTTATTTTCACGGTCAATTATAATAAATTGGAACTTTGAAAATTAACATGCAACTTCTAAAACTATACCTGAATTAAGCTATTGCACATCTGGTTTTATATATGATGTGTGTGTATATTTATGTATGTGCTTATATATCAGATATAATAAATGTTAACTTAAGTAGAGACATAGGAATTAAAAAATATGACCAGTTATTGGCCTTTTTTGGTGGGGAGGGGAGTTGTCTTAGTAAATAAAGTATTGATCTTTCCCGTTTGGGATTTTGGCTCAATTCCACTCTCCACTCCTAAGTGAAATGAATTCAGTGGTCTTGGCTTATTCTTAGCAAACAGTAATCCACATAACAAAAAATAATCAGTTTATCTCAGTCAATTTGGTCTTTATTTTATGAGAAGAGGTTCACATGAAGCTTCCATGGAGACCAAAATAAATTATATCATAAAAAGTACAATTTCAAACTATGTGACCTCAAACAATTCTATCGATAACCCATCATTTAATAAGATTGCATTATTCTCATATTTTCCTGGGACTTTTCTGTAAATAAAACATTTTTTTATTTAAATAAAATTGGATTATCTTCTCATTTCTTTTGCTTGGCTCCCCTCCCACCTTCTGAACCCTGTTTTTTGATGAGTATGTATCCATTAAGAAGTGGAAAAACAGTTTTGAGGGCAGTTAAGATGGAGTTCTATATCTATTAGAATTTATTAGCAAAAGTCTAGAGATGTCATAGTGACCAAGAAGAGTGAGACTTGGATTCATAAGAGACACATTGGTTTTTGTTTGGCACAACCTTTTTTTAATGAACAATTTGAGCATCTACAGATATTCTAATGGATTTAACAAAAACTTTAAAAAACTTACAGACTACCCAAATGATCTTCAAAAAATTTCATGGAAAGGAAATATGCAATACCAACTATGTGAGACATCAAGATGCCAGGACCCTCATAAGATACTGAACCACTTTCATTGGGAAATTCAAGAATAATGTACAAATATATATTAAAAAACCCAACTTAACAAAGCAGGAGACGGTAGCTGTGCTAGTAAAATATATTATCATCTCTATTCAAAACAGAAGTCTCAACATCAGTATAAGGTGTACATTAGTCAGTCTAAGGGAAGCTCGCTTCCATCTCCTGAGTGCATAAACAAATATTAGCATTATCCAGCTTGAAAAAATTCTGGTGGAAGAATTGTTAGAATTTATCCATCAGAGTGGGGGAAATATCCCAGAAATTTGTTTATGGTTTGGAACAGGTTAATATTTTTAACAGAAATTTTGGAGTGGATCAGAACTCTTTGCTAAAATGATATTTGAATACAAGGCTAGTAAGTAAGTAAGTACTCTTTGATCTGTACCATCTTTCCAAGAAGGTATTTCATTGGTAAACTGCATTACAAGTTTATATTCCTCTCCAGAGAATTCACTAACGAAACCGAAGTCAGGAAAATATGGATGATAGTGCTTCCGATGCTAATTAAAATTTAAATGTACATGTTTCCATGTAGATTTAAGATAGAGGGGTTTATGATACAAAAGACAAGTTATAGTTCTGCTTCCTTACTGAAAAAAGGTGATATTTATTAATCCACTTTGTATCTATTGTAGTCTAGGCATAGGAGTGCAGACAGATCATGATAAACTTATGATTTGTTGAAGAAAGAACAAATATACTTCTATTTTTAAAAACACTGTATTTCCCCATTTTAAAAACCGAAACTATTTTAAGATTGATAAATCTGGTTTGTAAGGACAGTATTCATACATACACAAAAAGAAAACTCTACAAATTTTCCTAAACTTGAGAGGTTTTTTTGCTAGTAGCCCAATTACATGACCAAAATGTATGTTTTCTGAATAAGTATGTGACATGCAAAATTTCTTTTTTGTAAAGACAAATAATTTTGCCCTCTACCTTACTGGGCACAGACTCTAGTCATTCCTGGGGACATCAATGAGTATTTTTCTTTTACAATAAGTGAAGAATATGTACAGATGCTGAATAAAGTAGAATTCCATTGTCAAGGAATTATATAGAAATAGATAACATTCCAATAATTAGATTTTTATTATTCATTCAAATAGTACTTACTAAGCATTTACTATGTGTAAGGAATAATACATATCTTTTGAATTTAATTAAAGGCACAGCGCTAAGTATGATCGAAAGTTATAGTACCTTCTACTCTAACAAAGCCTTGTCTTTCCCTTTCCAAAACAATAATAATCATAAAAACTACTGGACTACTAGTTTT
Organism: Gracilinanus agilis; assembly: GCF_016433145.1. Taxonomy (NCBI): domain Eukaryota; kingdom Metazoa; phylum Chordata; class Mammalia; order Didelphimorphia; family Didelphidae; genus Gracilinanus; species Gracilinanus agilis. Next base: position 91,494,532 of record NC_058134.1, on the reverse strand, counting down.
GAAAATGGCTTTTGTTGTACACTAGCATTAATAAATTTTCCTAAGCAGATTTGTATCAGTAAAACAAAGCATCTTTATTGCTGGGATCTTTCAAGAGGATTTTGTATAATGAACAATAAATAAACTTTTTAGATCATTTGAATTTAGATTTTGTTATTTTAAAACTTATGGTAAAGATGAGAATCCATTGTGATTCTAAACAAAAATGACTAACTTCAGATTGGTTGTATTCTTTTTTTTTAATTTAAGGTAATTAGGTTATTGAAATCTATTGATTATAAAAATCAAGGTAGGCAATATTAGCCCTGAGCTGGAAAGGTTAAGGAACTACTTGCCAATAATTATTGCTTGGCTTCATGGTTCCACTCAGCTGTTTGAGTCAAGTTATCCTCTAACCAAAAAGCATCTATTGATGATGCATAATTTGCTAAAATTTACCAAGTTCTTATTAGGAAATGTTTTATTATATTATATAATATTATATTATAGGAAATCTTTCTCCTACAACCCTCTAAGAAAATTGCATTTATCTACCAAGTCTCTATTATCAAAAGCTACAGAATCAAAGTGGATGGATACCATAGCTTTACCTTCAGAAAATATTCAGAGGAATGAGTTCATCATTACGTTTTTCATTTTTTTAAAAATTGCTCAATTTTAACCATCAAAGAACTTGGCATACACTTAAGGCAGTGGAATGAGTACTGATTATGGTGATAAAAGGCATGAAGAGACAGAGAACATAGGCATTGACCTTTGGGGGAGGGGAGAGATTGTCACCTTACTTCTCTTTATAACTAGTAGTTCAGTCGTCTTAAAGTTCAGTATGACTAGTAGAAGAAGGAGCACAAATATCTGGAAAAAAAGAAAAGTTAAATTACGTTACTCTCATGCTCAGTTAGCTGGACATAATTTTGGAAGCACATTTAAACAAAACCTTCCCTGGCTTAAGTTTTTCATTTGCCACACTAAAAGGAACCATGTTTATTTCATCAAAGCAGCAATGATCAAGAGGGACACCTTGGTACCACCTCCATTTTTCATTTGAACTCTTTTTGGTGCCACTGACTTTTAGATTGTTCCCAGTCAACAATTCCAACCCTGTATTTTAGGTTTAAATAGTTTAAGTCTGGACTTTGCATACTGAAGTGAGTTTTTTTCCTATGCTGAATATTAAAAGCAATATTATTGGGGTTTTTTAAAGTGCAAAACCCGCTTTTATTTAAATGCTTGAGTATGTATTTCTGAAGTCTCTGCCACTTTCTATGACCTTTCTTTTCAACTGGTGCATGAAAAATAAACCTGTCCATTTAATCTTTTTTTTTTTGGGGGGGGGGAAGTAACGGTGCTTTTTTTTTAATGCTTGATGTTTTAAAGCTATAGGATGAATTATTTAAAATATATACCTTAAGAGTATATTTCTATTATATATATATGTATATACACACATATAATGTATACTGACATCTCAATGGCCAGAAGACTTTTGGATTTATGATGAATCAGGGCTTGCTTCCCACCTCAGGCTGCTTGATACTGTCTGCACTTTCAATTACGACTTTTTATTCTATTAATATCCATCGGAAAACATTAGGATAATCTTACTTTGAGTGTGTTTTAGGTTCACCTAACCTGCAAATTACTGACTTCTGACCAGCAGAATATCTATCCCAAAGAAGACAGGGTTTTGTGCCCACCCAATAAATTTATGACACAAACTCAGTAACTTCACACTTATTCTTTGACTAGGAAAAATTTGTCCTAGTAGAAATGACCCCATAATCTTCTACCTCATGCCCAAGATCAAATTGTACTGAATATTTTTTTTTCTTATCGATTGAGAGAGTAGCAACAACAAATGCAGATCTGACCATGAGCCCTTAACAACATTTCAGAAAAATGAAAAGATTATTATGGACACCACTGGAAAATGCTACTCCTGTCCCAAACTTGACATATGATTCATTTCCTCTTTTTGTCTTACTAATAGGAAATGTAATTGTGAAATCTTCATATTTTAAAGAGCCTCATTTTTGCTGATGGATGTTTATATTTATCAAGTCAGGTGAAATGAGCAACTTTCCCAATCTCTTCTACAGGAAAGTCAAAATTCAAAATCTATAGATAAGCAAAGTCACTACCCCAATTCAATTTTAATGTCATATCTTTAAGAAAATAGCACTTTTTGTTTCTATAATTAATCTTTCAAAGAATAACATCCATACATTTTTAACAGTTCCTAGCAAATTATTCTATGCACATAGTAGGTGAATATAATATGGATATTTGTTTACTGATTCAGTTTCGTGAACATAAAAACATGTCTGTGTATGTAGAAACATATGTTTATATAATGATCTCTTGAAAATATCCACATTTTAAAAGTATATTTCAGAATATACAATAATGACAAAAGAAGTTGATGAATGCAATAAAATAGAGCATTGCTATAATAATATTATCTATCATATCAATGAAGACATATAGCTCTTTAGGTAATAATTTGAATATGGTTGGAGTTTTTGAAGATAGGCTACTTTTCCTGTCTTCTAGAAATATTATTGAAATTGGTCAGAAATGTTTCAGAAAGTCTATTAGCAATTATTTTCTTCCATATCCATCACTGCTATGGCTTATTTTTTATTATGATTTTTTAGGTGTTTATTCATCTCCCCCTCAATTCCCCAAATAATTTTTGGATTTTTAAATGCATCATTGATAGTGTACCATAGATAATCTCAAATCACTTAAAATAGTAGGAGGCTTTTATTTTAGCATTATGACCTCCACTTAAGTATAATTTATTCTGCCTTTATTTTTTTTCAAGAAGATTCATGTTCATACAGAAACATGCCTAGAAAAACCCAGAATCATATTGTCAGAGATAACACTGGCATGCTATTCTCTCATTTTGATTGATTAACTTTCGGTTTCTTCACTAGTACTCATACCTCTACCTAGCTAGTCATAGTAATGTTTGGCATGGCAAATGCTGATAGAGGTAAACTTTAATTTTTATCAATTGCTAAAAGAATAGTCTATCTGAATATCTTTTATTTTAATCTTCTCAAATAGCAATGCTTTAAGATGTTTACTAGTCAAAATGTTATTTTCTTAATCGTTTTTAATTCTTTCAATTGTATGTATGAAAATATATCTACACATATGATATGAAAGGGAAGAGATCATGAAACATTTTCGTGTAAGCCCAACAAAAGTAACTTCAGAGCAGGTTCTTTCCCTTCAATTCTTATTCTTCCAGTTAGATGGTTACTGTAAACATTTCATGAAACTTTCTCAAGCCCTTCCACATGATGAGATTGGGTGTAGATTAGGCAAAATATTTATATCATTAACTATGTAAAATACAAATACTGTAATAAGCAGAAAAGTACAAAAGTGTGTCTCAAATCATTCACGAATATTTTGTTCATTCCTGGATAAGTAGATCTTTGAACTCTTCAGAAAACTTAAAAAGAAAAAAGCCACCCATCTTTAGCAATGCTCATGGCGCAAATTATTTATGCTAATTTCTGCATTCACTACATAACTTATCTCAAAGTAGTCACAAAAACTCCAAACTGCCAAATAGTTCTGACTTCATCACTCCCTTCTCCCCATTCTCCCCTCCCACCCCCAACTGGATTCTTAAAGCAACCAAGCTGCTTGCTTGGGGGAAAAAATCCTGAAATATCCAGTGAATGGATACTTTTAAAATCTGTTTTATTATCATTTTAGAGCATAAATCTATGTTTTGGTAGGCAAATGTTTGTAACCAATATTTGAGGAAATCTATGCAAATGAACCATCTATTTACAACTTTTTTACTCTTTTGTTTCAGTTTCATCAGACTTTAGCATGAAATATTCTGTTAAATGCTATTTTAAACTTCCAGTGGAGTATACTACTATTGCAGCCATTGATCTAAAATCATAATGTCTTTATGTATATTTCTATCATTGTACTTAATGAAAAAGACTTAGACTATATCCTTATGAAAATATAAAAAGGCTTTAAAATTGTTATCTATACATATATATACACACATACATACACACAGTATGCATATTGTAAAATCCATAGAACAGATATGTCTATCAACTTTTTATATAGTAAATTAGACATTTGGGAATTTTTTCATAATTTTTAAAAGAAGAATATATGTTTCAAGAACTATTTGGAGTATGTGTTTCAGGAACTATTTTTATAAGCAAAAATGTTTTGAAGCAGATCTTCTTTAAAAAAAAAACCTTCACAAAAAGGCTCACTAGCAAACAAACAAAAACAAAAAAACTTTTGAAGTTCTTAACAGTTTCGGGTTACATCTCATTACTGATGCAGCAACTGGCTAGTGTCATAAATTTTCAACAACTTGGAGACAGCAGAGAGATTCTCTCTTCCTGAATGGAAGAGTTTCTAAAAAAGGAGAGGGGGGAAAATCATGGCTGGGATTTTTGGCTAACACTAAAAAATAAGGTGCTAGGTGATATTTTGAATGTTAAGAGCCTGGTGAAAACAGAAGTCTGGCAAAAAAATTAAAAAAATAACCATGTTGAGATATCCAACAGTCTTAGTGGGTTTGGGTGGTTTTCTTTTTTGTTTCATTGTTTTGCTTTTTGCATTTTTAATCCTATATGGTGGCATTTCTGATTTAAGTATATAAGTTTTCAGTCAGTTTGTTATTCCAAAGCAGTAGACTAGTTTTGAAAAAAAAAAAAGCTGAAATGGAGAGAGAGAGAGAGAGAGAGAGAGAGAGAGAGAGAGAGAGAGAGCACATGTTACATCAGACACAGTACCTGATTTTTCACTGCACAACTTGTCAGCTAGATGGTCTGCCTCCTGGGCGATAAGTGAGAATATTTCATCTTCATATTCTTCTATTATAGTTTCACACTGTAGAAATATAATAAAAACACATGTGTACATATACACACACAATACATCCACAGAGTTCCATGTTAGAAAAGACCTAATAAAATTCTCATTAGGCAAGGCTATAATTTCATATTATCAAGACATTCTCTTTTTTTGGGGGTGGGGAGGGCTACCCTTTTCAGTTAGGTAGATCATTGTATTGGGCTAGCACCCTTCCAAGAATGTTAATTACATCATTTTCATGATGATATAACTCTAGGGTTTGAGGAAGGAGCGGAAAGGAGTTTATTTTTATTATGTAATTTTATTTCTCATCTTTAAATTGGTAACTCACTAAGGTAGCTGAAACTTGTCATTTATAATTATAAAATTTCTTTTAGAATTCACGATTTAAAAAAAAAAGTAGTTTCTTTGGCCAAAATGTTTCTTCAGATTTAACATAATAATCAATTTTGTGATTTTCTGCAATGTGAAGACAATTACAATCCTTTACAAATCCAAACAAATACATCTTCAATTTCACTGTGGGCACCATGTTTGACAGCTACTTATTTTTATTAGTAATAAGCCTCCAAGATTAATTTTTATTTATAACATTATGGAAGTTTTTTCCACCCTATTTTTTATTAAAGCTAGCTGTAATTTTGCCACTGAGGGAAAGGGAAGGCCGGAGAAGCCTGACATTTCATAAGAGAGATTGGCTTACACTTGCCTCATGTTATCTGGCTAGCCTGGAGTCTAACTGCAGAATATTTCTGAAGTCCAAAAGCACTTTTTTTGTTGTTTGTTTGTTTTCACATCCAGAGATTGAGAATGTGTTAAGCTAAATCTTGCTATAATTGTATTCAAAATTTCTTCTTTACTGTTTGAAAAACCAAGAATTGGAAAATGGTTTAAAATTAATTACAATATGTTTATTTGACAATGTGAAACACAAAACCATCCATTTTTATTTACACTACCTTAGTACTTTTAGCACTAAAGTATTACCTTTACTTTTTAATTAAAATTTAGTCAAGGGTACCTACAGGGCCTTCATTTCAGGATCTCAGCATATCTGAAAGTTTTACTAGTAAGAGAACTAAATAAACATTTCAACTGGACTTCTCTATCACTTTGTTTCAAGAGTTAAAGTCAGAAAAACATATTGGGATATAGTTTGCAAGGCACATTTTTACAAACCAGAGAGAGTGGTGTTCTTGTAAAATAAACAGAATTGGAAAAAGAAATTGGCATAAAGCCAACTATAGTACTTAGACCTTTGTTTAACTAAGTTCTATGCCAGAATACTTGAATTAATTGAGTAGAAATTTCTCTTTATTCTGCAAGGCCTTAGGTAAAATTAATGATACCCCACATTCTTTCACCCATAATTTGGCTATAAATATTTGAAAATGACTTTAGTATTAATTTAGATTTTATCTGAGGAAGATAGGCCCTGATTTCTGATGTGAAAATCTGTAAAGAGACTGCCTTGGCAACAACCAGTGCCTGCTATCATTCCTTCAAACGAATCAAACAATTTTGAGTACTTTCTTTTTCTGTGGGGAGTGGAAAAGTCCAAACTACTTAATTTGTGAATAATACTTTTAGTTAGCATACTACCTGAATTTCCCCTTGGGTTTCTCATAAGCCATGCTTCAAATTGAATTACTATATTACCTGGAAAAGGCAGTAGAATGACAAATTAAGTCTAGGAGTGGATGAGGACTTTTTAACGTCATAAACTCAATCTCTGGCACTTCTGTTTAGTGCTCTTAGAAACGCACTCTCCTACTATCCTTCAGAGCGTCTTGAGATCCATGAATAAAAATCATGAACCATCCCTATTTCCAAGGAAAACCCATTCTGGACTCTAAGAGGATCGCTTACCGCAAATTTCAAAGGTCTGTAAGCATCAGAATAAAAATAGAATCGTTTGAATTCTTTGTATATTTTGTCCCCTTTCCTTGGAGCAAATCTCTTGAATGTCCTTGCATTGGTTTCCTCATCTTCTTCAAGTTTGTAGTCATTCATTCTCTCACAAACGGTCTCCAAAACTTCTGTTAAGAATGCTTCTGACTGGGCTAAGGGAATCTATCATAAAAAAGGGGGGGGATTTCTTAATTTTAATATTACTCAAGAGACCTTTGGACATCAGATTGCATGTGGAAACTGACAGACACAAACTACACACACACACACAAAAAGGCATTCATCTTCCCGTCAACTTAGTCACTCACAAAAATTACACACATCCTTTACAAGGCCAGCTCTTGCTTATGTAGCGTTTTGGCAAACAAAATAAAGAAAAGAAAAGAAAACACTGCACACAGAAATCTTTACATTCCTTTTTTTTTTTTAAAGCAGTCTATCTGTCTCTTCGTACCTACTCATGTCTATTATATGCACATATCACAAGAAGCAGACTGCAACACTAGCCCACAGACTTCTGCTATTTTGTTTCTACACGACTACAAGACTTTCCTCGTTTCAGATCCTCCGCTGTTTGAGCTTAAGCGGAGCTCTAGAAAGAAGACCCACAGCCTGAGCTCTCCTTTGGTCCTTCCTTTGCAGCTAGCTGTTCATCAACTCTGATGCAGCTGTTTAATCCTTCCCCAAGAGGTTTTGCAAGAGGGTTGGGGTTGGGGTGGGAGGGGTGGGGAGAGAAAGAAAAGAAAAAATAATGGCTTACGCAATTTAACTTCTCCAAGGTTCTACTATTTCAGCTTTATTTTAGAACAGCTGGTCCATGTCTTTGTCCGTTCCTTTCCCTTCAGAATTCAGCAAGAATTCAGCAGAAACATTTAGACACTACCTACATACTTAGCGAGGGTCTCAACAGCTAGTGCTCTAAGGGTCAAAGAGCACCCCTCGCCCTTGGTAACCGGGACAAAAAAACTTCTCTGCAGTCTAGACAGGTCAAGGTGCACGATGCTCCGGTCCCTGTTGCTCCTTCCGGAAGGGGGCGTGACCTGCAGCCAAGTGCACAGTAAACAACAGTGCCGCATCCTTCGGCCTTTAGAAGATTTTTTTTTCCCCCTCTCTCTCCACCCTCTGCTGATCAAAGTAGGAAGTTTTCATGACAACCATAGTGAAAGGGGCTGAATCACAAATGAACTCGATTTCTGCAATGTTGATATATCCAAGCTCTATTGTCTCTTTTCAGACACAGTATGAACCCTTCCGGTCTCAATGATTACATTACAGAAGCACTTTCACATGTGCTCCCCATTTACACAAAGGGTCTCCTTGCTTCACCACCATCTGGCCGCAAATCAGATAAATAAAAGCTCCAGAATTAAAATTGAAGCCAAGTTTGTGTGTGTGTGTGTGTGTGTGTGTGTGTGTGTGTGTGTGTGTGTGTGTGTGTGTATTTTAAAAACTAGATTCTATTAGGATTCACACTCCCAGCCCCACTCAATTCCATTTTCAATATGGAATCTACCCTTTAAAAAAAATGAAACTCTGGAAAAGAATGCAAAAAGACAAACATTGCTGATGAACTACCTACTGTCACTCCTCCGATTCTTCTTCAGAGCCCATAGACACAGCAACATGCAGCCCCCTCCCACTCCAAAACTCGACTTTAGTTAGTTTTTTGTTTTTTTTTTTTGGTTTAGAAACACATTTATGAATTCAATCTTATTGACATTTAGTTTTAAAAATCAGAATCTGCCAGGAAACTTGATTTATTCTCTGAAAGATTAAAGATTCTAAAATCGAATGGTGAGTTGTTTGTGGTGAAGAAATCCATTACACAGTATCTAGTAACAAATAGCTAAAGCAAGTGGTTTTTAAATATATATTCTAACCCAGAGGGATGCTTTAGTTTTGTCTTTGGGGGAAAAATACACACACAGACAGGTAAAATATGTATGTTAATTTCAATTTGATATCAATAAATGTATATTAAAGACGTATTATGCACAAGATATTTTACGATTTAAAAATTATGTATATGTAGATTAAAATAGGATTTGTGGGTAAAGAATAATGGTTTTAAAACATCATATTACAAAAGCTAAAGGATTAAAACATTGTGTTGTTCATCACCAGGAAGAAGCTGTAAATGCAGAGTTGGATAGCTGAGTTAGCTGATCAAGGGAGCCTATCAGCAGAAGGATTTTCCTGCTGGATAAATTTTGAGTATATTTGGTTTCTAGCAAGACAGTATTTTATTTTTAAGTTCTGAAGAGCAGACCCCTCCCCCTTTTAAATCCAAATGCTTTTCAGGAAATCTCATGCTTCCCCCTTCTCTCTCTCTCTCTCTCTCTCTCTCTCTCTCTCTCTCTCTCTCTCTCTCTCCCCTCAATGTCTCCCCCTCTCTCCTTCACACCCAATCAGAGAAGCTAACGCAGTAATTTAGGGAAAATATATAGGATGACATCACATGGCTGCCAAGGATAAGACTTTGAAAAAGATTGCTTTGAAACTTAGACATAAACTCAGAGTAGAACATTACCATCCTGTAAACATTTTGATGCTGAATAGTTTCTTTTTCCCCAAACAAACCAACTTAAACTTCCTTGTTATTAAACTGGTGAACCTGGAAGCTACAAAAACTTGTGAAAATGCACATATGCACACCCCAATAGTATATGTGGAAGTTAATATAAGTTGTTTTTAAAAGAATTCTGTTTGGTGATATATGTGCCCAATATTTATCAAAGAACACTCCATCCTCACTCCCTGACAAATGTAATAGCTGTTTTCCTCAGTTTTCAAACATTTAAAGATGCTTGGCTCTTTAAATAAAATAGGCTGTTATCTGTTTGTTTGTTTTCTTTAAGGACATTATCTTTAATAGATTCCACTATGGTATGTTAACTGAGATTCAGTTGTAAGAATTCTTTAAGCAGTCAATTCCTTAGTGTATTTAGCTGGTGCAACAGAACATCATAGAAATGATTCACAAAAACCTTCCTGCCTGATTTTCCCTTAAGTTACGTAATTATTCAGTGCTCAGTGAAACAAAGGAAGAAAAAACTCACCAGACAACTTCCTTTGGTTCGACCAATTGCATAAATTATTTGATTTTATATTGTCAATAGCACTGAGTTTGAAAATATAGACAATAATGTCCATAGTCCAATGCCTTTTAGCTCTCTAAAGATATACTTAAGAGAACTTGTATGATTGGAATTCAAAGAATTGTATTTTCCTGAACTGTCCTGAGTAAATTTAAACAATGTTCCCTGAATAATTGAGCCTCTTTTTTTTTTCTTAAAGAGTGTTTTGATACTAAGAGAGTAATAAGTATTGGACAAGTGGAATAAGACTAAGTCTTTCTTTCTATACTGTGAAGATTTTGAATAGTACTTGTCAATAAAGCAACTCCTATTGTAATCTTTCCGGAGACATGGGCCTCCACCCCTAAAAGACCGTCTCAGAGATACTAACCTCATTAAAATATGAATGAAGAAGGCAGCCATCATTGTAATGGGAGAAAGCCATTTTACCCAGCACAAAATTTTCTTATCTGCTGTTGCTTTTATGTAGGCATCTGTGTATTACATGTCCTAAATCCAAAAATGAGCTCCGGTTTAACATTCATTGCAATTATAGTATACCCAAGATGAAAGTTAATCTCAAGTATTCTAACTTTTCAAATGGAATCTCCAACTCTTGGCTAGTCTTCCTGTATGTAATATATAACTTGTGATTTTAAAATATATATATATATATACATATATATATATATATAATTGTATATCTCTATCTATTTCCAGGCATTCTGCTGAACCTGGCCAGGTCAAGTGATAATCAAAATGAGAAGCATCCCTTGATCCCAACTTTAAAATTGAGGGAAGTCATGGCAACTGACATCTATGCTTTTAGCCTGCAGAGAACTACAGCCAGTGAATTTATTACAGGCCACTATGACAACACTTTAATAACAGGCAATTACAGGATGCTTCCCATGTTTGTTCATTACTATGTCTCTGTTAATCTTGTACTAAATTTCTTGGTTGATAGCTATCACAAGCATCACCAGGAATACAATTATGTTCCAGGGCACAATAATAGGTGGGAATTGTCATTGTGGTAGAATTGCCTATTCCAGCCACAATCTGCCAAGCTGAAATAGATTTCAACTCATTTTTAGAGTTCCACACTTCCATCCTTGGGATATTAGGCTGCTGTTTGCACTATTTAGCTACTTGGAACTGATCTGATGCTATTGCCAAGAGTTAGTTAATGTAGAAATTTTAATTGCATTGAAGAGAATGTTGCATGCAGTTTAATCACTAGCTTTTCATCCTTAAAAATATTGAAATCGTTTCTGATATTAGTTAAAAGTCAATATTTAGAAGGGAAAATTCAAAGCTCTCCTTTGCTCTAGGCTACAGCAGAGGAAACATGAATTCTGAAACTCTCGCAAGGCTGATGAGATATATAATTAGCTATTATGTTAATTGAGTCTGCTATGAGTTTGTTGTATGAGATTTCTTCATATAATATGCAAATAGCATCTAAGGTTTAGTTTTATTAGGCAATATAATTAGAAATCTTCTAAAGGAGTGAATTTCAATGAGGAATAATAAAGGTTGGTAAAATTTCAGTTTACTAGGGAACAGAGAAATTGCAGCCCATCTGGACTTAATCAATAAGAAAGGTTTTAGGCAGCATATGTTTAGAGAGCAAAGCCAAACATTGTACCAGATATAGCAGAATTACACCATCCAGTTCTTTTCATCATAGGATTCTCTGTTAAAAAGAAAGTGAGTTTCTTTCACAAATAAAATCTTGGGACAGGATTCTGATATTTGTGAAATGACAACACAAGAACTGTGGCAAGTATATAAAGATCATGTTATCCAAACCCAACAGGACTTGGACAACTGTAAAATGACTCATTTCTACAAATGATTTCAAATCAAGTGTTTCCTAAGCATTTCCCACTTCTGTTGCTGAGTGGCAATAGAATACCACTAAATTAATCGTAAGGTTGGGTTGTTCAGGCTACCAAAACAAGATCAACATTACTTTTGAAAATTTTGCCACCCTAATCTTGAAAATTTAATAACTAAATCTCAGTTATATTCTCATCCTTAGTTCTTCCTCAGCTTAATAGTGACAAATCATATTTTGAGTAAAGTCACTGAATGGATCATTTTATAAATTATTAGAAAATGGAGAGCACCTAGCTACTGCTAGCTTCCAGAAATTTCTCTAAAGCAATATTATCTCTTCCTTATTACAAGATACAAAATTGACTTTTGTATTTTTAAAAATCCTGTTAGTCTTATTTTTAAAAATCTCACAAACAAACAGCAAAATCCATGCTTGCATAACAGAGAATTCAGATAAAATCAAATGTCAGTTCTATTCCCAGGAAAGATACTGTTCATTCCCAACCTAAGAACTAATATTTTCTTGGACTTTTGATCCATTTATGTGAAACTTTATTGAGCTTTTTGCCTTGTTGCCAGCATGCATCAGAGCACCAGATTAGGGTACTAGTGAGTTTTTTTAAAGTGCAAATTATAGGAATCAGTGAAAGCAAGAGAGCTATAAAGAGCATGAATTGCCATAAGCATACACAGACATACATAATATATATATGTATATATACATATACATATATACCTCTCCTTCTAAATGATACTTAATGCTAGAGGGGGTCTCTTCCATTATTCTATGTTAGATTTTTTTTTAAAGCCCCTCACTTGAAGCTAAGCACATCTGGAACAATATGATATATGCTAATTGATGATAGGTGTTGCTTTGTTTTTATTTGGTCTAAACAGAATAAGGAACAATTGGAACTTATGGCTGTATCTTTAAACGTGTTTCACAATTTGTTCAAGAGAATTATTCTGGCTTCCCCATCCTCTGATACCTGGAAAGACCAGGAACTAAGTGGCTGTTTTCAATACATAATGCAGAGACAACTGTCCTAGCAGACCACCTTCCCAAACAGAACAAGTGAAAAGTCACATTCTTGGAGACTTCTCTGGTATTCCCTAGCACTGTTATCTGTAGATATGGCAACCAGGAAGGGTCTCTGTGAAAACATTAGGGGGTCAGGAAGAAGATGGATAAGTATATTGGATGATCAGATGAAAAAATGTTGGTCCATCATCACAGATGTGAACTCTCTCTCTCTCTCTCTCTCTTTCTCTGTCTTGCCAGACTTTTTTGCACATTTATGTGTGTGAACCAGCTGGTCACATAGCCGACAAGCAAGCCAGAAAACTTTGTATGGCTTGTGGATGAGGCCAGAGACAGCTGAAAGGAGGAAGGATGAAAGGTTTCTTGACATTCTGCTCAACCTTACCCATTCTTTGTTCACAAGAAATAATGCTAAGCTGCAAGTGCCCTGGATTCTACTACCCTTTCTAGCCTGGTCTCAATATCAGCTTGGCAAGGTACAGATATCACACATCATCTCTAACCCTCAGCACTCTCCATCCTATGCTTTGCTGTCTTTCTCCCAAGGACTCTTGGGAGAACAGTTCACCATTGACTTCAGGTTTCTGGCTTGGAAAAGTAAAGAGTAGTAAGGAAAGAAGGAAGATTCCTGATATAGTTGCATGAAATTCCTCACTCCCCCCAAACCCCTCAAGTTACTAGGGCCACATCTGAAGAAACCTTTAATTTCCATCTGCTATCTAAGACCCTTCCTCTGTATCTGCCCCCCAAACATTGGAAGTCACCATCAATGATCACCTAAGATGATACTAACAAAAACTGAAATATAAGGATACAAGCTCTCCAAGCCTTTTACATAGATTGTCTTATAACAACAGTGAAAGATTGGTACCTCATTTTTAAGATGGGGAAACTGAGGTCTAGATAAGTGGAAGGACTTGGCAGTTAGTAAGTACAGGAGCCCAAGGGGCATCTTCTTTAGAAATCAGTGCTCTGTCTCCTAAGTCACACTATCTCCTCTTTACTTACTAAAAAACCAAAGATAGAGTTTTCAATGACCAAAGCCAAAGGGCAATTTACTCCAGAGCTATTCGAGTACATAATTAGAATTCTCTGGCATATGACCTAGAAGATATTTCTTTAGCTCTAAGTCCTCCGATTCTCTGAAAAAGAACAAGAAAAGTTCTCATTGTATTTTTCAAGAATTCAGAGTAGGATGGTGATGAGAGAAACAAACAGCCTCTGGAGTATTTGTGTCAGGATTTGAAATTAAAGGAAAAAAATGAGATATGTCATCTATATATTTATTTCCACAAGCCATACAAAGTTATATATTTAAATATAGCTTAAGGCATGTGTATATATAGACATGGATTATGGACATTATTGTCTATATTTCCAAACTCAGTGCTATTGACAATATAAAATCAAATAATTTATGCAAGTGTTCAAACCAAAGGAAGTTGAATAGACCTTTTCCCCCTTAGCATTTGAACTTTTCCATCATTTATAAAAACAATATTCAGGATCTAGAGGTGAAACAAAAAATAAATTATTAAATATTGAAAAAAAAAGAAGTGAAATGAAATGAAACCATTTCACTATTCCTTGGAAGTTCTGTAAGGCAAGACCACTTAATGGTAACAGGAGGACTTTTAAGGGACTCCAGCAAGGAAGAGCGATAACATCCTGTCCATTTTCATCCCTGCTAAGCTCTGAGTTTGTTCCAAGGGAGCTGATGGTGGCTTGCTTTGAACATCTTGGAGTGGGGACAAACTTTCAACCTTTGTAAATGTATTTAAATTTTTAAGAGCCAGAAGTCCTCTAGAGTTAAATTTGGAGAATAAGATGATTAAGCAAGCTGGATACTACCCTTTTGGGTTTGTTTTTTAAAGAGTGATAATAAGGTAAGGTAGTAAGATTTTATTGACTTTAGTGGCTTCTAACCCAGCTATGAAATCCTGATACTGTGGTTAAAAAATTGGCTGTAGGCAAGCCATTGAACAACTATTTCTGTGCCTAAGTTTCTTCATTGACAAAATGAGGGAATTTGACCCTACAGACTCTCTGCCTAGCTCTAAATTTATGCTCCTATGATCTCTCTGGGCCTCCATTCCCCAATTTCTAAAATTAATCATTATTAAATAAACATTTATTAACACTCTGTTAAGAGCTGAGGATACAAAAAAAGAGGCAAAACCAGTCCCTGCCTTCAAGGAGTTTACAATCTAAAGGGGGGAGACAACATGTAAACATAAATGTACAAATAAGCCATATACAGGAGAAATAGGAAATAATGAAGAGAAGGAAGACACTAGAACTAAGAGGGGTTGAGAAAGACTTCCTATAGAAGATGGAATTTTAGCTAGGACTTAAAGGGAGCCAGGGGAAAATAGGTAGAGATGGGGAGGAAATGCATTCCAGGCAGAGGGAACAGACAGAGAAAATGTCTGGAGTCAAGAGATGGAGCATCTTGTTTATGAAACAGCCAGGAGGCCAGTGCCACTGAATCAGAGTATGTGGTAGGGAATAAGGTATAAGGAGATTGGAAAGGTAGGAGAGAGCTAGGTTAGTGAGGGTTTGGAATATCAAAAGCAGATTTTGTATTTGACTCTGTAGGCAATAGGGAGCCAATCTTCAATAGGTCTCAGAGTAAGTTAGATTTAGGAGACCCAGGAAAACCTTCTTCCTTTCACATTCCCTATTACTGTAGAGAGTAACCACCATCCTATAAGTCCTTCAGATCTACACTTTAGGAAAATCACTTAAGTGGCTGAATAGAGGATAGATTGGAGTGGAGAGAGACTTGGGGCATGCAGATGCACTGGCAGGCTATTGCAGTATTCCAGGTGTGAAGTAAGGAGTGGTAGATACTACCACTATAGTAAAGTGGTAGTGAGGTTGTAGGAGAGAAGATAAGGGGGTATTTGAGAGATGTTGCAAAGGCGAAATCAATACGCTTTGGCCACACATTGGATATGGGAGTGGGCGAGGGGGGTGGTGAAAGGTAGTGAGGAGTCCAGGACAACTCCTAGGTTTCGAGTTTGAAGGACTTTCAGGATGGTGGTTATTCTGTACAGTAATAAGGAAGTTAAAGGGCAGAAGGTCTTCTTTGGTCCCTTAAATCTAGCTTACTTTGAGGCCAAATCTATGGGAGCTTATAATACAAGTTTTTCTTCTCCTCTTGGATTTTCTAGTTCAGGAACCTTTACCAAGGTCTTCTACTTAGGACCAGACTAAGCCCTGAGATATTCAGTAGCAGAGAATTGTCCCAACAGGATATGATGAAGAAAGGAACAGCTTAAATTCTTGTTAGTTCTTTGTACGTCTAAAGCTTTATAAATAGGAATCATAATCTTATTCTCAAATTAAAAATATTTATTGGTTTGTCAGAGAAGGAAGACATATGTTTTGATTAGATAGAAGCTCAAAAGGTGATATTAGTTTGTCTATCTTCTTTGATTTTCTGAGAAATCAGGACTCATTTAATACTAAGGTTCAATATTTCCCCTTCCTGATTGTGGGACTGCCCACTTATATCTATAACTATGTCTATGTCTATGTCTATGTCTATGTCTATGTCTCTATCTGTCTGTATATTTGTCTGTTTATCTATCTATCTACCATATATTATGGTTGAAGTCAAAGTCAACTTAATAGTTAGACTAAGGAAGATTAATTTCCATATTTGAATTACAGTTTGACTAACATATCCATTATCAAATCAAATCATGTTTATGATCAATTAAATGATCTGCTTGATTCATTTCATCTTGCTTTTTTTACTTACACCCCCCCCAATGCTTAGCCCAGTGCTTTGCACATAGTAGTTGATTAATAAAAGCATCATTAATTCTTTGATTCAAGGCCACTGGTGACGACAAACCACCATGAATCGATGAAAATGTCTTTCAATTTTTACAAATATATTGGAATTGAACAAATATAGGATTTCGCATCAGAGTCCAAGGAAAAGTATGACCCCACGCCAAAGGAGTCATAGGTCCTTAGCATATATTTGGTGCTTAATAAGTGTTTGTTGCATTGAAAGTGTGAGATAATTTTAGTAGAACTTCTCCATGTATATTAATATTTTTGTTTAAAAAATAAAGCTAGAAAGAACATTTTTCTTCATAGTATGGTATCATGGAAAATACACTAAACTATAAAAATCAGGAGGTCTAGATTTTGGTCCTGGATTGGCCACTTACAATATGTCCTTAGGCAAGTCATAAATTTTCTATATCTCATCTCCCTTATTTAAAACTGGGATAATAATAACCAATATGCCAATTCCTTGCAAATAATATTTTACTGAGTATGGGAATTAAAAAAAAATTTGCACTGCTTCTTCTCCCTATCCCCACCTGTACAAAGCCCAGATGTGTAACTTTTGATAAGTTTTTGATGTAATCATAATAATAGTTAATTGTGGCTAACATTTATATAGCACCTACTATGTGCCAAGCATTTACAAATATTATTTGATTTAATCCTCACAGCACCTCTGGGAGGTAGGCGCTATTATTATCACAATGTAGAATGTTAGTAATTTTTAAAAGCCTTGGAACTGATCTCAGAGTTATGAGGAATTAGTGAGATAAAATATTTTTATTTTTAAAATGCTTTGACAAGTATTAAATGTAATGCAAATTCAAAGTGTTATGGTGCATAGCTATTCAACTTAAAAGATATAGTGGAAAGAGGGAATCCAGAGATCTGAATTCTAGTCCTGGATCTTCCAGTAATTATCTTATGAACTCAGGCAAATCAGTTCAGCTTTTGCATCTTAATTTCCTCATCTGTAAAATGAAAGTGGTTGAAATAGGTTGTCTCTAAAGGGCTCCTGCAGCTCTGAAATTCTGATTCTCTTAGCACATTCAACCTTCTTGTTTTAAACATGAAGAAAGTAAGGCCCACAGGGTGCAGTGACTTGCTTTAAATCACAGAGTTGGTTGGTTGCAAAGCCTGGGTTTGAATGTGGGTATCTATCTAGATTCTCCCTCCTATCTTTATTTCACTCTTTTGCCCTCATTGGTGAAATGAAAAGGTAGACTAGTTCCTTGTGCTTTCCTCCAGCTTCATAATTTGAAAATTATGTGATTTATTATTTTATTTCTAGAACGCTATCAGCAAATCTCGAATAGGCCTTTTTCCCTTTAGCATTTGAACTTTTCCATCATTTATAAAAACAATAGTCAGAATCTAAAGGTGAAACAAAAAATAAATTATTAAAGACTTTTTATTTCTGTTCAAGAATTCAATCTATAGGGAAAAAAAACCCTACCCATGGCTTCTTTCCCAGGCCATGACAAAAACATGTCCCTTGGTACCTGTCAATGAACAGGGACATTGCTGATGTGCTTTCTCTACCTTGAATGATAACTGATAGTCCTGTGTTGAACTGTTCCAGTTTGTTTATCAAAAAATTTTGTTTCTTCTTTTTGGACTAAATTATTCTTTTTTTAAAAACCCTTACCTTCCATCTTATAATCAATATTGCATATTGGTTCAAAGGCAGAAGAGTGGTAAGGGCTAGGCAATGGATTGAGTGACTTGCCCAGGGTTACAAAGCTAGGAAGTGTCTGAGGTCAAATTTGAACTCAGGACCTCCCGTCTCTGGTCCTGGCTCTCAATCCACTGAGCCACTCTACTGCCCCTTGGATTAAATTATTCCTTTGATAACTTTTTTCTAGGAGGCATGCTTAGTTTCTGAATATTTATTTAGAGAGGGTTTACTTTCCATTTTAGCAGTTTTAGTATGAATTAAAAATAGCTTAAGGTACCCATTTCTATTGAAAGTAAAATCTTTACAAGGTAACATTTTATTTATTTATTTTTAAAAGTTTAATTTAATTTATTTATATTTATTTTTCCATGGTTATATGATTCACATTCTTTCCCCTCACCTTCTCCCTCCCCCCAACCCATAGCCAATGAGCAATTCAACTAGCTTTTACATGTATCATTGATCAAGACATATTTTTCATATTATTAATATTTGCAATAGGGTGATCATTTAGAGTCTACATCCCGAATCATATCCCCATCAAACCATGTGATCAAGGAAATATTTTTCTTCTGTGTTTCTACTCCCACAGTTCTTTCTCTGGATGTGGATAGTGACAAGGTAACATTTAATTTTTAAAAAAAAATTTTTTTAAACCCTTAACTTCTGTGTATTGGCTCCTAGGCAGAAGAGTGGTAAGGGTAGGTAATGCCTAGAGTCACACAGATGGGAAGTGTCTGAGGCCAGATTTGAACCCAGGACCTCCCGTCTCTAGGCCTGACTCTCAATCCACTGAGCTACCCAGCTCCCCCAAACAAGGTAACATTTTTTTTATAATTTTTTTTTTAATTTTAAACCCTTAACTTCTGTGTATTGACTTATAGGTGGAAGAGTGGTAAGGTTGGCAATGGGGGTCAAGTGACTTGCCCAGGGTCACACAGCTAGGAAGTGTCTGAGGCCAGATCTGAACCTAGGACCTCCTGTCTCTAGGTCTGACTCTCAATCCACTGAGCTACCCAGCTGCCCCCTAAGGTAACATTTTAAAGGAAAATAGGTTACAAGATTTTGAATATAAACATGGTACATTTTCCATAGATGCCATTGGCAGATTATCACAACTGAATGAAAAAGGCCCAGGAAAAAGGAAATGAAAAGAAAGAAAACAGTCTAATCTATTTATTAAATAGTGGAGAATGCTGAAATCCAGAGAGGTCACAGATCCACAATTAATTAGTGGTAGAATTAGAATCGAGGTTTCCTAATTCTCAATCTTTCCAAGCCATCATGAAAAAAAATGTGAGTTAGTTTTGTTTCTACTCATTAGCTCTAGCAACAGGTTTCAAGGTAATATATTTTAGTAGATAGCATTCTGGACCTGGAGTTAAGATTACTCAGATTTGCATCCCACCTTGCTTATCTTCTGGCTGTTTGACCGTAGACAAGATTTCTTCTTTTATATGTAGCAGGGTTAAGGGATGGTCGGGATTGTCAAAGATTTTAATTCATCTTTCATCCATCTACTGATTTGTTGTTCAGATGGGTTTCCCAGTACAAATGTTCCTTTTCCACTATGGAAAGTAGTATTGAAGAATCTGTAAATCTCCTCTTTTTTTGTCATCATCATCATCATCATCATCATCATCATCATCATCTTCTTCTTCTTCTTCTTCTTCTTCTTCTTCTTCTTCTTCTTCTTCTTCTTCTTCTTCTTCTTCTTCCTTCTTCTTCTCCTC
>NC_058134.1:91470113-91474469 GCF_016433145.1 Gracilinanus agilis | reverse complement strand
TTCTTCTTCTTCTTCTTCTTCCTTCTTCTTCTCCTCCTCCTCCTCCTTCTCTTCCTTCTCTTTCTTCTTCTTCTCCTTTCCCCCACCCCCTTACCTTTTGTCTTAGTATCAATTCTAAGACATTAAGGGCTAGGAAATTGGGGTTAAGTGACTTAATCCAGGGTCACACAGTTAGGAAGTATCCGAAGCTAGATCTGAACCTGGGTCCTACCAACTCAAAGCCTGGCACTATCCACTGTCCTACCTAGCTTCTATAGCTTCTTTCTTAAGGTACTTTATGCCCAATTAGCCCAGGAAGTCTAGTTCCCAAAGTTCTGGCCCTCTTTTTTGTGGCCAGGTCCTCTCTCTATGCTTTCACTTCACATGGATTCTTATAGCTTCCTTTATTTCAACTAGATACTTCTTCAACTCATCCATTAGGAGATGAGTCCCTCTTTGAATCTCTAGTACTCAACTTGTAAAGGTTATATGGATAGCTGAGAAGCACAGTTACATAGAGGTATGGTCCACCATTCTTCATCCTATCACAGTCACTTCCTTTCTGAATTTACTCAAGGGACTTACTCTTCTTCTCATATAGAAATTACCCCATCTGACCATATTTTTATAGTTAGTTTAACACTTCATTATCTAGTTACTTTTCTGTGATTAGGTCTAGGAATGAGTTAAAGAACAACTTTATATGTAAAATGAGGGAAATGATAAAGTACCTTCCTCACAAAGACATTGTGAAGCTCAAATTTTAGATGTCAAAATGATAAATATCAATTATTATTATCATCATCATCACTACTGGCTAAAGTACAGCTTGGAGTTTTTCTTTGAAAAGTTTTCTTTTCCTCTAGTATTCTTCCTTTCTCCATTCCCCACATCTCATGGATGAATGAGAACTTGCTACATCATGGATTTGATGTAACAGTTCTATTCAATAAGTAGAGAATCATGATTCTAGATCTAGATGGAAACTGAAAGGCTATTTAGCCACATTCAGAAGGAACATGTTGGGGGATTCGCTCACAAGGGAGTTAAGCATCAGAGATGGGATGTGAACTTCTATCACTTTCCAAAGAAGACACAAATGAATTTGTATAGAGTAGGGTAATCCCAAGGTTTTTATCCCCCTAACTAAAGTTGTCAGGGCACATTATAGGCTAAACTAAGTAGATCTTGCTTGTCCTTAGCATTTCCCAAGCTCCTTTTTCCTGAGCAGCAAGAGGGTATAGTAGATAAAGTGCTGGGTTTGAAGTCAGGAAGAGTCATCTTTCCTACTTCAAATCTAGTCTCATATACTTATCAGTTGTATAACCCTGGACAAGTCTTTAAAATTTTTTATCTTTATTTATTTTAATAAAATTTTTCCACATAAGTTTTCCAAAGTTATATGATTTATATTGTCTCCCTCCCTTCTTCCCTCCCCCTTCTAGGAGGTGACAAGCAATTCATTTTGGGTTTTACATGTATTATCACTCAAAATATACTTCCATATTATTCATTTTTGTAAATAAATAATCTTTTTAAACCAAAACCCCCAAATCATATACCCAGATAAACAAGTGATAAATCATATGTTTTTATCTGCATTTATATTCTAACAGTTCTTTCTCTGGAGGTGGATAGTATTCTTTTTTCATAAGTCCATCAGAATAGTCCTGGATCATTGTATTGTGTTAGTATCCAAATCTATCACATTTGATCTGTTCCACAATACTGATGTTACTGTGTACAATGTTCTCCTAGTCCTTATTCCACTCTGCATCAGTTCATGTAGGTCTTTCCAGCTTTTTCTGAAATCATCCTGTTCATCATTCCTTTTAGCACAATAATGTTCCCTCACCATCATACACCACAATTTGTCCAGCCATTTCCCAAATGAGGGATATTTCTTTAGTTTCCAGTTCTTCCTGGGCAAGTCTTTTAATCTTGTTTAACCCAGTTTCCTCATCTGTAAAATGAACTGGAGAAGGAAATGGAAAACCCCAAAAGGAGTCAGGAAGCATTGGGCACACCTGAAAAACCATTAAACAACTCTTTACTTTAAGTATTCTTTTTTATTATTGATGTAGTCCCACTTCTAGATACATAGTACCCTAATACTCACCCTAGATACCCAGAGAACCCCACTTTAGTGTTTTGTTGAAGTCTATGTTCCCTGTGGAGAAGAGGAAAGAGCCTTAGGTCTACTATCAAAGGACCTGATCACTTAATATTTATGTGACCATAAAGAAATCACTTAATCTCTCTGGACCTGTTTCCTTAACTGTAAAAGATGAAGGCTGGTTTAGCTTCTCCCTAGGTCTTCTCTTCCAGGTCTAAATATATGGCACTATGATCCTAGATCTAACATGACATAGTGGTTAAAGAGCTGACTTCAGAGTTGCAGCTTGGCTAGCCTCTGCCACATACTGTTTGTGGGAAGCTGGCTAAAACACTTGTGTACATGCAAACAACTACGTACAAAGTATATATGTGATAAATAGGAGATAATCAGTAGAAGGAGAGATTAGAATGAACAAAATTCTCAGTACATTTTTCTTGATTGATGACTGAGAGCATTATAAAGCTTCATCATCTTGCATGTCAATTTCCATTGTTTGGAATTGGGGATAGAAATTAGTAGGTATAAAAGACTAAGATGAATCTGATTTAGGATATACACTGAAAGTTGTTTCTTTGTCATCTCTTTCTTTTTTGGACAAATCCCTCATATGAGTTTATTTTGTCAAGATTTATCTTCTTTCAATAGGTAGAGTTTAGAAACCATTCTCAATTACTCGAGGTTATTTATTACTTGAGCTTCAGTTATTTTAGGCTTGATTGATCAGGCTTATTGGCTTACATTATCTATAGTAGCAATCCCTATGCTACTTGAACAGGCACAAAGTTTCTCAAGGATATTATATGATGTTCATTATAATATGCCTTGGAGTCAGACAATCATAGAATCATAAGTCAAGAGTTGGAAGAAACCTTAGAAGAACTCTGGTCTAAATGCCTCATAGTACTAATGAAGAAGCTGAGACCCAGAAAGATTAAGTGACTTGTCCAAGGCCACAAATACAGCCAACTCAAGATTCAAAGTCAGGTAGATACCGAAACTTAAGTTAAAAACTGCCTCTGCTAAACACAAGAACCAATTCTGACCCTTACTGGCATGTGACTTTGGGATAGTAATTTAAACTTTCTGAGGCTTGGTTTCTTCATCTGTAAAAAAGGAAACATTAATGTCTGCCCTCCTTCCTTCATGGGGCTGTTATAAGAAAAATGTTTTATAAACATATGTAAGTTTATAAGTCTATATAAATATGTTGTGTATTATAAGTCCATATAAATGTGTGCTTGGGGAATGTATCCGGTTCTTTTAAAATTATTTTTAGTAGCACCTTAAATACACTAACTTTAACTTGACAATGTTTTTAATAAAGAGATTCTTTGAAGATATTCCTTAGAGGTATCTAGACTGGGGAGGCCTTTATCTTGGTAGTGGGAGATGAATTTGGAAGCTGAAAAATTGGCAGCTTTTTGGCTAACTATTCTTGTTAGTACCATCCTGTTGCTGACTATTCAGAAACTTCTTTTTAATTGTCTCAGAGAGTTCATATAATTTCCTTTGAAAAGAAAAATATAGGCTACCTTCTTTGGGGGACAATTAAGTGGACATAACTTGCTGAGATGTCCCGTCCACTTTTGTCAGTCTATGTCATAGACTCTAGTCTGCTGAAGTCAAGAATGGACCGAGAAAAATTTTGTAGAGTTAAAAGTAAGGTGTCTTGTCTATTACTGGGACTGTTTTCAGAATGATAATTTCTCTCGATGTATGACTTATATGCCAAGTCTCTTCTTCAAAGAGAGACTAGCCAAGTATGAGTAAAGCAGTCAATTTGATGACAGAGCTCCTTAGAAGGTGTTTCTCATGCTTACCACTGGGTGTTTCATAGCATTTAGAGCATTATGAATCTAGCAATTCAGCCTTTCTGACTGTGGGACTCAAGAGTACCAGGATTTTTTGACATACATACACACAAAAAAAACCATCTGATTAACACACATGAATTAGGGCAAAAAGACCAAATCAATTACCCATTATTACAGCTATATAACTTATTGCTACTGGTTATCTTAGAAGGATTGGGTCAAGTAGTAACTAAGACTTTAGTGTGCTTTTTTCACATGGATATTAGATTATGTTGGCCATGCTGAAAAAGCTACTCATCTAGAGAAAATTATTATTATCCTGGACAATTACAGGTATTACTGGGTCACATACTCTCTCTCACCTCTTCTTTCTCTTTCTTTCTTTCTTTCTTTCTTTCTTTCTTTCTTTCTTTCTTTCTTTCTTTCTTTCTTTCTTTCTTTCTT
>NC_058134.1:91361645-91469799 GCF_016433145.1 Gracilinanus agilis | reverse complement strand
TTCCCTCCTTCCTTCCTTCCTTCCCTCCTTCCCTCCTTCCTTCCTTCCTTCCTTCCTTCCTTCCTTCCTTCCTTCCTTCCTTTCTTGCTTTCTTGCTTTCTTGCTTTTCTTCTGCTTTGTGTTGCTGTCTGATTGTAGTTGACTGAGCAATGATCTCAAGATGGAGAGCTTTGTGGGTTTGCTAGGCTGGGAGATCCTAGATCCTCCGTTGACAGTAGTTGCATTGGTTCCCTTGTTGAAGGCAGCCAATAGCAGGAGGAGGTTGCATCTAACCTTGAACCTGCTATGAAACCTGGAAGGAATTGTTTGGACAGAGCAGAGTTGAGGTGATGTGAGAAGTGCCATTTTATTACTACAAACTACTTGATGGCTTTAAGTCCTAATTCCTCAGGAGAATGTAGCAGTTGTTATAAGCTGCTCTTTCTGTTTAAGTTTTTCTTTTAATGCAAGCTTGTAGGTTTTGTGTATGTTGGACATTTATTTTGTGTAGAGAAAATAAATAGCTGTCTCATATGTGATTTATATGGCACATTGAGTATTTTTCTATTCTGCACTTTCAGGAGATTCAAGACATGAGTCAAATCTTAGCAGTTTCCCCCCTCCCCTTAATTTCCAGGGTAAAGGTATACAGAGCCAAAGAATTCATGAGGAAGAATGTCAACCTTCTTTTAGGTGATCTATTTCCCCCAGAATTAAACCCAGTCCATGTGAGCATAAGTACAAAGCTGAGTGGGGCCCTTTAGTGGAGAGGGAAAGAGTGTGACTGCTAAGTCCTCTAGGGCCATTAGCAATTTTTAGACAGATGTATCTTGTTTATGCAGTTAATATACGTTCAGCTAATATACATCTAAAAATTTTAAGTAATTTTAATTCTTTCGAATCGAAGTATAATTTAAGAATATAACAATTCATAATTTAAAAGAATCCATGGTAGAGCCCTTTTGTCACAAGAATAATCAATATGGTTTGGAAATTTAATTTCTCATATATCATATTTTGGGATATAAGATATATATCAAAATTTGGAAATCTGAGTTTATATGCATGTAAATTTCAGTTGTTTTTACACATATTTTACTTCCTGGACATTTTGAGTAGACTCATAAGAACTCTCATAGACTCATAAACCTGTGACCTGCAACATTTTGGCACATGTTATTGTTTTTCAGTTTTATCAGAGTCTTTATGACCTCATTTGGAGTTTTCTTGGCAAAGGTAATGTAATTGTTTGCCATTTTCTTTTCTATCTAATTTTACAGATGAGGAACTGAGGCAAACAGGGTTAAGTGACTTGCCTAGGGTCACACAGCTAGCAAGTGTCTGTGGCCAGATTTGAATTCAGGAAGATAAGTCTTCTTGAATCCAGACCCAGCACCCTATCCACTGCTCCCCCAAGCTGCCTCTTGGCACAAGAGGTGCTTAATAAATCCTAGTTGATTTGACTCATCGACAAACTCATCTTCCAGGGCTAGAGTAATCCTTCTACTATTACATTCTATGTGGCATGATATACATTCAACAAATACTTCTCATACTCCTAAATGTGCAAACACCATGCTAGATGGTATGAATGAGGGATAAGGGACAAAGAAGCCCATAGAATTATCCCTAACCTCAAGGAGCTGATAGTTAATTGGAGAGAAAAGGTATGGACCTAAGTAAATATAGGTCCACCCAAATAAAAGCTAGGAGGATTCAACACACCAATAATAGAATGTCATGTTTTAAAGTTACTTACAATACATTCACTTAATAAATTAATTAACAAGAATTTATTGAGCACTGACTAGTAGCCAGCTCCTTTGCTAAGTGCTAGGGATGCAAAGAGAGGTAAAAAAAAAGGAGAGGCTCTCAAGGGGGTTAGATTCTAAGGGAGAAGGTGACAAATAGGCACATTTTTTATTGTTCACTCGTTTCAGTTGTGTCTGACTCTTCATGACCCCATTTGGGGTTTTCTTGGCAAAGATACTGGAGTGGCTTGTTATTTCCTTCTTCAGCTCATTTTACGGATGAGGAAACTGAGGCACACAGGCTTAAGTGACTTGCCTGCCCAGGTTACATACAAGATACAGAGTGAATAGGAGGAAATGTTAGAGGGGAAAGCTCTAGCACCTGGGGGCATGGAGAGAAAGTCGTTCTATAGAAAGTGATCTTTGAGTTGAGGATTAAAGAAAGTGGAATTTTAAGAAGGGAAAGTGAGGAGGGAAGCTAAGTCAGGTTTAGAAGACAGTCAGTGCAAAGCTCCAGAGATGAGAGATGGAGTATTGTGTGTACAGAGCATGAGTAGGCTAATATTGCTGAACCATAAGATTATATGGAGAAGAGTGAAGTATAAAAAGACTGGACAAGGAGGATAGGGCCCAGATGAATTAACTAGTGATTATTATTAGAATAAAAAGTATAAATATTCAGGGATTAGACATTTAGAGGCAGCTAGGTGGAACAAGTGATATAGTGCCAGACCCGGAGTCCTAACTCAAATGTGGCCTCAGATTCTTCCTAGCTTGTGACCCTGGACAAGTCACTTAACCTTGTTTGCCCAGCCCTTGCCCTTCTGCCTTTTAGACAGGAAGTAAGAGATTAAAAAAAACTAAAGTTGATACCAACCTGTGGATAGAATGGCTCACCAGATGTCTTATACAACCCTCCTTGGTAAATCATTCTTTAGAGTTAAACATAAAGTAAAGTAAACTCAGTTTTCATGAACTCCCCAAAATGTCCATCTCTGAAATGCCATGGCCGCTTGAGACTTGACCTATGGGGGAGATGGTGTGACTAGCAGAGCCTGATGACCCTCTAAAATATAACAGAGAAGTTGCCATAATTCTACATTTTCATAAAAATGGAAGTCTCCAAACTGTGAATGCTGAAACAATTCCATCATAGCTAGAAAAGCCACTTTCCTTCTCATGTTTTCAGAAAGTTCAAGAAAAGGGGCAAGAAAAGGCCCAAAGAGCCTAATTATTTTTTATCTAACTTAAGCAATGGGCAGGAGAATATGTCCTTTTTAACATAAAGTTCTAAAATCTCTCAGTTCGAACTCTCATCCACAGAAACACTCGGTTGAAGCAAAAATTCATACAACTTTTAGGTTTGCTTGGGGGACCCAACTTCTGAATCCCCTAATAATATGTCTTTGAACAGCTGGGGTTTACTTGTCTTCTCCTAAAGTCTCAGCCCTTTCCATTTCAGGGAATTTTTCCTCCCCCTTCACACATTAACATCTGCCAAGAAAAAAAGAAAGAAGAAAGAAGAAGAAAAAAATTCAGCTAAGAAGAGAACTCTGGGTGACTTCAGTGACCACAGCAGAGGTAAGTAAGGCTGGGAATTACTTTTCAATTTATTCCAGCCAGAGAGAAATGGAGTTTAAAAATTCAAGTTAAAAATGGCAGGGGAGAGAAATGTGCTTAGAGGAATGAAATATCTTTTCCTTCCTTCCTAGGATAAAGCCACTTTTCATTTAAGGTTCAATTCTTTGAGATCTGGAGATAGCTTGACATAACACTCTGACGTGGACCCCTACATGGGAGTGAAATACTTTCAGATGCTTCCATTTGTCTTAGCTTAACAACCATTCCTTTTACTGATATGTTGAATCACCAGAGACAAACACATAGTATTGGAAAACTGAAATGACAAAAAGAAGTTAATTCTTTCTTACTCCTTCCACCACTTTCCAACTAGATGTTCTCAGTCCTCCCCACCCCCAAACAAACAAACAAACAAACACAACAACAACAAAAAACAACTAGAGTTACCAAAAGAAAATTGCTTGTTTGGTTTGCTACTGCCATTCCAGAAAGAAGAGGGTGAAGGTTTTTTTGGAAAATGAGGTCCTGGTAGTCCTGTCTGCAAATATGAGACCTTGACTGCTCCAGGCTACCATTTTCTCATCTGTCAAATGAATTCTTATGATCTCCATCGTCCATTCTAGGGCTAACGTCCTGTGATGCTAGGAGATATTATCATAAACAGTCTGTCACAGAAGGCTCGTGACCTGGCTGCTCTACTCAGAAGGACTCATATGATTCTTAGAAATCCTGCCTCAATGCCAAGTCTAGAGGCAATTACTCTTGTCCATCTTCCAGATAAATTATTTAGCTTTTCAAAAGTCAAAGTTCAGTCGATGGCAGATGAAATTCTCCTTCTCCTTCTGATGCTTGTGACTTGTGGATCCGAGGTCCTTAACCTCCCTTTCCTAGCCTCTAAAATAAAGGGATTATAAATTAGATGGTCTTCAACATCCCTCCCAGCTCAAGATGAGTAATTTTAAGACCCCTTATTTTCTGCAAATGAATAACTGTAAGGAAACCATTAAACAGACTCCTAGAGTTGGATTTGAAATAATGAATAAAATAAGATCAGTATTTGTTGATTGGCAGGGAAGGAGGGGGGACCTACATTAGCAGCTAGGTGACAAAGTGGATGGAGCTCTGGGCCTGGAGCAAGGAAGATTTGCTTACTCTCTGTGTGCCCCTAAGTAAGTCACTTAACTTCTATTTGTCTCAAGTTTTCTTTTCTGTAAAATGAGGATAATAATATTACCCACCTCTCAGGGTTGTTGTGAGGATCAAATGAGATAATACTTGTAAAGTACATAGCACAGTGCCTGGCATATTGTAAGTGCTATAAAAATGTTCGCTATTATTAAAGCTCTTAGCATAGTGTTAGGAGCATAGAAGTTGCCATATGCAATTTGGAATTATGCCCAAAGAGGTATAAAAGAATGCATACCTTTTGATCCAGTAATACCACTACTAGGTCTGTATCCCAAAGAGTTAAAAAAAAATGAGAAAGGACCTGTTTGTACAGAAATATTTGCAGCTGATCTTTTTGTGGTGGCAAAAAAATTGGAAACTAAAGGGATGTCCTTCAGTTGGGGAACGGCTGAACAAATTGTGGTTTATGATGGTGATGGAATACTATTATGCTATTAGGAATGATGAACAGGATGGTTTCAGAAAGAGCAGGAAAGACCTTCATGAACAGATGTGGAGTGAATTAAGCAGAACCAGGAGAACACTATATAGAGTAACTGCAATATTGTGGAACGATCAAACATGATAGACTTTGCTACTAGCAGTAGTACAATGATCCAGGATAATTCTGAGCACTTATAACAAAGAATGTTATCCACCTCCAGAGAAAGAAATGTTGGAGTCAGAATGCAGATGAAAGCATACCATTTTTCACTTGTTTACTTGAGTGTATGTTTTGGGGTTTTGATTTTATAAGATTATTTACTTGCAAAAATGAATAATATGGAAATATGTTTTACATTGATAATGCATATATAACCCAGATTGAATTGCTTGTCAGCTCTGGGAGTGGGGAAGGAAGAGGGGACAGAGACAACTTGCATCATATAATGTGGAAATTTGTTATTAAAATAAAATAAAGATAAAAAAGGAAGTTTCCATTTAAATATTTATTCCTTTCCTTTCTCCCTTTCAACATTGCCAGATGTAGTTGTCAAATCAAAGGTTGTTTTTAACTAGCTATTTTACTTTTTATGTTACAAGGAGGGGTTTGATTTTGGGTTTGGGAAGGGGTAGGGATGGCTACAATCCTGAAAATCCATTCATTGTCTAGATCCAGATTATCCAGGTATCCAATAAAGGCATCAATAAAATCTTAAAAAAAAAATTAACCTAAGAGGCATAGTACATGCCACAGCTCTGTTTGTGATGCTATGAAGGCAATATATTTAAGAGATAAATAATCCTTCAGGATTTGATTTCTTCTGTAGGCTAAGTGAATAGCAGATACACTTGATGAGCGTTGTGAAGTCAGATCATCTCATTCTGGAAAGTCTTGATTCAGAGAAGTTTCTTTCCTGTTTTGTTTTAATGGAGGCAAGCAGAAGCTTTAAGCTGTCAGATTTACCCAACACATAGATGGAAACTCTGTTCTGGTGTGCTCCTGGACCTTCCATCTCTCGTCCCTGAATGTTTCTAAGCTTCTCTAACGCGTTTCTCTCCCCTCCTCTCGCTGCCCAGTCTCAGATCTGGACATTTCTGTTGTCAGCCGGAGGTGTGCCGAATGTGACACTTTCTGAATTCAGAGATGGGATAATTCCTTATTTGTATCTCTGTTTCCTATGAGCTGCTCTGCCGTCCCCCAGGGAGCTCTTGCTGCCATCAGCTTCACACAATCAAAGCAGGCAGACAGCAAATAGGAAATCCCAGGAAAAGTGTCACACGGAACGGACAAGCAGTGGAAACCCAGTCCCAGGTCAAAGCACTGACAAGTCGAACTCACTACCTACCAAGGAACAGGGGAGAGAGCTGCTTGGCTTTCTCGGTGCCCTGGATGCGAAGGCAATGATTGATTCACTGACCATCACCTATCAGGTCTGTCTAAAAACCCAGGCTTCGTGGGCGAAGGAGTTGATTTCATCTCTGCTGATATTACATCTAAGCCTAAAGTTGAAGGTACAAATGGAATTTGGATTCCCTAAGAGAAGGCTTCAGCAAAAGAAGAGATTTAAGGCCAAGACCCCATTTATAATAAGAAATGCCAGGATCCTTAGGGCATTCTTTTTGGGGGGGGAGGGTAGTTAGTCTGGGAAACAGGAAGAACTTGGTTCAAATCCCACCTCTGACTTATAGTGGCTACATGACCCCAAGGAAATAACTGCTCAGTGGTTCAACGAATAGAGTACTGGACCTGGAGTCAGGAAAATCTGAGTTTAAATCCAGCCTTAGGTATTGACATAAGTCACTTGGCCTCTGTTTAACTCAGTTTCCTCATCAGTA
The DNA here is from genome assembly GCF_016433145.1 of Gracilinanus agilis. Lineage (NCBI taxonomy): Eukaryota > Metazoa > Chordata > Mammalia > Didelphimorphia > Didelphidae > Gracilinanus > Gracilinanus agilis. The sequence goes on along the minus strand of NC_058134.1, from coordinate 91,463,041 downwards.
AAATGGGAATAATGATAGCACCTACATGCCAGGGTTGTGAGGATCAAATGAGATAATGATTGTTGAGTATTTAGCACAGTGTCTGGCAATAGTAAGCACCGATATAAATGTAAACTATTTTTAAAATTTACTATTTTTTAATGGATTAATACATGATTCATGCTCTTTCCTGTCCCTCCTCCCACCCACCCCCCAAAGCCAACGTGCAATTCCGCTGGGTTTTACATGTGTCAATAAATGTAAACTATTAAGCAGCTTCCTGGGTCTATGAAGGCAGATAAGGTACCAACTGGCACTAGTCAGGTTTCTTTATTCAGGAGTTTCTTAAACTAGTGGAAGCCAATCCTTGTCTTTACTTAATAACCACACAAAACAGCTATGAAAACTCTTCATCCTGCTGGTACTTTTTTTTTTTTTTAAATTCTTACCTTCCATCTTAGAATCAATACTGTTTGTCAGTCCCAAGGCAGAAGATCAGGAAGGGATAGACGATGGGGGTTAAGTGACTTGTTCAAAGTTACACTGCTAGGAAGTGTTTGAGGTCAGAATTGAACCCAGGACCTCTCCTCTCTAGGGCAGGCTCTCATTCCATGGAGCCAGGCAGCTGCCTCCACCCGACTGGTGCTTCACACCTCCCCAGGTTGGTAGAACCTGCTTGAACCTACAGTCAGTCTCCTAGCAGAACCTTTGAGAAGCCAGGGTCACCTCCATGCCACAAAGAGGTGTCAGAGGAGAATTCCCACAGGGTCTTGAAACCTACCTCAAAGGACACTTTTACCAGGAAGATTTCTCTGATCCTCTCAAATCGTTAAGGACCTTTCCTCCATAATGTCTTCTAAGCTTTTAATCTTCGAATTCTCAGGTGTCCTTATCATGTAATTGATCTGGACCCATGATTTCATAGCGAACAGAATTCCTGATAAGAAAATTCCCTCCATCATTGAAGATCAACAGCTAAGAATGCCCGAGTGATTTTCCCAGGGTAACACAGCTGTTAGTCAGACTTAAATTCAGGTTTGTTCTGACTCAGAGGCTGGTCTTCTACATGCTATGCAGAAATGCTTCTCTTATCATGCAATCCTGGATTTTCTAGTCATCTGTGTTGGAATTATATCTCCCTAAGAGATTGTCTGCTCAATGAGGAGCTTGCACCAACTAGAGTGGCTGGTGGTGCCTTGCCCTTCTCGTAGTGCCTAGCCTAGTGGTCTGCACATATTATTAAGTCTGCATATATTTAGTATTGATTATGAGACACAGGAGATGCTGACATAGCATGCTCACATCAACGATGGCACCACTTAAGCAAAGGAAAATTGCAGTTGCACAAAGGAAATGTGACCAGAGCAAATCCAGGGACATCTCTATCCAAATGTTCTAAAGGATTATTTGTTCCCAATTATGGTAGAGCCTTCTGAACTCATACTGGATTGATCAGCCACAGCTGATTCTCTTCAAAAATGAAGGATAAACAACAACAATCTAGTGGGCTGCATACTACATTAGATATTTAACACTAAAAGGACTGGAATTTTAAAATACTTCAAAAGACCAAACTATGTCAATTGACATTGGATTTTTTTTTAGATCCATAAGGCAGAGAAAATAGGATGAATATTTTTATTTTAAAGTAAAGTTATAATATTTTTGTGTCAAAAGATGACCTCGGTCTTTCTGGTGTTGATAAACTTTGACTGAATGTCTAATTTTTTAATTTTAATAAAATTTAATAATTTTTAATTTTCTGGATCAGGGATGTGTAAGAATGGTTCATCTGATTTTTGTGATAGTCCTTAAAAATGTTGGCAAATTAAAACAAAGCAAAATGTAAAAGAGAGAGAATTCCTGCCATCAAGGGAGCTGTATTTTAATGTGTGGAGGGAGAGTAGTATGTTACAGATACAGGGGAATGCTGGCTAAAGAACCCGATGAGTCCACAAGAATCTGAATGGAAACATACAGGAGATTGTCATTGTCTTTACTAGTAGCACTGGTAGTATTTGCCCTTCTCGTAGTGCCTAGCTGAGTGGTCTGTGCATATTATTAAGTCTACATGTATTTAATACTGATTGTGAAACACAGGAGATGCTGATTTGATTACCAGAGCAACAGTTGAAAAAAGGAATTAATGTATAATTATAGGTAGAGCAAATGGCAGGATACCTGGGAATGCCCTACTTTTTAACTGGATGGATGACTGGATGGAATGGGAAGCATGGTTTGATATGATAGATATGAATTAGGTGACTTTGTACACACCTAATAATCAAGACAAGCTTAGCCCCAGTGCATAGTTCTACATTTCCTCAGGTAGAAGGGGAGGAGAGAGAAAGAGGTCTTGAGAGCTTTGCTCCAGTCCATGTTACTACTTAACATAGTCATATGACACCAACAGAAGAATATTAGTGATAAGAATGGTAAACTTTTTAACTTTCTAAGTCTCTCTCTTAGCCCTCTTTTTTTATCTTATTTCTTAATGTAAATTACCTCTATTTCCCCCTCCCTTATCTTATCCCCTAGCTCTCTTTTTTCTTAATCTATAAGCCCTTCTAACATGCCCTCTCTTAATCTTTATCCCTCACCCTCCTATTCCCTTATAAGTGAAGAAGAACTTTACTTTTTTTTTTCAGAGACAAACTTGAGAGTGAATTTTCCCAAAGCACTTTAATTCACTCTCCTCCTCCTCCTCTTAAATTCAGGGCCCAGACATCTATAGACTGATGGACAAACTCTCTTGGTTGTCCATCCAGTTGTGTATATCATAGTCTAAGCAAGAGGCATTCCTTATCTACCTGATATTTCCTGAATAGATAATTAGACTGAACTCTTCTGAATGAAATCTGGATCTCATTTAATTGTCTCTACTGTGTTAGTGGGCTTTTGTACTAAGCACAATGTCATCTGCAAGAACCAATCCTTTCTAGAGAATCCCTCTTTATTATGGAATTATACTCTTTGCTGGAGTCCTCTATGACAACGGCCAGCATTCATCGTTCTGTTTTATTCCTCATTTAATTTTAATAACTATAGGATTGAGAGGTAGCATACAGTAATGGTTAGAGAACTGGGTCTCAGAGAGAGTGCGAGTTTGAGCCTCATCTTTGATGCTGTGACTGTGTGATCATTTTAATTCTGGGTGCTCTAGGCAACCCTCTAAGAGTCTAAGCTGCAAAGAAGATGCCAACCTGCATTGGTAGAATCAGTTTCCTTATTCAGGAATAGAACTGGCATCTATTATGTGAGGGCTTTCTGAGCCCCTTTCAGGAATGCTCCTCTGTCTTTGGTGTCTACCTTTCACCCAACTCTCACTTGTGGCTCCAAGAATCTGTAGCAGGCACAGTGGTCACACCCTGGTAAAACTGTCTTGGCAGATGGGCTAAGTTAATATCATCAACAGACCTCAAACCTGTTGGTGAGTTTGGGGATGTCTATGCCAAGCATGTGAAGACTTCCCTCATTGTAAAGGGTGGATGAGAACAATTTGTTCCAATGATCATGAAGGCAACTGAAAAAGGCACTGTGGAATGCTTAGAGTTTGGTCAGACATGGAAGATACCAAGGTCATCCTCTGCCCCTTGGGCGATCACTAGTCATCTTGGCTTTTGTCTTGCCACTAGACTGATGACTCTGCAAGAGAAAATGAGACTGATGACTTTATGCAACTGCGCCTCACTTAAATCCAATTCACTCATAAATCAAGACATCACTTCATGGTATCATTGGTGCTCTTCAAAATGAAGAATGAAGAACATCCATGACCTCATAGATCTGTGCCTAATTAAGAGGGTTATGGGACAAAATGATCTCTTTCCCACCCCTCACTTTTCTAAAGCACACAGCACCCAGTATTCTCGGGTAGTCTCCCATCCAAGTATAAATTAGGTTCAACTCTGCTTAGCTTTTGAGATCAAATGAGATTGGGTACATTCAGGGTGGTATTTCTGTAACCAAAAACGATCTCTTTCGATGAATCTTGAATCCTTTTCATCTTTAATATACACAAACAAGGTTCTTTGCTCATAGATAAGTGATCACAGTATCTCCCCCCAAAGAATCCTTTCATACACTAATGCTTGGAAACAGATCAGAGTACATAAAATGTATATGTTGCTGACTTCTGAATCACAGGATATTAGAACTAGAAAGGGGCTTAAAGATGATCTAATATAGCCCTTCATTTGACAGACTGGGAAACTGCAGGTAGGAAGGTATAGTGATTTATCCCAAAATCACACAACTTACAAAGAGATAGTTAGGACTCAAATGCAAGTGTTCAGATTTTTTTAATCTAGTACTTTTTTCACTATACCTTCCAGATACGCATTTATCATGTGTCAGACATTGTGCAAAGCACTAGAGATACAAGAATGAAGATGGAATAGTTCCCGCATTCAAGAAGATCACATTCTTTTGGGGAGACAATACAGAATCAGAAAAATCAGAATTGTTCTGGATCATTGTATTGCTGTTAGGAGCAAAGTCTGTCACATTTGATCATTCCACAATATTGCAGTTATTGGGTGTAATATTCTCCTGGTTCTGCTTTTTTCACTCTGCATCAGTTCCAGCTCTTTCTGAAATCATCCTGTTCATCATTCCTTACAGCACAATAGCATTCCATCACCATCATATACCACAGCCATTTTCCAATTGAGGGACATCCCTTTAATTTCTAATTCTTTGCCACCACCAAAAAGAGTAGCTATAAATATTTTTATACAAACATGTCCTTTGCCATTTAAAAAAATCTCTTTGGGATCCAGATCCAGTAGTAGTATTACTGGATCAAAAGGTATGCATTTTTATAGCCCTTTAGGCATAATTCCAAATTGTTTTCTGGAATGGTTGGATCAGTTCACAACTCCACCCGCAATGCATTGCTGTCCAAATTTTGCCACATCTCTTTCAATATTTATCATTTTCTTTTACTGTCATATTGGCCAATCTGATAGGTATGAGGTGATACCTCAGAATTGTTTTAATTTGCATTTCTCTAATCAAACTGGTTTTAGAACATTTTTTCATATCATTATCGATAACTTTAATTTCTTCATCTGAAAACTGCCTATTTATATTCTTTGACCATTTATCAATTGGGAAACAACTTGGGTTCTTATAAATTTGACTTAGGTCTTTATATATATGAGAAATGAAACCTTTATCAGAGAAAGTTTTTATAAATTTTTTCTTTCAGTTTGTTGTTTCTCTTCTAATCTTGGTTGCATTGGTTTTGTTTGTACAAAACCATTTTAATTTAACAATCAAAATTATTCATTTTACAATTCTTTCCTTCTTCAATTTTACAGTTCTTTCCTTTTCCATAGATATGACAAGTAAACTATTCTATATTTCCCTAATTTGCTTATAATATCATGCTTTATGATTAAGTCATATGCCCATTTTGACCTTATCTTGATATAGATAAGGTGAGATATTGAACTAAACCTAATTTTTGTGATACTGTTTTCCAATTTTCCTAGCAGTTTTTGTCAACTAATTTCTTCTTATCCCAAAAGCTGGGATCTTTGGGTTTATCAAACACTAGATTGCTGAGGTCATTTACCCCTAGTCTATTCCATTGATCAACCCTTCTATTTCTCAGTGATTCTTTAATTATCTCTCCTTGATCTATTTTCCAAGAAAGTTTTTCCTATACCATATTTCACATTTTCTTTTGTTTCTTCTGTATTTTTTTTACTTTGTTTCATTGTTTCTTGATGTCTCACAGAATTCTTGATGTCTCACTTGGCCAATTCTAATTTTTTAGGATTTATTTTCTTCAGTGAGATTTTGTAACCCTTTGATCATCTAGCCAATTCTGAGTTTTAAGAAGTTATTTTCATCAACATTTTTTGTGCCTCTTTTACTGTTCAGCTGATTTTGGTTTTTAAAGAGTTCTTCTTCAGTATTTTTTGTGCCTTTTTTTACCAATCAGTTAATTTTCATGCATAGCTATCATTTTCATAATTTTTCTCCTATTGTTCTTCTCTGATTTAAACTTTTATGTTTCTTTAGCTTTTTAAAGATTTCTTATTGAGTTTATGTAAAATCTGCAATGTTTTTTGAAGCTTTGCTTGTAGATGTGACATTGTTAGCTTCCTCTGAGTTCCTGTGTTGAGCTTTCTCATTTTCATAGCACCTTTTTTATGGTTGAGGTTTGTGTTTTGTGTTTTTTGTGTTTTGGGTAGCTATTGTCACTATTTGCACATTTTTTCTGGCCTATTTCTTAACTTTGAACTTTGTGTTAAGATTGGATTCAGCTTATTTATGAAGAGATTTCCTGGCCTGAGATTCTGTCTTTTGCACCCTTCTGTTCTTTCCTCAACTTAGTCTGGGAGCCTGTAAGTTTTCAGTATTTCGAAAATAGTATGATCTGGGGAGATGTCTATTTACTGAATTCCTTGTTTGTGCACAACTCCTTACAAAGGTAGGGCTCCTGTTCCCTTGAGACCTAGACTATTCTCCTCTGCCTTGGAACTGTGACCTGGAACTACCTAATGGGCAACCTCTAGATAGCATATATTCCTGCTCACAGTTCTAGTACATGGTTCTCCTGGGATCTCATTCTGCCCATGTATTCAGGTTCCTTTAGTTTCCCTGGACACCTGACTTCTCCCTGCCATTGCTTTACTATATAGCCCAATACCATTTCTGCTGCTTTGATCTTAGCCAAAACCTACCTCAATGTCCATAGACCTCTCTGAATTTCTTCTTAAGTTAGGATGAAAATTGTCTCACTGTGACTTTTTCTTGAATTTCCCACTTATAATTTGGGTTAGTATGTTTTTTAGATCATTGTGGAAGAGGTTGGTTGGGGGGGGGGGCAGAGGTTTGGCAAATTGCTAAGCTCTTTCACTCTACCATCTTGACTTCAACTTAAGTATACAACTTTGACCTATAGCTCACATTTAGATTACACATAAAAATTTTACCAAGTGTTTTCCTTAGGGACAATCCAGTAGGGTAGATAATAATCACATGGATAATGAGATTATCCCTTTTTCTTAGATGAGAATGGAGGTATATTAGGTTGAAATGACTTAAAGTCACACAGTCAGTTAAAAAACAATGGGACTAGGATTGGAATCCAATTTTTTCAACACTAGACCCATTATACCACTGTCTCTCAGCAATTCTGGAGCAGATAACTTTTCTTCTTTGAAGCATGGGAGATCATATAAACATTAAATTATTTATTAATCATTTCCTGCTTCTCTTTCTCAGCTTTAAATCTATACTTTTGAGATGGGTAAAAGCAGTAAGTCAGAATAGTCATGCAGAAAAAAAAACACACATACACACACACAAAATACATATACAAAGTTTCCCAAAAATCTTAACTTATTTTTGCACTTTAATAACTTCAGAATCAGAAATACTTCAAGCTTACAAAAATAATATATGCAAGGTCAACTATTTACACCTTTAAATATTAATTATTTTTCAAAATCTGACATAATTGCCATCATGTGCTATACAATACTCTAGTTGATTTTCAAACTTATTTAAAACCTTTCAAATCATCTGCTTTTTAAATTCTGAAAGGATTATGTTTATAATACTAGCCATAAGGATCTAAAGAATAAGATTTGGGTGCATATGTGACAATTTTGAGGTGACCTCACAAGAAAAAAGTCTAATTGACACAAACCAGGTAACTGAGGTCATTAAGCAAAAGGACTTCATCTGCTGATATAGTCTATGGGAAAATTGTCATCTAGAAACTGTCATGCGAACATGCATAATAGCAGGCTTGTCTTGTCTTGTTAAATTTAAAAATTATTATTAAAATTCATAAAATTAACTAGGTAAAAAGAAATGTAAATAACAGGTGGTGTTCTTATACATTTGAAGGACTTTAAAAACAATTGAAGTTTAAAACAGTACTAAGTATTTTGGGACATTGTGTGATAATGTGTGTGTGTAGATGTATATGTAATATCTTCAAAAGATCCTCACAGCAAAATTTATTTGAATTTGCTTTCATCTGTGTGTGTATGTTGTTTCATTGACACCTAGATGATAGAGTATATACAGTGCAAGATCTGAAGTCAGTAAAATCTGAGTTCAAAGCTGGTCTCAGACATTTATAAGCTGTGTGGCCTGGACAAGTAATTTAGCCCTGTTTGCCTCAGTTTCCCCACATGTAAAATGAGCTGATTAAAGAAATGGCAGACCACTCCAATATCTTCATCAAGAAAATACCAAATGGAATCATGAAAAGTCAGACATGATTGAAACAAATGAACAGCAAAAAATGTGGTTTCATTGGTATAGGAAACTCTCAAGTAGGAGGAAATTCCATCTACCAGTACAACTCAGCACCTATTCTATAATTTATAGCTTTGGAGAGTTGGCTCAGACACTAAGAAGTTAAGTAACTTACATAAGTTCACACAGCCAATAAATAATAATAATAATAATAATAATAATAATAACAGCAATAGTCAGCATTTGTATTAGCATTTACTATGCACCAAGAACCATGCTAAATGCTTTATCAATATTATCTCATTTTATCATTTGATATGTCTCAAAAAGGTAGGATTTTTTTAAACCCTTAACTTCTGTGTAATGGCTCCTTGGTGGAAGAGTGGTAAAGGTAGGCAATGGGGGTCAAGTGACTTGCCCAGGGTCACACAGCTGGGAAGTGTCTGAGGCTGGATTTGAACCTAGGACCTCCCGTCTCTAGGCCTGGCCCTCAATCCACTGAGCTACCCACCTGCCCCCAAAGGTAGGATTTTAATGCACATCTTCCCAAATTCAAAAGCTGACTCAGTCTATTATATCACCCAGAAGCAATGACCCCTCACATTCATTTATCAGTAAATAAAATAAGTAAATGCCCAATATCATTTTTCAGAGGTTGGAGAGGTTTACAAAATTTAATAAAGAAGGAAAGGGTATGGACAGTTCCCAAAGGTTGGGAATCAGTGCAGTGGTAATGAGGAGAAGAACAGAGTGTTACCGATAGGATCTATTGATGCCCTTTAGTCTCGGCCCAAATTCCAGACTTCCACAATTGTCCTAGACTGGATTAAAATTTATGGAGTGGCCAAGAAGAGTTGATATATCTGGTTCAAAAACTGCATTCTGCCTCCTATATGATATGTGTAATGATAATGAAGAGATCTTTGTACTCATAAGTAATAACTTTGGGATTAGAGAGATTTTATTTGACTAAGAAAAAAATTTATTTTATAATGACCTGTTCTTGTTGGCAAAGTCATTCATTCAGGTCTCTATTTAAGGGAAAGAACTCAGAACTCTGACTGCCTCATCATTGCTCCAACACCTCCCAAGAAGATTTTAAAAGAATCTCCTCCCTTGGGGTTGGCATCCACTTTTAGTCTTCAAGATTGGGAGTGGGGAGGAATTATTTTAGTCCTTCCCAAACAAACTGTTTAACCCTTGGTTGAAACTTCTGGGGTGTGAATTTAAGGATAGCCCAGAGGAAAAGGTCCCTCTGCTGGCCCTGGCAGAGCAAAACAATGGACGTTCCCACACATTACCACAGTTCAAGGCAGTGAGATTTGGCTCATGCAGGAGAAGGAACTGCTTGGGAAGTTACACCAAAAAGGCAGACAGACCAACCCAAACTCAGATAGTAAAGAATATTATACTTGTCTTTTGACTCCTTGGTGTTGGCTTATCGGATGCCCCTGATCCCACTCTGTGGACTCCCCTAAATCCTTTATAATCTGGAAGCACCCTTCGACCCTTTCCTTTCCCATTAGTGTAATTAGAGTCATCAGAGCTCAGGGCTCCTCGATGGATCTAGTCTGATTTCCAAAAAAGAAAGCTGAGACCTAAAGAGAAGCAGTCTATCCCTCTCTCCTCCATTCTATAGAAAGTAGCAGTGAGATGATAGAAAGAATCTAATATCTAGATTCAGATTCAGCACACGGGGATTAGAACCTTGACTCCACCACTAACTGGCAACCATGTAGATCTGAGCATATTTCCTGGAATAATCAGCACATTTCAGGTATTTGAAAAAAGGGTGTTTGACATTTATCTCCATAATAATAAAGCCTCGTGTATATATCATGTTCTTCTCACAGCTGCTCTATGGAGTTGGCTGAAAATGCTAATGTTCCCATTTTAAAGATGAAGACACACAAAAAAGAACATGGAATTGAAACCACAAGTCTTGTGCCTATGTGTCCAAAGCTCTTCCATTACACCACACTGAAGAAAGGCCACAGAATTCAGAGGAAAAGCAAGTAGATCATAGCACCTGAGATCCAGACTTCCACTCCCTGACATGGTTCCCTGACTTCAAGGGTTACTGACTTCATCAGTGTCTTTTGAGAGGTTTGGTCCTTGACATTTTTATTTTATTTTTTGAAACCCTTACCTTCCGTCTTGGATACTATGTATTGACTCCAAGGCAGAAGAGTGGTAAGGGCAGGCAATGGGGGTCAAGTGACTTGCCCAGGATCACACAGCTGGGAAGTGTCTGAGGCCAGATTTGAAACTAGGACCCCCTGTCTCTAGGCCTGACTCTCACTCCACTGAGCCACCCAGCTGCCCCCAGTCCTTGACATTTTTAGAGAGTTGAGAGAATATATAAATATATGTAATATGTATATTGTAATCTTATAGAAAAGTTGTACAATAATTTTATTATTATATATTATAATATACTTTATTACATATGATATAATTAGATTATATGTTATATAATTATATATTATAATATATTATCTATTATATGTTTATATAATTATATATTGTAATATATTATATATTATAATGTGACATTATAATATATAAGTATAAGACTAAATTATGTACTATTATATTTGATTATTTATAATAATATATTATTATATATTATATTTTAGTCTTATGTTTATATATTATACTACCTTGTATTATAATATATAAACATTATTATATTATAAATATATTATTATATAAACTATATTATACCTTATATAAAATAAAATAGATATATTATGTTATATATCACATATAATATACATACATCTGATAGAATGAAGTATGTATATATACCATACTATAACAACATAAAAATTCTATTATGTATTATTACAATTCTATAATATATAACATTGTTAAGAAAAACATGCCTTTTTTCTTAACAATTTTGTCACTGAAATCATTGCTCCCAAATGGTGGTCTCTTCTATATCTAGATCATGCTGAGCCAATATGAGGCTGACTAGCTGCGTTTTTCATAAATCGCCATTAATCCAATTTGTTAACAACAACAAAAAAAGGAACTTCAGCACTAGCCTGGGAACTCCATTTTGCTGAACAGACATCCCTTTGTAACAACACAGGGGAGATGTCAGGTGGGAACATTCTTATCTAATGCAATCAGCAGGCATAGGCTCCGTCCTGTCACCAGTGACTCAGATGCTCCTTGACGACATCCCTCTGAACCCTCTACTTCAATGAATGTGCCTCCCCAGAACCTCAGTATTCTTGCCTTTACTGAAGAGAGAATTCTTTGAAAGTCAAGGAGAACAAGCACTCTGCATATCATAAAATAACATCAAGCAAAATGTGGCCGTAAGTGAATATAATTTGATGTTAAAAAATAAGGCATGATTCATAGAGCATCAAAACACCAAAAAACCCAGGCTAAAGGGAATATTAATGACAATGAATGGGAAGGGGAAGAAGGGGAAGTCCACTCTAGGAACTGACCATCCACAGGAATTGTTTATGGGAAATAATGGCTCCTTTGATGACCCATAATGCAAATTTCTAATGGTTTCCAGTGTTTCTATTAGAATGTGATGTAAAATCAGTGACACTGAAGAATTCCAAATTATCTTGAGAATAATATCAGTTAAATACTTCAGTGTTTTAAGTCAATGGTAGAACTTGGCAACCCTAAACTGAATATAATCAAGCCCTGCATTAACACAATCATAGTTTCTAGAATGAAGGAAGTGATAATTCCATTGTACTCTGCCCTGATTGGAGCAAATCTGGGGAACTGTATGCAAGTCGCTAGGCATAATGTTTTAGGAAGAACACAGATAACCTGGAGAGCACCTGTCCAGGGAATGATGCGTAGGATAGTGAGGAGATGAGGAGCCCTGCTTGAAGGAACAAGTGATGTTTGCTCTGAAGCAGGAAGACTTCAGGGGGACCCGATAAGTGTCTTTAAGAATCTGAAGGGAAATTATTAATTAAATAAAAAGTGGAAAAAAAGAATCTGAAGGGGTCTCATGCTGATAAAGGGCTTCTTTTTGTGAGGTCTCAGAAGGCAGAACTAGAAATAATGGGTGGGAAGTTGGGGGATTCTATTTTGACTTGATTTAAGAAAGAATTTCCCCAAAGTGGAATGGGTTACCCCAGGAGCTTGTCTAGAGATATTTAATCAGAGGATGGATGATCAATTTAGAGCCTAGTTCCCCTACCCACACCTTTCTAGTCTTCTTATACCTTATACTGCCACAAGCAGCAGCAGCCCCCTTTCTTCATGATGTACTCTTCAATCCAACAACACTGGCCTCTTTGCTCTTCATAAAAAATAAAAAAATACTTGGGGTCAGCTAGATGGCTCAGTAGATAGAGAGCCAGGCTTAGAGATGCTAAGTCCTGGATTCAAATCTGACCTCAGATACTTTGTAGTTCTGTGACCCTGGGTAAGTCACTAAATCCCCATTGCCTACCCCTTCCTACTCTTCTGCCTTGGAACCAATACACAGTATTGATTCTAAGATGGAAGTTAAGGGTTTAAAAAGAAAAAGAAGAAGATGGTTATGAGATCCAAATGAAATAATATATGTAAAGGGGAAGGAATCTCTTTGGAATGAAACAATCTTCAAAGTGTTTTTTAAGAAAGAAAAAGGATTCTTTATATAGTGTATAGAAAGAAGGCAATAACAGAGGACACACACTTGCAAAGGGCTCTATAAATGTCAGCTACTATTGTTTTACTCTTAAAATAAAAAGAGGGGCAGCTAGGTGACTCAGTAGATAGAGTGCTAGCTCAGAAGTCAGGAAGACCTGGGTTCAAATTTGGGCTCAGACATTTCCTAGCTGTGTGACTCCTCACTCCAGGGAAAATAGATTTCCTTTAGGTTTGTGGCTTAGGTTTTTTGGCTTTGGTTTGTCTTTGTTCCCTCTGAAAACAAAGTAATCGAATAAAAGAAAATTGTGGATGGGGGCTCCATTTCACCTTTGGCTGACCATGTGGGAGCATGGGAAATGGAGTGCACCCCCTCGTAGCTGCTGGCCCAAATTCTCATTCTCAGGACACAAAGTTTATGGCTACAGTCTTTTGTTCTTTCGATGAATATCAAGACAAGCAAATATTCTGCTTACTGTGCAGCAGCCCAGAAAAAGATATGTCCATATTAGAAACATTAGTAAGAGCTGCTTGGCTCCCCTCCAGAATGGCCTAGAAGGATGCAAGTTAAAATTTCCAGGTCTGACTTCATGCTGAGCATATCCTCTGGATGTCCAGTTTGAAGATGTAGTACAGGGGTCAAGAGGCCCAGTCCGGGGGCCTGAATCACGGCAAGGAAGCTTCACTTTAGACATAAGACAACTTTCTTGCTGAGAGGAGTAAGATTTTAGACCAATTTTTCAAAGTAGGTGGTAGAAATTTTGAAAGACTCCAACAGGTTAAGCCGGGATTACTTGGAGATAAGGGCATCTAGGGGGCACAGTAGATAGAGTATTGAACCTGAAGTTAGGGGACCTCATCTTTCTGAGTACAAATCTAGCCTCTGACACTTAGTAGCCAGATGAGCTTGGGCAAATCACTTAACTTGCTTACCTCATTTTCTTTATCTGTAAAATGAGCTAGAAAAGGAAATGACAAGTCACTCTAGCATCCTTGCTAATGTACCATAAATGATGTGTAGATTAATTAAAATAAAACCATGGAAAGACTTACATGAAATTATGAAGAATGAAATGAGCAGAACTAAGAGAAAATTATAACAGCAGCAGAAATATTGCAGAATGATCTACCTCCAGAGGAAGAACTGATAAAAAGGAAATAAGCAAGACATACATATGTACATATATCTCTTGTCAAGTAATGCTTTCTCTAATGGGGGGAGGGAGGAAGTTACCTGGGAATTTTAATATAACAAACAAATACATTTAAATTTTATAAAAGGAGAAAAGATACTGGAGTGGTTTGCTTTTTCCTTCTCCAGCTCATTTTACCGATGAGGAAATGGAGGCAAACAGGGTTAAGTGACTTTCCCTGGGCCCCATGTCTGGGGTCACATTTGAACTCAGGTCTTCTTGACTCCAAGCCTAGTGCTCTAACCACTGTACCACATAACTGTTTTGAGCCTAGATTATCTGACACTAAACTCATCATTGGTGCTTTTTAGAGATCACTTGACTAAAAGTCAAATGAATCCTGGATTTTTCTTTTTCAAACTACATTACAGAGTGAGTTTCACTTCTAAGACTTTGAGAAAGTAGTCGATACTCAATATTTCCTCTTATTTACTACTCAGTGACTCCTTAACCCCTTGTAGTTTGGCTTCTTCCTACCCATCTGTGATTGAAATTCCTTTCTTGGAGATCACTAGGGATCTTCTCATTGCCATATACAAAGGGTCTTTCAACTTTCATCTCTACAGTTTTTTTTTTAAACATGTTTGTTGTGCAGATCATCTATACATCTATTCTCCAATTTTGACTTCAGAAGCAATAAATTCTCCTGCTTCTTTTCCTACTGGTTGACCATTTTCTCTGTCCTTTATCAGTTTCCCAAATTCCTTAATGTTGATTTTTCCCGAGATAAAAATCTATCCTCTTCAATCTTCTTTAGCCATCTTCTATGGCTCCTACTGTCACTTCTGTGAAGATGACTCCCAGATCTAGCCCTGAACTTTCTCCAAAGCTTTGGACATCCATCTCAATCCACTTGCAGTACTAGGTGGTATAGCAGATCAATACTGCCCTGAGCCTAGGATCAGGAAGACCTGACTTCAAATTCAGCCTCAGGTACTTATTTGTGTGACCTTGGGCAAGTCACTTAAACCTCTCTCAGTCTCAGTTTCCTTATCTGTAAAAGGAAGATAATGATAGACCTACCTCTTAGGGTTATAGTGAGAATTAGATGCAATTATAAATATAATAAAAAATAAAATATATAACAATATAAAAATAAATAAAAAATAATTATAAAGCATTTAGCACAGTGCCTAGCACATGGCAAGCACTAAATAACTGCTTTGTTATTATTATTATCACCTGAATTTGGGAAGTAGTATTGTAAAATGGAAAAAACAATGAACTTCAAAGGTTATTACTGTTCATTCATTTTAGCCTGCACCTGACTATGACCCCATTCGGGATTTTCTTGGCAAAGATACTGGAGAGGTTTGCCATTAGGTAAACAGGGTTAAGTGATTTGTTTAGGGTCATACAGCTAGTAAGTATCCAAGACCAGATTTGAACTCAGGAAGATGAATCATTCTGATTCTAATTCTGGCACTCTATCTACTGTACCACCTTTAATATAGCCCGAGATTGCATTAGCTCGTTTAGTTGCCATACCACAGGGCTGGCTCCTATTAAGATGTCAGTTCACTAAACCCCTCAGATCTTTCTCAAAACCGACTGCTATCTATCCATGCTTCTCCTATCTCATACTTGGGAAACTGGTTTTTTGCATCCAAGCATAAGATTTTTATGTTTACCTTATTAAACTGCATCTTATTAAATTCAGCCCAATGTTCAATCCACCAAAGTCCTTTCAGATCCTGTCATTCATTGGCTTGCTCTCCCTCCCTGCAAATTCGATAAGCAGACTCTCTATGCCTTTATCCAAGTCACTGATTAAAATGTTAACAGCACAGGGTCAAGCACAGGTCCTTAGGGTACTCCACCGAAGACCTCTTGCCACATTGACATGGAACCGTTGCCAACTACAGTCTATATTCAGCCATCCAATCAGTTCTTAATCCTTCTGACTGCATGATTTTCTACTTTTTCATTTTTCTCTATGAGAATAGTATGAGATACTTTATCAAAAGTTTTGCCAAGATGGCAAAATCCTACCACTTGCCAATATACTAATCCTGGCAAAAAAAAAAAAAAAAAGAAAACAGGGCTAACTTGGCATAAACTATTTTTTTTTCTAAATCCTTACCTTCCATCTTTGAATCAATAACTATGTATTCGTTTCAAGGCAGAAGAGTAGTAAGGGCTAGGAAATTTATTTTAAATAGTGTCTTCTACTCCCTACCTCTTTGATTTGTTCTCCCTAATCTTTTTTATTTTTTTATTTGAAAAATATTTAATTAATTAATTTAGAATGTTTTTCTATGGTTATATACCTAATCTTTTTTCAACATACATTTTTCCTATACTTGCCAAGAAGGAATACCAAAGGAGTTCATTATGACACTTTGGGTCCAGGGACAAAGAGAATGCTGGCTTCATTTGTGTTGCATGCTATGATAGAAGGGATAAGGTGAGATATAATGATTTTCCTTTAATGTTATAGTGTTTGACAAGCACTTTACACTTTATCTCATTTGATCCTCATAATCTATCATGCAATGTAGGTGCTATAATTATCCTGCCTATTTTACAGATGAGCAAACTGAGGTAGGCAAAGGTTAAATGACTTACCCAGGGTCACACAGCTTAAGCCTGTCTGGGGTCAGATTTGAAATAGGTCCTTGACTCCAGGGCTGGCACTCTATCCTCTCTACCACTTACCTGCTAGCATTTTCAGATTTACTAGTAAATCCCAGGCTTCATTTTAGGTCCCCTGATTTAGTCCAACCCCTTGATTTTACAGATGCATAAAGTGAAGCCCAGGGAGATTATTAAAGGACATAGAGCTAATGAGCAAAAAAGACTCACGCCTGGACTAAACCAGGGCTTTCTTCTTGCTACTGCTCAAATAGCCTCTAATGATCTTGAACTCGTCAATTTATTCATTGGTATCTATTATATATTCTCTATATAGATATCTATCAGTTAGTATATTATATACCTATACAATATCTAATAACATATATTAGATATATCTCTGATATAATCTATTAATTATTATAGTCAGGCATAATGGAAAGACAATTGACTTTAGATATCTGGCTAATGTCCTTTGACATTCCAGCTTTGTGACCATGAGCAAGATGAGTCTAACCTCTCAGTGCCTACTAAGACTTTAAGTTATAGATGAATTCTATAATTTTTTGGTAGGGAAGGGATTTTCCACAGTGGAAATATTTGGAATTGATGAAACCACAAAGGTCTTGACACCTCAAAATGCACACACACACACACACACACACACACACACACACACACACACTGAAACACGTACATACACTCTGGCTACTTCTCAAGAAGCAATTAAAAAATTTAACAATGTATTTTATTTTTATTATTTTTACCAGTTACATGTATCAACAAATTTCCAGACGTGTTTTCAGAAATTATATGATCAAACTTGTCTCCCTCCCTCCCTTCCTTCCCTTCCCCTCCCAGACCTGGCAAGTGATTCCATCTGGGTTATACAGGTATTATCACACAAAATATATTTCCATATTGTTCATTGTTATAACTGAATAATATAAAACCGAAATTCCAAAACATAAACCCAAATAAACAAGTGAAAAATCGTATGTTTTGATCTGCATTCCAATTCCAACAGTTCTTTCCCTGGAGGGGGATGGCATTCTTTGTCCCAAGTCCCTCAGAGTTGTCCTGGATCTTTGTAAGAGTAGCTAAGAGTCTATCACAGTAGATCATTCCATAATGTTGCTGTTACTGTGTTATACAGTATTACACAGTATAATGCTTTCAAGAAGCAATTTTTAATAAAACCAAACAATATAACTTTATGTCTTGGCTTAAATATAGACTTAACTAGATAGAAGTAAAGCCCATTGGAGAGCCCCAATTCTCCGCCTTACTTCGCCTTCCAATAACACTCTCCCTAAAAAATGAAAGACCTAATCGAGAAGGAAATTTTATCCACATTCATATTCAACAAGAAACCAAATGCAGGCCAGAAAGACTCTGTATAAGTCTTTATTTTTCTCTTAGGAAGGGGTTGGACTTTAATGAAACGTCTCCCAAAGCCCTCCATCCCAGAATGGCAAAAGAAGAAATGGGAGGAAGAGTTCAGCCTCCAGAAGCTCCCCTTCCTCATTACTTGGACCTCTTAGCCAAGTCCTGCTTGGCCCCCTACTGGCCTTGCCCAAGAATCACGATGGGCTCTTCTGATGCATAATGGTGCCAGACTGCCATCCAAGGCGACAGAGGCACAAAATTTAGGTACCGAGAAAAGAGATACTTCAATTTCAAGCTTAAAAATGACTTCAAGTCCCCGAGGACTCAGAAGCAATTTAGAGGCTGATACCCTGAACAAGAAAAAGGTTAGAAGATTAAGACCAACTGCTGTTTGGATAAATGGCTGGTAATTGCCCATATCTGCAATTATGTCCTGGCATATAATTTCTCCGTTACCTTGGTCCTCTCCTGCGTCCCATCAGGCCTTATGCGGTACGACTTCACCCTTACACTCTTCTTCTGACGAGCTTTCATAACATCATACTCTACCTCATCCATCAAGGCCCTGCAAGCTAAACAAGACAAAAAAAAATACAGCCAGTTATGGAAGAAGGGAGGGAAAGGAGAATAGATGGAAAAACAAAGCACCGGTGAGTAGAAAAAATTCTGTTTGCACGGCTTGACTTGGGGGCAGGGAGAATGCAGTGTAGGGTGACAAATGGGTCTCCCAGAAATGGTGGGAAAGTAGAACCATTTTTCTGCCTTGTCCAGCTGTCAGTGAGCTGAGGTTTGTAGCATTTCTAATAGTCCCCAGGTAACAAAAAAAAGGTAAAGGTTTTATTTCTCTCTGCTTCTTGCCCATCAGCAAAATCACAACAATGAGTCTGAAGAGTTCATTCCCCCACCCTAAGTCTGGGGTGCCCGGTCAGGTATAAGACCATCTTCCTAACCAACTTCCATTTTATTGATGAGGTAGCATGGAAGGAGTCAGCTCAAATCTATTGAAGAGTTATTTGTTTTTAATTTCACCAGGGCTAAGGAAATTCTTTTTGGAAAAAAAATTTTTTAAATGAGGGGAAATGGGACATGTGCCCCAAAACAGATTATAATATGGGTTTTAAGGCAAATCCTGGTTTCTGATAATATTTTTATTTATTTAGTACAACAAAAGTACTGTTATAATTCTTTTATTGCTTGTCATTTTGGTTTTAGTATTTCTATTCCTTGACTGCACCTTTATTTAGATCAGCCCTATCATAACAACTCAGAAGGAACTATCCAATCATTTTCCTCTAAAAGTGACAATAGACCCTAGGAGGAGACCATCCTTCAGCCCTGGAGACTCAGCCAATGAGAATTTTCTAATTTGTCCATGTTCTCTAGCCCTATTTTAAAAAAAATATCTGAAATTGCTTACTTCCTACTGTTCTCAAATAACTCATTTCTTGGACTAGAATCCTAACTGTTGTCTCCAAATAAGCTCTTTGACAAACCAAGATAAGCTCTGAGATAGAAGGGGTCTTCCCAGAGACATTCTTTCACCAGGCTTAAGACTTGGACTGGACCAGGAGTGAACAAGTTCTTCTGATATCCCACCACCACTAAGGCTGAGCAAAGTCCACAAGCAGGACTGGCAGACTAGTACAGAGGTATGGACAGAGATTACGGGAAAAACAGAAATAGAATTGTGATCGTCAGTATAGCTTAGTAGTGGATAGCAACCAAAACTTAGTGCCAGGAATACCTAAGTTCAAATCCTGCCTCAGACACTTACTAGCTGGGTGACCCTGGGTAAGTCACTTAACTTTTATTTTCAGTTAATCCATCTGTAAAAATGGGGCTAATAATAACAGCTACCTCACAAGGTTGCAGTTAGAACTAAATGAGATAACATATACAAAGTGTTATATTAATGTAAGCAATTATTAGAAATGGATGAGTAGAAAATAGAGAAAAAAGAAGGAAGCTAGAAAAAATGCCAAATGAAATAAATAACAAATGAAACTGACCATGCAGCTTTTCCTGTTTGTGTTTGTTCTTATTTACTGAGAATATTTTTATTGAAATCCTGGCTATTCTCAAGGTCTATTTCAAATACTGTCTTCTTTAAGTACCTTTCAGTGGTTTCTCCCACTGTGATGTTATCCTTCCTCCTCTGACTTCCTGTAGTGTATTTTGTCTTTTAAAAAATGACACTTACCATAATTTTACTTTTACTATTGTTACTGTTTTGTCTTTTCAGAGGCTTCTAGTAGCACAGTGGATAGAACAGTGGCTTCTAGTAGCACAGTGGATAGAACAGGAGTCAGGAAGATCTGAGGTCAAATCTAGCCTCAGGCATTTACTAGTTGTGTGACTTGGGCCGGTCACTTAACTTCTCCCAGCTTTAATTTCCTCAAATGTAAAATAAGGATGATAATAATAGCATCTGCCTTATAGGACTGATGTGGGGATCAAATGAGATAATATTTGTAAAAAGCACTTAGTCCAGTGCCTGGCACAGAGTAAGTGTTATATAGACTTAGACTACCTTTAAACATCTTCCTTTATTCCCTTCTGTCTTACCCCTCTTGCTAGATTACATATTCACTGAGACTATTGATCCATCTTTTTATCCCTTTAATGGTGCTCTGTACGTTATAGGTATTCAGTCAATGAGACATGAACTTCATTGTATTTAAGGAATTAAAAGAGGTGTCTAAGGCATAATTGATGATGATTGAAGACAAACAAAAATTGTTTCAGCTGGAACCAGAAGTTCCACAGGTGTAGTCTTGCTGGGGCTAAACTAACATCCCAGTAGAGTCACAATAGGGGAGGTCTCTCTATCGCTACCTTTTCATCCTATTCTGTTCAGTGTTTTTAGAAATGACTTAAATAAAAGCATCAATGATACACTTATCAATTTTATTGATAATATGTAACTCCAAGTAATAGATGACATCTTGGATGACAAAATTAGAGTCTAAAAAGTTCTCAACAATGGGCCAAATAAAATAAGATGATATTTAACAGGCATAAATGTTGAGTCTTCCCCATCATGTTCCAAATATTAACTTTATAAGTAGGAGTCATAGTTACATAGAAATTAGTGTAAAAAAAGATTTGGGAGTTTTATTGGGCTCTAAATTCAAGATGAGCCAGTAATGTATGTAATGCAGTGGACAAAAAAGTTGATGTGAGTTTAAATTGCATTAAGAGAGTTGTGGTTGTATAAAAATAAATAGGGGGCAGCTGGGTAGCTCAGTGGATTGAGAGCCAGGCCTAGAGATGGGAGGCCCTAGGTTCAAATCTGGCCTCAGACACTTCCCAACTGTGTGACCCTGGGCAAGTCACTTGACCCCCATTGCCTACCCTTACCACTCTTCTGCCTTGGAGCCAATACATAGTATTGACTCCAAGATGGAAGGTAATGGTTTAAAAAAAATTTAAAAAGATATATGTCTGTTATAATAGTCTACCCAGACTATATTTAGAACATATGTCCAGTTCAGAATACCACATTTTAGGATCAACTTGAGTACACCTCTTCTGGGTGTGGGGAAATGAAGACCAGGTCTTATGAGCCGTGGTTGAATAAACTGTGATGTTTTTTAGCCTACAGAAGAGCAAGGTTAAGGATATTAAGATAGTTGTGTTCAGGAATTTGAAGGGTCATTATGGATGGATTAAACATTCTATTTGGCTCAGGGAGGGTAGAAAAAGAATCAACAGGTGAAAGATACAAACAGGAAAATTTTAGGGAATCTCTCTAGGGAAGGAAAAATCTAAAAATCAAAACTGACCACATTTGATGGAGCTTCATTGGGGCTTAGTGCTTGGCACACAGAAAGTCACTTAATAAATGCTTATGGAGTGATAGTGAGTTCAAGCATCAGTTGAAGAATGACTTTTTGTCATTAATGCTATAGAGGAGATTCCTGTTCAGGTATGGGTTAGACTAGGTTTTCACTGAGATCCCTTCCAATTCTGAAATTATATGATTCAGTGATTCCCTGCAGTACTAAAGAAAGAAGAAGCAAAAAGGAGAGTAGATATCTTCCCTTAAAAACAAACAAACAAACAAACAAACAAACAAACAAAAACCAAACAAACAAACCTGTACTTTCTTCTTAGAATTGATACTAAATATTGATTCCAAGACAGAAGCTGCAAGGGTCAGGCAATTGGGATTAAGTGATTTGCCCAGGATCACACAACTAGGAAATGTCTGAAATCACATTTGAACCTCCCATAACCAGGTCTGGCTCGCTATTCACCAAGCCATTTAGTTGTCCCCAATGCCTTCCTTTTTGACTACCTTCAGTTATTTTAGGGATACAATCACAGAAGCTAAGGACTCAATAACTTCTTCACTTCAGGGTCATGCTACAACCAGTGGAACTATTCCTTTGAGCTGATTGTTAAATTTTCAGCATGAGCATTTAGCTCTTAAAATTGTCAACATTTATTGGTTCATTTATTTATTTGTTTATTTTTGAGCAACATTTATTTGTAATAAGGATTTGATTTATTATTTTGTTGATTGCCGAGACTTTAAAAAAGGATGGAAAAAATGTTAACAATGCAGATTAAACTCCCTCGAGAGCCGGTTGTTAAACATTAAGCAAAACTTCCTTGCTTGTGAAGGTCAAGGAGGCTGTTTCTCAGGGTCAAGGATGATTCTCAGGGAGATTTTAAGTTTCCGAGATAACAGGAACAGAAAGGTGAATTGATCTTAGGTGGCCTAGGGTGTAGCAGGTCTGCAAATCCCTGGCCTCCTGGAGGATGAAGGCAGGGAGGGTAGCATTATGAGTTAGAAGCAGGATAATTTTACATTTCTGCCCCAGGTCACAGAACAAGTTAGCTCCAGAGTCACAACTGCGACCTGGCTCTCCTGATTTCTAGTCCAGCATTAATTTAAATGTTAATCTGAAATCTTCACTTAAATCACTGGAGTTTAGAGTTTATTAGACCAGCTGGCAGGAGTGGAACAGCAGCAAGAGATTGACAGGTCACATTCACTGCCAGAGGGCAGGCCCCTCCTCCCAGTTGGACCCATTTGTAATTCATTTTTTTTCCTCTCTTTTTTTTTTGGGGGGGGGGAGTATGGAGGGGGAATAGGATGAGAGAAAAGCAAAATGAGAAGCCATGGACAATCGAGATGCCTGTCATGTCTGCTTCATGCATGCCCTCATCAACAGTGTCCTTTGCTAGCATGTAATCAGCCTATCAACAAGTATTTATGGAGTCTTTCCTCGGTGCAAAGCACTATCCCAGACCCTGGGCACCAAGAGGCAGTAAGACGCAGCCTCAGCCCTTGGGGACTGTATGGTCCAGTGCAAGAGATAAGACACGCACACCCAGGAAAATAACCAATGCTGACTCTCAAAGGTGTGTTGGGCTGCGGCTGCTTTGGATGACAATCTACTCCCAATCGTCCAGGATGTCACGGCAACCTGAAGTGAGGAGGGACCCGAGAAATCATCAACAGCAAGAATTTTCTTCATAATGTATCCAACAAGAGATATTCAATTTCTGGTTGGAGATCTCCAGCCACAGGGAGCTTGCTATCTTTTGAAACAGAACTTTTTGCATTTGAACAATTTTCATTCATTAGGAAGTTTTCCCTCTTATTGAACCTAGACTTGTCTTTATGTGATAGCCATTCACTGGCACTGAAGGGCCAAGAAGAGCAAATTTAAAACTTGTATCTGTGTGTTATTCAGTTATTTTTCTGTTGTTATTCACAACTCTTTGTGACCCTATTTAGGGTTTTCTTGGTAAAGATACTGGAGAGATTTGCCATTTCCTTCTCTATCTCATTTTACAGATGAAGAAACTGATGCCAACAGGGTTAAGTGACTTGCCTAGGAACACATAGCTAGTAAGAGACCAGATTTGAAGTCAGGAAGTCATATGAGCCTGACTCCAGGGCCAGCTATCTCTTCTCTGAGCTAAACATAGCCTTCAATCTTCTTACTCTTGTACAGTTAGAAAATCTTGAACCCTTGGACTCCATTTCCCAGGATTCTTTTTCATCTCCCAGAATCCCTTTCCTCCTTCATCCCTATCTTGCCTGCTTACATTGTTTGTATATAGTTGGTGTAACTCTGCCTCTCTCTCTTTTCCTGCATGTGCAGCTGGGAAAGCTGGCTTTTTACTCTAGCTTTTTATTAATAAATCTTGTTAAATATAATACTTAGAATATTGGATATTAATTTTGCTTCTCACACCCTTATGGCTGCTATCCATAATGGAAGACATTGCCATTTTAGATCCATTCCATCTTGCCAGTGTCTTTTTTTTAAAAAACCCTTACCTTCCACCTTAGAATCAACACTATGTATTGGTTCCAAGGCAGAAGAGCAGTAAGGGGTAGACAATGGGGGCTAAGTAACTCACCCAGGGACACACAGATAGGAAGGGTCTGAGGCCATATTTGAACCCAGGTCCTCCCATCTCTAAGCTCTCAATCCACTGAGCCAGCCAGCTGCCCGTCCAAATTTTTTGTAAAGTGAGGTACCTAGAACAGAATACAATACTCCAAGAATGATCTTAACAGGACAGAGTCTTCAGTTTCCTTTGCCCAAATTCTTCCCAAAGCTCCTCAATAATAGTGAGTATTTATATATCACTTTGAAGTTTGTAAAACATTTTACAGGCAGTATCCCATTTGATCCTCACAACAACTTGGTGAGGTAGGTGCCTATTGTTATCCCCATTTTATAAATGAGGAAACTGAGGTTTGAGAGAGGTTAACAGGCTTGATTTAGATTCTCACAGCCAGTGCATGCTGTACTACAACTGAGCTTCTTTGATTCATGAGTAGTGTAATATTCTCTGATCAGAGTTTTCTCCCTATGTGCCATGTAGGTTCTCCATGCCTATTCACTGTTTAGAGAAGTAATTCTTGAACTCTGTGTCCTATAATACCTAACTCTTTCATCAACAGACTAGGTGGCTTCGGGGTTGCTTTAGGAGAATCTAGATCCTTTTTCTTTTCTTTTCTTCTTTTCTTTTTTTCTTTTTGGGGATCATAGATTTAGAAGAGGCCATTGAGTATACTCCATTTATTTTACTAATGAGGACACTGAGGCATTAAGTGGCTTGTCCAGGATCATACAGCTAATAAATATGTCCACCCTCTCCCCCAGTTTCCCAAATCTCTGTTTTCTGCATATCAATGTCTGAAATTCTTTTAACAGAGGCCAAAACTTGTCAATCCACAGTGAGAGGCTATTCTTTAACAGATAAATAACTCTAGGAGAAGGAACACGACTACTGAAACTCATGTACAATAAGGTGTGAATCTTAGACTAGATCCTGTCATGAGGGGATAAAGTCCAGGGCACAAAAAGAGGCAATATGGTGGGGAATGTTGCCAATTAATAAGAGGAAGGCTCCAATAGGATGGGCTAGAAACCAACTGACTTGACCTACTTAGCGATTTTGTCTGATCTAAAGATTTAGCATTCTCTATCTGAGGATACACAAGGTCAAACTAGACTCTGTAGACAGAAGAAAACTGTTGGGTCCCAAATAACAAGCTCAAGGCAATCAGGCAAAACTGGATAGATTCCAGCAAGGAGCACATCTAGACAACTACTTCCATAAGTCAATCACTAGGAGGTGACAATCAACTTAATGAGCATTTGTGAAACACCTACTGTGTGCCAAGCACTGTACTAGGCACCATGGATACAAATACAAGAATTAATCGATTCTTACTTTCAATCAGTCAGCAAACATTTATTCAATGCCAGGCACAATGTGAAATGCTGTGGATATGAAGAGAGGCAAAAGGTAATCCTTGCTCTCAAGAAGCTCACAGTCTAATGGGGAAGATAACACAAACAAATAGGCACAAACAAGCTTTCTATAGGATAAATTTGAAATCATCAACAGAGGGAAGACTTTAAATTAAGAGATTGGGAAAGACTTCTTGTAGAAGATAGAATTTTAGCTGGAAAGGAACTGAGGGAAGCCTGGAGTGAGAGACAAAGAGGAAGATTATTTTAGGAATGGATGGACAGCCAGTGAATATGCCTAGTCCTCCAGCACTTAGGTTCATTGTTAAGAAAAATATATTGGGCAATAATCCAGGACAATTCTGAGGGACTTATGAGAAAAAAACGTTATTCACATCCAGAGAAAGAACTGTGGAAGTAGAAATACAGAAGAAAAAAACAATTGCTTGATCACATGGTTTGATGGAGACATGATTGGGAAGGTAGACTCTAAGCGATCACCCTAATGCAAATATTAATAATATGGAAATAGGTCTTGATCAATGACATATGTAAAACCCAGTGGAATTACTGATTGGCTACGGGGGGGTGTTGGGAAGAGGGGAGAGAAAGAACATGAATCAAGTAACCATGGAAAAATATTCTAAATCAATTAATTAAATAAAAAATTTCAATTAAAAAAAGGAAAAAAGAAAAATATATGGGGGGGGCAGCTGGGTGGCACAATAGATTGGAAAGGTCGTATGTTCAAATCTGGCCTCAGACATTTCTTAGCTGTGTGATTCTGGACAAGTCATTTAACTCCAATTGCTTAGCCCTTGCCTGTATTCTAACTTTGAATTGATATTAAGATAGAAGGTAAAGAATTTTTAAAAAGAAAAGAACATGCTTTGAATTCCTATCTCATATATACTCTGCTTCAAAGTAAAAACAAATCACCAGAGGATTAACATTAAAGCATTTAAAACCTAAGAGAGTCAGCATGATATGGAGGATCTAACTTGAAGCCGGGAAGACCAAATACAAGTCTCATCTCTGACATACACTAGCTATGATCTAGGGCAAGTCCTTTAACTTTTCAATGCTCTAGGCAACTCCCTATTATTATAAGTTATAGAGAAGAATTAGATCTTTGTTGGGAGAATCTTCTCATCTGAGAATTTTCTATACCAATTAAATCACAGATCTAGTCCTTATGCCGAAAGCAGAACTAAAAAGAGGAGGAAAACCAAATGGTGCTATGGATTGGGAAGATTACAAGTTTGGGAGTCAGGACTCAAGTTCAAAGCCCACTTTGGCTACTAAGTACCTACCCAATCTTGGACAAATTATTTTGGGTTCCTTTTATGTAAAATGAGGGGGTTGAACTTGATGACTCAAAAAGTCCCTCTTAGCATTTTCAAGCTATAATCCTACAAACAAACAATAAAAAAATAAAAGACCCATATTTTTCCCATATATGCCTCAGTCACTGGTGTTGGAGGTGGCAAGGGGAAGAAAATATTCTCTAGAGGAGTAAGGTACTCATGCTCAGAGGACACTGGAGGGAGGGCCACTTTGCTAGAGTATCCCTGGACAGTTCCTTGTCTCTTCAGTTGTTACTGAGCTGAGGCCACAATCATCAATCACAAAAGTTCTGTCTTCAAAGCTCCACTCAGAAGCCACTTTTCTGGTGCCACTGCCTTCACAGGCAATAATCACAACACCTACCATTTCACTGTTTCTAAATCAGAGTATTTCTTCTTGGCTACCATTAGTCAAAGTTCCAAATCACTCCTTTGACTGCTCCCACAGCTGATGTGGGCTAACAGTGGACAGTGAGGGGGGTAGTAATAGGAACGGGACCCTCATACTCTGAAATCTTGCATTTCACTAGTTAACACTAGTTAAACATCAACTGCAATACCTGTAGTTTCAGCATTAATCAAACATGAATTGTACAATTGTTCAATTATATATTCTGTGCATCAGATCGGCAACATTCTATGCCAGACATCAGCTTTGTACCCATTCTGTTTCATTAATTGCTTATATTATTCTTAGAGATAATTAATTACCTATAGAGGTCCTCCAGTGTACTGCATCCACTCCCCATGTTTCCACTCTGGAAGGGCATCAAGACCTCTCCCTGACAAATGATGACAAGGTGGACAATGGAGGAACATGGAATCTGCACACTGGGGCCTCCAATCTTGCAGATGCTCCTGATTCCCTATGGCATATCTCCACCTGAGTTTGGAAAGGGAGATACTAAACTAGCAGACCCCAATAAATATAGCAACCCTGATCCACAGGTTGTGGAAGCTGCCACTCTTTGGTGGGAGTTGCCACTCCACGAAGGAAGCTTCACTCCTTGGAGGAAGCTACCACCCTACAGAGAAGGTGCTTCTCCATACTATCAGCTCTAAAGAGGCTAATCTACTAGCCCTTGGGCTTATCTATCAACCCTAAAGCTACCTGATTAGCCCCCAGACTATTCCACCAGCTATTATACCACCAAAACCACTTCTTCAAATAAAATTATTTTCTTACTTCTGGATTGAACAGAGTTTGAGTCTCCCATTCTTGGGGTGAAACCCTGCTACAAATTTGGGTGTTTTTATCCCACATCACAGCCACACTTGTTTCTGTGCTTTCTGCCCTCCTTTAGTAATAGATTGCTAAGGCTATAATCTTGGGATGCTATCATTAGCCTCTTTTAGATCTGTCATTTTAAATCCCTTCCTGAGGTGATGTCCAAAAAGGAGGCCACTCAGACTGTGGTAGGGTATCATCTTTTTCATTCTTCTCTACTGATAGTCCTCAGAGCTCACTCTCAAATTGGTTAGGACAAGTGTATGGTTTTTAAAAAGGGTTTATTCCCCCACCTTACAGTACAGAGAATGTGACCACCTACCGGGAACACCCTTTCCTCTCACCTCCTGCTCAGATATAAGACTATTTATCTCTCTTGGTGTGCCTTATGTCTTCTCATCAGGCTAACCCAGCAGCTGATTTCTGGGCATGAAGATTTACCTGAGGCTTTGCCAACCTCAGAAAAGCAACAGTAAAATGATGAAGGGATAAGGATATGGTGGAGAAGAATGGCTCTACCTTTGTGGGCATTCCTGACAGCACACCAAACCTTTGTCCTTTACATGAGACTCCTAACACTCTAGACTGAAGTTTTCTGTCTTTACTGGCCAGAGTTTCAAATGTTACAAATAGCTTTATGTGTCTGTCCCTTACAGGAGTTGTATGGGATTATTTCTTTAATAGAAGTACATGTGTATCTGAAGGAGGAGGAATTAATCTTTTACCATCAATTTAACATTTCCTTGTTGTCCTTTTTTCTGTGATCAGGCTCTGGGCTTTCAAGGACTAGTCTCTTACATAAATCTTTTCATTTTCAGTTGAGTAAACTGAGGCAAACAAGGGTTAAGTGACTTGCCCAGGGTCACATAGCTAGTAAGTGCCTGAAACTGGATTTGAAATTGGCTTCTCCTAACTCTAACTACTGCACCATCTAGTTGTGGGTGTACCAAGTATTCAGGGAAGACTAATTCCTCTGGCATAAGGACATATTAAACCCTGTTTCAGAACTGCTTTTCTTCTTCCCCTGCTACCCAGCTCTCACCTGTGGCTCCAAGAAACTATAGCAGGTACAGCAGCTACATCCCAGTAAACCATTTTGGCAAGTAGGCTAAACCAGATCAAGAGAAACTGACACACCTCCAACTCCTCTGTGAGTTAGGTGGGTGTCTATCCGCAAGCATGCAAAGACTTCCCCCGGAAGAATGGGTGGAAGAAAATAATTTGTTCTGGCAGCCACGAAGGTGGCTGAAGCAGGTGCTGTGGAGTACTTGGAGCTTGTGTTAGACATTGAAAAAGCCAAGATCATCCACTGCATCCTGGGCCATCACCAATCATCTTGATTTTTGTCTCACCACTGGCCTTCAGTGACTCTAGAAGAGAGTGAGGCTGCTGACTGAAATTCTGCTTCATTTAAACCCAGTTTATACATGAGTCAAAAGATATCACCAGTTGATGGAATACTATTGTGCTCAACGGAATAATGAACTGGAGGAATTCCATGTGAACTGGAAAGACCTCCAGGAATTGATGCAGAGGGAAAGGAGCAGAGCCAGAAGAACATTGTACACAGAGACTGATATACTATGGTAAAATCTAATGTAATGGATGTCTGTACTAGAAGCAATGCAATGACCCAGGACAATTCTGAGGGATTTATGGAAGATAACACTACCCACATTCAGAGGAAGAACTACAGGAGTGGAAACACAGAAGAAAAGCAACTACTTGAACACATGGGTTGATGCAGACATGATTGGGGATGTAGACTTGAAACGACCACCCCAATGCAACTATCAACAATTTGGAAATAGGTCTTGATTGATGACACATGTTAAAACCAGTGGAAATGTGTGTCAGCTATGGTGGGGACAGGAGGTCAGGGGGCGAAGGGGAAAATAAGAACATGAATCATGTAACCATGGGTAACTTTTCTAAAAAATAAAAATTATTTTAAAAAAAGATATCACCAGTGATGTAATTTTGGTCCTTTGTATGCAAAAACAAAATCAAAACAACAAAAAAGAAACAAAAACAAAAACAAAACAAACAAAAAAACAACCAACCAATTTTGCCAAGTTATGAGATACACAGTAAATTTGGATTTAATGTATCCAAAACCAAGCTTATTTTTTCCCTTAAATACCTTTTCCATCCCAAGTTCATTACTTTTGTCTGTAGACAGAACTCCTCTGTCCAGCATTTGGGATCATTCACAATCTGGCAATTAAATTCAGTGCACGTACATCAAATAGTTACTACACTGGAGACACTGTACTAGGTACCTGAGCTACACCCCAAACAAAAACAGTCTCTGTGCTCAAGGAACTTCTATTCTCCTGGAGGTGGAGTCAAAGAGGATAAGGATACATCAGCAACACAGAAAAATAAAGAGTGGTAAAATCAGAAAGGAGAGAAGGAGTTGATGGAAGGCAAAAATTTGAAGGGTAGAACTGAGGAGAGAGTACTCTTGGTATAGGAGACAAGTTGTGCATATGTTCAGAGGTGAGATATGGTTTGGCAGGTTTGGAGTGTAGCTAATAGTTTAATTTGGTTGGAATATAAAGGACATGAAGAGAAAAAAATTGAAATAAGGGTAGAAAGGTAGTTTAGGACTTGACTATGGGAGACCACAACTTTAGGGGAGCCTCAGATGTCAAGTGGGGGAATTTCCATTTTATCCTAGAGATGATAGAAGCTACTGAAGGTCTTTGAGCAAAGAAGTGGCATAGGCAGTCATGAGCCCTAGAAAGGTTATTAATGGGAGCCTTACGAATGACTGATTAGAGAGGAGAGAGAATGGAAACAGAAAGACCAATCAAGAGAAGTATTGATGGGCTAAACAACGTAAAGTGATGACTGGCTGTGTGTGCCACCAGTCTCACAGCTAGCATTCATATATCACATTAAGGTTTGCAAAAAATATCTCATTTCATCCTCACAACAACTTTGGAGGTAGGTGTTCTTTTTCTCCTCATTTTACAGATGAGGAAACTGAGGCTGACAAAGACTAAACAATTTGTCCAGGATCATGCAGAGAGTAAATATCTTATGTCAGACTGGAATTCAGGTCTTCCTGACTCCAGGGCCAGTGTTCTGTCCACTTACCACCCAATTGCATGTGTAGAGGTTAAGAAGGTTGAAATGACTGGACTTGGCAACTGATGGGAACCACTGCATCATTACAGTATTGTCTCATCTTGCTCCCCTCCATACATTCTGCACTCCAATCTGGACTAAATTCTGTTCCTCAGATAAGTGCTTTCACCAGTCTATGCCTTTTCCAAAAATCATATTTTCCCCCATTTCTATAAGGCCCTTTCTCCCGGTATTCACTGTTGTATTCCTACCCTTCCCTTAAAGTTCAACTCAAATGTTATCTTCTTTCTTGCTCTCCTCCTGTTGGTAATGACCCCCCTTTTCTCAGAGCTCAGACACTGTCATTCCTCTCTGAGGCACTGATCATGTGATGATAATAATAATAATAATAATAACTGACATTTATATAATACTTTAAATATATAAATATTTTATATAACTCTTTAAAGTTTGCAAAGTACTTTCCACACATTGTCTCTTTTCAGCTATAACAACCCTGTTACATAGGTACTATTATTGCCCTACTTCATTCTACAGATGAAAAAACGGAGGCTTTAAGAAATTAAATATCAAATTCAAACCCAGAGTTCTATCCACTATGACACACTATCTCTCTAAATCAGAGGTTCTTTTTTTCATCTTTTTCAGGAACTCCTTTGACAGTTTGGTGAAGCCTATGGACCCTTTTTCAAAATAAGGTTTTAAATTTAATAAAAAAATACATGGATTACCAAGGAAATGGATTATACTGAAAAAGTTATCAAAATATTTAAAAAATAAGTTCACAGACTTCAGGTTAAGAATGCCTGTTCTACTGATGGAGTTGGATGGATGCAGATCAAATTATCTTTCACATAAGTGTATTTATGGTTTTCTTTTGGGGTTTGATTTTGGGTGAGTGTGCCCTTTTACCACAGTGACCAAAATGGAAGTATGTTTTCCTTGATAATATATGTTTGGCCCAGATTAAATTGTTTACCATCTCTGAGTGGGGAGAGGGAAGGGAGGGAGGGAGAAAGTTTGGATCTGATAATTTTGGAAAACATAAAAAAAAAGAATTCCTGTTCTAGATCATATATTATGTTCTAGTTATCTGATGGTTATTTACATTTGTCTTCTTTCTTTACTTGATTTTAGGCTCCATAAGGAAAAGAATGGTGTCATATACAAACCTATCTCCCTCAGGAGCTAGCACAGTGCTTTGCACACAGTACATATTTAATAAGTGTTCAAGGAATTACTGACTTGAATTGCTTGTAAGATATAACTTTTAGCCATTTGTGGTCAAAAGTCAATGATGATAGGTCCACACTAGACAACTCTCCTTCCTTAGTCTAATTTCAAATCTGCACATTTTAATTGCATTTCGGAGTATCTATCAGAATTTGTCTCTTAAGAAAAATTAATTGTGTA
This sequence comes from Gracilinanus agilis, assembly GCF_016433145.1. Lineage (NCBI taxonomy): Eukaryota > Metazoa > Chordata > Mammalia > Didelphimorphia > Didelphidae > Gracilinanus > Gracilinanus agilis. Next base: position 91,430,238 of record NC_058134.1, on the reverse strand, counting down.
ATTCCATTAATTTACAAATGGTACAATATCAGTGGTTACACAGCTGCATTTTCATGTTAACCTAACATCCCCTATTTTATTGAAACTATTTGATCACAGTTTACAAATACTTTTTGAAAAAAATGTGCACTCTGAAGGACATTTTTTTCATGAGATTCCATTTCGTTGTTGAGCCAGACCCTCCCTCTATCTAAGCTATTTCTTTCCAAGTTAGCCACTTAGATAGAGGGAACACCAACACCTCCTTGTCATTAAGTTATATTAAAGAACCAGCTTATTACTAAGTGCGAAGGCAGTATAAAGTAATGAAAAGAGGCTCTGACTCATAGTCAGAGGGCCTTAGGTTTAAAACCCTCTCCTGACATTTACTATGTGACCAGACAGATCTCTTCACCTTTGAGCTTTAGTCTTCCCGTCCATAAAATGGGGATAATAATGCCTGCAGCATCTATTCCATGTGTTTATTGGGAGATTCAAATGAGAAAAGATATATAAAATGTGCTCTGCAAACTTTAAAAAGTCATTAAATACCAGCTGTTATTATTTTTAGGAGCCCTGATACCTTATAAAAGTTTATTTTTTTTTATGAAGTTTGCTAACTAAGGAAAATGGATAGAAAAATATTAAGCCTGGAGATGAGGCAAAAAAAAAATAGAGAAAACAAAAGCAATGTAATTGGCTCTTTTGTAGGCCACTTATTTACTGGGGAGGGGGGAATGTCTATGGTTAAAATTGCTTAAAATGAGCAGTATGGACACCTACTAAGAAAAGGGGGACAGATTACCAAAGATAAGAATGTTCCAGAGCTGTGAAATGAAGAATAACATAAAAAAGGAGAAGAAACCTCACTTATTTTGCCTTTGGGCCAAATTGCTTTGTATTTGTATCTTTTTCCTCACTGTCTCTCACTGCTTTTCTCAATCATTCACTTAGATGGTGCATTGCAATCAGAGAGTGACATGAAAGAGTTCTCTATGGTACTATAACAGTGTTCAGGTCATGCTTTAGGGACAAGACCTTCTGGGACATGAGCTGTGGTGGCCTTCCATGTGATTTTGCTTGGTTTGGAACCCTCCTAAGAATGACTCACCTCTTACAGCTCTAACAGCCAAGTGTTCTGTGGCCATGATGTACCACTGGCCATTACCCAAGTGTCAGCGGATGCATTGAACATGGGGGAATCTAGGAATGAAAGCTGCCTTCAAGATAAAGAACTCAACAGATTGGTTTCCAATGGGAACAGGAGCAAATGGGGCCTTTGAAATATTTTTTTTAACTTCATGCATGAGAGGTACCTGGCAATAGCCCAGATTCTTCCAGAAATGGTCTAACTCTATTAACCTTTTATGCCTCCACAGCGCAGAGAACAGAGCTGAGTCCAGGATGAGTCACCACCCATTGAGTTTTAACCCAAATTATGTTTTTCATGTACAAAGTCATAGTGAAGGAAAAAAAATCTCCCTTTAAAAGGTCTAAAAGTATACTATGTGTGATAAAGAGAAGATAAGTGATATATTATGGGGAAGTATAAGTTTAAAGAATATCTATGCAATAGCAAAATCTTAAATAACAAGAACCCAATTTAATTCAGTGAATGTTTATTAAGCATTTACTGCAAGGGATAGGATTCAGTAGAAAGTGTACAGACTTTGGAGTCAGAGGACTTGGGTTTATTTCCCCTTGAATGTTTAATATTTGTGTGATCTTGGACAAGTCACTTTTATTACTGGGCCTCAATTTCCTCATTTGCAAAAAGAGAAGACTGTACTATTGATGGCTATTGTGATCTCTCCACCACTAAGTTTATGACTCCATGATACTATAATCTATGAACACAGACAAAAAAAGAAACAGTTCCTATGTTCTAGGAGCTTATATTCCATTAGCTGGATACAACATGCAAACTCAGATAAGTAAATACAAGAAAATCTGAGGAGGGCAAGAATACTAACAATTGGGTAGATGAAGGAAGGCTTTAAACAGTAGCATCAATTGACCAGCATTTATTAATTATTTATTATATGCCAGGCATTGTTCTAGGTGCTGGGGGTATAGTCAAAAGTGAAACACTCCCTGACTCTGAGAAGTTTAAAATCTAGCCATAGGAAATATTAACATATACAAGCACATTCAAAATAAATGCAAGGTGATTAGGGGAGGAAGCCACTAAAGAGCAACTTTGGAATCAGGAAAGTCTTCATGTTGAAGTTGGTGTTTTAGTTGAGTTATGAAGAAAACTAGAAATTCTAAGATGTAGAGATGGAGAGGGAGAGCATATCAGGCAGGGGAAATAGCTAGTGCCAAGACATGGAGATGGGCAGTGCAGTGTCATAAGTGAAGAACAATAAGTCTAGTTTTCCAGGAACATAATTTGCATGTACAGAAGAAATGTGTAAGAAGACTGGAAATTTCAGTTGGAAACAGATTGCAAAGTGCTTTTAAGTCAAAACAGAAGAGTTTATATTTAATTTTAAAGGTTACAGGAGCCACTGGAGTTTGTTAATTAAGGGAATTAAATGCTTTAGAATTTGGTGGCTGTGTGGAGGATGGATTACAGTGGAGAGAAATTTGAATCAAGAAGACCATTTAGGAGGCCATGGCCCTTCCAGAGGCAGAGCCAAGATGGCAGAGTAGAGAAAGCCCTGAGCTGAGCTGTCCCAACATTCTCCTCCAAACACCTTTAAAATAACAACTCAAACTTAATTCTGGAGTACCAGAGCCAACAAAAGATCAGAGTGAAATATTCTTTCAAGTGCAAGATAACACAGGAGGTCAGAAAAGAGATCTATGACATGGCTGGCCAAGAAACCATATAGATGAAGCACCAGTGGTGGGACTAAGTTGTGGTGAGAGAAGCAGAAATAGTTTTAGGAACTCTCAAAGCAGAGATGATAAGGGGACCTGATAATTGGTCAGACAGAAATTACAAGGTAGCAGAACTAGATGCTGTCTGGCAGCTCCATTGCTAATACCCATTTTTGGGTCATAGTTCAAGGGCAGAAAGGAGCACTTTGGTCAATAAGAAGTGTGTCTCTTGAAGGGTAACTTTTTGGCAACTCCATTGCCTATACCTACCTTGTGGTCATATTTCAAGGGCCGAGAGGAGCACTTTCAATCAAGAGGGAGTAGAAGCCCTGAAGGAAATTATCATTTGAAGACCAAAAGGATTAATCATACCTAGGAGTAGTGTTGATTAGATTTAAAAATAGCAGTGCAAAAAAGTCTAAAGATTAAGACAGAGTGCCTCCCCCCTCTGGGAACAGAGACTAATATTAACATGAATTTCCAAATTAAGAGATGGGGTGGAAAAATGAGAAAACAACAACAACCAAAAAGAACCTGAACATAAAAATCTACTATATTGACAGGAAGATTAAGTCAAACCAGTTACAAGCAAAGCCTCAAAGAAAAAAATGTGAATTGAACACAAGCCCAACAAGAGTCCCTGGAAGGATTAAAACATTATTTTCAAAATCAAGTGAAAAAGTCAGAGGAAAAATTAGGTAAATAAATAAAGCAAAGGAAGAAAATTGTAAAAAGATAGTTAACAGCTTGGTAAGTAAGGCACAAAAAATGAAAGAAAACAACATCTTAAAAAACAAAATTGACCAAAGGGGAAAAGAGATACAAAAACTCCCTGAAGAATATGATTTCTTAAAAATTAGAATTGGGCAAGTGGGGGTGAATGACTTCATGAGACATCAAGAAACAATAAAATGAAGTCAAAAGAATGAAAAATACAAGAAAATTATGGGAAATATCTCATTGGAAAAACAACTGACAGGAAAATAGATTGAGGTGAGATAACTTAAGAATTATTGGATTACCTAAAAGCCGTGATCAAAGAAAAAGCCTAAACACCATATTTCAAGAAATTACCAAGGAAAACTGCCTCAATATTTGAGGAGCAGAGGATAATATAGAAATAGAAATAATTCACTGATCATCACCTGAAAGAGATCCCCAAACAAAAAATTCTAGGAATATTATGGTCAACTTCCAGAGATCCAAGTTTAAAGAGAAAATACTTCAAGCAGCCAGAAAGAATTCAAATACCATGGAGCTATAGTCAGGATTACACAAGATTTAGTAGTACCATATTAAAGGAGTGTAGGTTTTAGTATATGATATTCCAGAAGTCAAAAGAGCTGGTGTTATAATCAAGAATAACTAACCCAGGAAAACTAAGTAAATCCTTCAAATGGAAAAATGGATATTGAATGAAATAGAGAACTTTGAAGCATTCTTGATAAAAAGATCAGAACCAAATAGAAAATTTGATTTTCAAATACAAGACTCAAGAGAAACCTAAAAGGTGAACATTAAAGAGAAATAAAGTACTCAATAAAGTTAAAATGTTTATCTTTCTATATGGGAGGATGGCACATATATCTTCTAAAAACTATCATTATTGGTGTAGTTATATGGATTCTACATAAAAAGAGGGCATGGGAGTGATTCAATTATGTTGGGAGGATATAAAAATAGATAAGTGAACAGAGAGATGCCCTGGGAGAAAAGTGAAAAGAGAAATGAAGCATGGGGGAAATGATCTCACATAAAAGAAGCAGTCAAGGAAGAACTTCTACAGCAAAAGGTGAAATGCTGGTGGTGATGGGGACAGGAAACACCTCATAATCTAAACTGGTTCAAAATATATACTATATTGATAAAAGAAAAGGCGGGAAAATAAAAAGGCAGTGGTCAGAAGAAAAACAGACTTTAGAGGAAGGACAGAATAAAAAGAAAAAGAGGAGACAAACAAAAGAAAATAAGATGAAGAGAAATGCACATTTAGCAATCATAACTGTGAAAGTGAATGAGATAAACTCATCCATAAAACAGAAATGGTTAGCAAGATGGATTAATAACCAGAAACCAACAATATTTTGTTTACAAGAAACATTTGCAACAGAGAGAAATATGGTGTTAAAAGAATGTGTTGGAATAGAATCTATTATGCTTCAGCTGAAATTTTAAAAGTTATGAATAATAAAAATGATCTCAGACAAAGCAAAAAATAGAATTAATTAAAAGGAATAAGCAGGAAAATCACATTTTGCTAAAAGGAACCATAGATAATGAATTAATGCTCAACATACATGCACCAAAAGGCATAGCATCCAAATTCTTAAAGGAAAAGTTAAGTGAATTAAAGAAGGAAATGGACAGCAAAACTATACTAGTGGTATAAATCTAATCGTAAAATAAGAAGTCAAAGAGATGAATAGAATCTTAGAAAAGTTAGATGTGATAAACTTCTGAAGAAAACTGTATGATAATAGAAAGGAATATATCTTTTTCTCAACTTACATGGCATCTTCACAAAAATGACCAGATATTATTGACAATAAAATGTCTCAATCAAATGCAGAAAAGCAGAAAAATGCATCTTTTCACACTACAATGCATTAAAAATTAATTTAATAAAGGGCCAATGGAAGCATAGGTTAAAAGCTAATTGGAGGGGATCCCCAGACGAAGGCTGCAAACACAACAGAATACCTTGATAACAGGGCAGGAAGCACAGCTCCCTTCAGCCTCCAAAACTTCACCTACACCTTCAGCTTCTGCTGCCATCTGAGGAAAATCCGATCTCAGGGCTCATTAATACTTCATCAGCCTAATCTAGTCAATCAGCAGAGCAGAAAAGCCCCTTCAGGACAAAATAGCCCAAATCCCACAGATCCAGCAAATAATCAGAGGAGCAAGATTACAGCCAATGACAGAGGAAAAGGAGGAAAAAAACATGAGTAAACAACAGAAAAAAAGAAATTATTATCAACAGCTTCTATTCAGGTAATGAACAAAGAGAAAATGGAAGAGAGGAGGACCAAGGAACACCAAGAAAAACTGCAGAACTGGACTCAGGCTTTGGAAGAACTCAAAACTCAATTCTAAAAACAATTAAGAGAGACTGAAGACAATTGGTAAAAGAACTTATAAAGCAAAATAAATCATCTGGAAACAGGGGCACATGAACTAAAACAAGAAAATAGTTCCTTGAAAGCTAGAATTGATCAGCTTGAAAACAAGGCAAAGAAAGTGAAAGGTGACCTACAAAGAAAAACAGACCAGAAGGAGAAGGATGACCAAAAAGCCAGGGATGAAATTCAGTCTTTAAAAATTAGAATCCAACAACCAGAAGCAAATTACTTCACAAAGCAGCAAGAGTCTAAAAAACAAAATAAAAACAAATTTGAGGAAAATGTGAAATACCTAATTGATAAAAATGTAGACCTGGAAAATAGATCCAGAAGAGACAATTTAAGAATTATTGGACTACTGGAAAATCATAACAAAAGAAAAAGTCTGGACATCATTCTACATGAAATTATCCAAGAAAACTGCCCCAATGTTCTTGAACAAGAGGGAAAAGTGGAGATTGAAAGAATCTACAGGTCACCTCCTGCATTTAATCCCCAATTGACAACACCCAGGAATGTTATATCCAAATTCAAGAACTGCCCAACCAAGGAAAAGATACTACAAGCTGCTAAGAAGAAACTATTCAAATATTATGGAACCACAGTTAGGATAACACAGACCCTAGCTGCATCCACACTGAAAGACCAGAAGGCATGGAATATGATATTCTGGAAAGTAAGGGAACTGGATCTATAACTAAGAATCAACTACCCAGCAAAATTGACTATATTCTTGCAGGGGAAAGTATAGTCATTTAATAAAATAGAAGTCTTCCAAGCATTCATAAAGAAAATATCTGACCTAACCAGAAAATTTGATGCCCAAACACAGAACTTAAGAGAATCACCAAAAGGTAATTAAGAAAGGGGGAAAAAACCCAAAAACCTTTTTAAGGGACCCAATAAGTTAAAATAATTTGCATTCCTATAAGAAAAGATGATATTGGTAACTCTTAAAAATTGTTATCATCTGGATAGCTAGAAGAAGTATACTTAGAGGGAACAGTGACAAACTGTATAGGATGAAATGTATAAACTAGAGTTTAAAAAGAGGATAATAGGGGGCAGCTGGGTAGCTCATTGGATTGAGAGTCAGGCCTAGAGACGGGAGGTCCTCGGTTCAAATCTGGCCTCAGACACTTCCCAGCTGCATGACCCTGGGCAAGTTGCTTGACCCCCATTGCCCACCCTTACCACTCTTCCATCTATGAGCCAATACACAGAAGTTAAGGGTTTTAAAAAAAAGGATAATACTAAGAAAAATGGGGAAAGAAATAAAATGGGGGTAATTTTACATTTCATGAAGAAGCACATGGGGGAGGGGGAGAAAATACCAATGTAATGTAAGGGTGAAAACGGTTGGAGACAGTCTCAAAAAAATTTTTAATCATTACAGAGGGAAGGGTCAGAAAGGAAGGAAAACCTCCAACTCCAAACTGAATCATCATCATCATAATCAACAACAACAATGACAACAACATCAACATCATTATCAACATCATCAACCTCATCCACATTATCATCAACGACATTATCTTCAGCAGCAGCAGCAACATCTGACTATCCATCTTTTCCTGGCTCAGAAAATATTTTTGCTGGGTGGCCTAATCTAATAGCATAATATGCAGAGTACTGAATGAGAGCCAAAAGATCTAAACTCTAGGCTTGAGTGCCACTATGTATCCTTTGGGGGTAAAAAGAAAACCTTTTTCCTGTACTCAGTTTCCTTATGTTATGTATGAGTGAAGCTCACTTGGACTCTGCATTAAGTTAATCAATTAAATCAAAGAATAAACCAGGTGTAACCAAGAAAAAAAAACTAATTGGAGGTAGGTAGAAGAGCTATAGCTAGGTATGTAATGCAGGGTTGCAGCAATAGCAAAAAACTATTGCTGCAACCCTGCATTACAGATAGCATAGTGAATAGAGTGCCAAACCTGGAGTTGGGGAGACCTGGGTTCAAATCTAGCCGCAGGCACTTCCTAACTGTGTGACCTTGGGCAAATCACTTAACCCAATTATGGATTGCTCCTCTGACTTAGAATTAATGCAAGACAGAAGGTAAGGATTTTTAAAAAAACAACTTACCTTCCGCATGCAATATTATGTATTGGTTCCAGTGAAGAAGAGTGGTAAGGTCACACAGCTAGGAAGTGTCTGAGGACAGATTTAAACCTAGGACTTCCCATCTCTAGGCCTGTCTCTCAATCCACTAAGCTACCCAGCTGCCCCCAAGGATTTTTTTAAAAAGCTAATTGGAATCTAAATAATCTAATCCTAAAGAATAAGTAGGTCAAAGAAAAAATCATAATAACAATCAGTAATTTCATTCAATAGAATGACAACAATGAGACAATATTCTAAAATTTGTGGGATGCAGGCAAAGCAGTACTTAGGGGAAAATTTGTATCTCTAAATGTGTACTTCAATAAAAGAAAGACAGAGAAGTTGAAAAAGTTAATTCTAGATTAATTGAGACATCAGAAGGCCCCAAAAGAGTGTGATTGCTCTATGAGTAGAGAGAAGAGAGAAAATGTGAGAGGTGTAGAAGTAAAAGCTATAGGATTTGGAAAGTGATTACTTAAGTGAGGTGAATGAGAGTGAGGAGTTAAAGATAAACTCTAGGCTTTGATTCTAGGTGATTGGAAGAATGGTAGTGGCCTTAGTGGAGGCCTAATTTTATTTTATTTTTTGCATTTAAAACATTTTAAAATTTTAAAGAAGGATGGATGAAACAGAAAAGATGTGAGCATTGTTATAGTTGTTTGTGATGCCTACAAGGTTATTCATTTCAAAATATCTAATACTATGTTGTCCTTCCTTTTATTAAAAATTGACTTTTTTGGGAATATATTTTGCATGGGTTTCTTTTTGGGGGTCTTCATTCCAATGTGCTTGTTATATTAAAGGAAAATAGATAAAATATTTTAAAATTAAAAAACTTTTTAAATAAGTACCTATCTGAAGCATTGTGGCTTGGGAGAAAACTGGACCAATTTACTTAGCTATTTAGAACTTTAGAAATGCTTTTATTTAAGAGTTTTCTGGTTAATTGATTATGGTGTCACACATCTCTAATACATTTTGCTGCAGAGACAGAGACTGGTGGGTCACTGGAATTTAGAAGCTGAATTATGAACTAACTGAACTAATCTGGCAACAAAATAGTGAGTGTCTGGGATCGGTATGGATGGGCACCAGATTGCCTATGGAGAGGTGAACTGACAACTTGGAAATGGAACAGGTCAAAGCTTCTGGGCTGATCAGTAGTGGTATCTGGCCCATGAGTGATCAATGCACTTCCCCCTTGAGTAAGCTGGGAAGATTCAACCTTAAAAATATTTTTCTAGTTAACGGAGTTCATAAGAAATCCAATTAATCAGGGCATCTAAGTGGCCCAGTGGATTGAGAGCCAGGTCTAGAGATGGGAAGTCATGGGTTCAAATCTGATCTTGCACATTTCTTAGCTATGTGTCCCTGGGAAAGTCACTTAACCCCCATTGCCTAGCCCTTACCACTCTTCTTTCTTAGAACCAATACACAGTATTGATTCTAGGATGGAAGGTAAAAGTTAAAAAAAAAGAAATGTAATTAACTTAAACTTCCTCCTCATTCTTCCAATTTTGCAATAATTTGTCGAGTATTTGTGGACCCTTGATGAGGGGTTCTTTCCTTTTTTGTGTTATGGACACTTTTGGCAATCTTGAGAAACCTACTGACCACTTTTCAGAATAAAAATGTAAAATAATTGAAAGGAATGCCAATTTTCAACTAGAAGTCAGTGTAAATAAAGAATAGGTGAATTTCCTATTCAAGTCATAGACTTCCTAAAACTTATCCATGAACCCTTTAGAGAATCTTAGATTAATAATCTCTAGATGAACCATACTTGAATCAGACACTCTATTTTATGTTTATCTTTATTTAGGTAGTCCTCATTTTGTTTAATAGCCATCTCTTTATTCAGAGCTTATTAGGTGTTAATATTTTTCAATAAGAGAAGGGATGACTCATTCAGTAGATGAGCATATTAGGAGCTATATTGATGTGACCCTTTCTTTGTCTGCTCTAGTTCTTATCCTCTACTTGGAAATACAAGGAAGATCCTCAGACTTGTAAAGCTCAAACAATAGCTAGGGCAGAAGTGAGAAGGAATTTGAGTCATATCATCAGGTTTTTTTTGGTATCCTTGTATCTCTGGATCCTTCTAAGCCCCTCTTATCTCCCTATCCCAATGATTAGGCGAGAACCTCCTTTTATATCTTGAATAAATAAGATACAGACCACTATTTTAAAAAAGAGAGACATACTCATAATGTCTGTGGCTATTTACTAATTGAGGTGTAATAAAGATTTCCACTGGTATAGGTTCTAACAAAGTTTGCTTATAGTTTACACAGCTAAGAATCTTCCCAACAGATCTAGAATAAATTTAGAATCAAGATAACCAACGCTCAATTAGCTTTTCCAGCTATGATTATGAACCAAGTTCTCCTTGTGCTGAGTACTTAAAATGATAATAATCAGCCTGCAAATATCATTAAGATATAGCAATAAAAACACTAGATTTAGAGCCATAAAGACCTAAGTTTGAATCCCAGATCTTCTACCTGTGTGCCAATAGGAAAATCATTTAACCTCTCTGGGCCTCAGTTTCCTTCTTTCTTATATAAGAGATGTAGATAAGATGATCTCTAGATTACTTCTAAGTTGTTTTTCCCCCCTCCAAATCTCAAGCTATAATTCTTTGATCTATTCCTTCTAGCTCTAAATCCATTACTCTTAGTCCTTTGCCCCACTTAGTTTGTGACTTCAGCAGCTGGACAGCGCCCTCTGGCTCTGCACTGAAAAGGCAGAAGCAGTCCTCTTGATTACTATTGATAGGACAATATCAAAAGAACATTTGCCTCAACAAAAATATATTTTAAAGATATTCATATAAGTATTTATAATCACTCCAATAGGCCATTTAGAATTGGTTCCTAACTCCTAGATATTTATCACTTACAACTGAAAATTATATGCCTAAAGACATGGGAAATTCAAATTTTCTGTTTTATGGCTATAGCATATATAGAATAAAATTGATGACTAAAATATTAATAAATATCCAAGTATACAAGAGCAAGTGTCCCATGTATTGTGAGCAGTATTTTCATACATACACATATAAATACATTTATATGTTACCTTATACAAGGAGTTTTTAACCTGGGTCCAAGAACTTATTTCCTCTTTTAAAAATATTTTTAAAAACAATTTCAACATAATTGGATTCCTTTGTAATATTTTGTACTTTATTTTATGCATTTAAAAACATTATTCTTATAAGGGATCTATAAGTATTGCCAATCTGCCAAAGGGATCTATAACACACAAAAAAAGGTTAAGTACCTTTTCCCTTATACTATTACATAGTGACTCACAAAGGACTCAATGAGTCCCCATGAGAATGCTCGATGATAGAAACCTAAAAGCAAAACACATAGGAGTTTTTATTACCAGATTAAAAAAACAATCAGAAGATGACCTCATCTGTTATATGGAAGACCCTGGTGTCTCATTTATTGTCCAACACAATTATCATCAGGGATCCCTTGTTGCCCTTCAGAAGGGAATCCCATCTAGTGCAGCAGATTCATACACTTTCCTGGGAAGGAAATGATTTCCCAATAAAGTGTCAAAAGATACTAAAGTCTGTTCCAACTAAGATCATCTCCTTCTGCCTGAGGGGAGGCCTCTGGCTCCTATGGCATTGGATGCCTGAGTGGAACCCTAAGTATTTAGATAGCTAATCAGATTCCAGTGGGAGGTGAAACACTTATTGTTGGCTCATTAGGAAACCAGTATTTCAAGAGCAGTGACATAAACTACTCTTACAAGGAACAGCATTTGATTTCATCTGCAGAGGAAAGGCACCTGTGGCAGAACAAAGAAGGAAGAGAACCATCCAATCCCTAATGACCATTCTGCTCCACTTTTGTGTAAGCATTAGCTCCCATACAAGAACCATGCATTCTAATATGCCCTGGCACCATAGAATGACACATTTCCCTGTCATCTCCTCCTATTTCTGATAACTTTTTGAGTCTGTGGACAACCGCTTAGGCTAAGTTACTGCTGCCAGCTGAAATTTCTGGAAACTCTGCCATGCAACCTAACTCTTAAAGCATCAAAAGAGTTTATCCTTCTACTGACCTTTCATTTCAACTGATATCAAAGAACTGAGCCATTTAACTAACTATGTGAGTTGGAAGGAAGAAGGAAAAGGGAGGGAGTGAAGATTCAAGGACTAGGCCTACATGGTCTATGGGAGGGGTTTTTGACCTCAGATATGTTTGTCCCCAGGGAGTACAAAAAGTTTATAAAAGGGATGCGTGGAATATTTAGTAATAAATTAATCTATTTATTTAATTTCTTATGTGCATAGGCTAGGTAATGTCTATAATTTATCTCCTTTCATATTGACTAGGGGATATGGAAAAGTTTACTAGAAGTCAAATGATGTGGGAATCAAAATAGATTGGGAATGCCTGGTCTACCAGAGAAATAAATTTATCTAAAATCACCAGAATTACCAATTTTGTTAACATCTTGCATAATAGGAATCCTTGAACTTTTTACTCCATGAACCATCTCCATTGTTTCAAAACTATGGTGGTAGCTATGCCCACCTGCCTCCTATAACTACAGTGGGAAAAAAAATCTTGCATAGTATATTCCCAACATGCCATAATTACTATAGGTCCTTTTATTTTTTAAGTTTGTGTTCTTTTAGCATAGATTCTAATATGTAGTGGAAAGTATTTTAATATAATTTCAAGACTTGTACTTTAGCGTAATTTACACCCATGTAGAAAACACAGCATTCAACTCCAAGAGATTTATGAAGAAAAATTTTATCCATAGCCATGGAAGGAAGTGATGGAGTCTGAATGTACATCAAAGCATACCACTTTCCACTTTATTTCTTTCATGAGTTTTTTTTCTTGAATGTGTGATAGGTATCTTCTTTCACAGCATGATAAATATGGGAAGAAAAGAGGAAAAAGAAAAATCTGCCTTGATTGAGTGAGTTTCTTTACCTGGAAGTTCATATATCCATGAAATCACAGATACACTTTCTAGCCTTATGTGAAGAGTATTTCACTATATACAGTGGAGAAAGATGTATAAAATTCAAGGTCTGTTTCCTCAGAGAACAGGACACACAGAGAGAAAGCTATACAGTAATATTTCCAGAATTTGTGGTTTTTTTAGAATGGAAATTCCCACTAGGGACACTGAGTGGGATAGACAACCAGTCTATAATGTCTAGTTTAGAGACCAGACTGTGCACAAGGTCCTGAGAGGTTAACTCTTCCCCTAGCTCAAACTTTCCCCCACTTAAATAGTAGGCATATATAAATACTGAAAGGATCTCTGATTTTATTAGTGTCTGGAACCCTGTTTTTGAAAACTTATACTATAAGCAATGATTTGTTATAAAAATACCAGGAAGTTGCTTGATCTGCTTTTTCTTTCCCCCAAAACTTACTCACCCCTTTCTCAAACTTCCCTCTTTTAGTCAAGGAAACTACCATCCTTCCAGTCATCTAGGTTTGCAGCCCCTTGCAATATCCCCTACCACAGTCATCTCATTCTGAGGGATGATGCTCCCTGTCAATGAATAAACATGCCTTTTGGATGGATAAATTGAGAGAGTTGGGAACAGAGATTCAAACCCCCCCTCCCGTTCTCCTCCAGGGGGAGAAGCTACAACACAGCCAGCTAGAGCACCGAGGAATCATGGAGCGACTTGTCTTTCCAAAGGACCTTATAAATCACCCTCCCATAGAGAAGATGCTCAGGAACTGAACAGATCTTTACCATTGCCTAATTCAGAATGAACTTGTTAAAGCATTTTTAGTGTAATGAAAACATTAGATCAATTCCTAGCAGTGATAGTTGTCATTAAATCAATAGTGTGTGTAGTCCATTATGCTGATGGCTGACACAAATGCTTGAAGGTCTGCTAACAATGAGACCCCACAGAAGTGCCCTCTACAAATCCAATGGGGGTGGAGGGGAAAGAGAAGGAGGTGGGGTGAGATAAAAATCTGCTCCACTGAACAATCTGGGTCATATTGAAGGGGAAAAAAGAATGCAGTGGTTTTAATGCTATGGGTGCCTTTCCAAAGAAGCAGATCAACATTAGATACAACACATAAAAGATGCACTTGCCTTAATGATCATTTTTTAGCTATACAAAAGCATGTTTACACTTCACTGCATGATGGTCAGCCCAAATAGAACCACTCCACAGAACTACCCCACCTTTGCCCCATTTCCAAATAATGAGCCAAGCAAAAGGACAGTGGGGGTGGGGGTGGGGGGCAGAAAGAAATCCAATAAAAGTAGCCCAAGGTTACCAGAGGAAGTGCTCATTGATATGAAGCCAAGACCAGGAGTTTATGTGGTCTGGTGATTAGTGGCCCCTGCCTCACACAGGCAGGCACTCCTCCAGTGACAATTATAGGAATAAGTGAACTGCCCACTTGGTCCACGAGGAACCTTGGGTTATAGATGCTGGAGTTTAGAGATCATCCTTAAGGTAGCTAAGTGACCCAGCAGATAGAATATTACACTCAGGGAGGAAGATCTTGATTTCTAATTCTCTTAAGAACCTTTCCCCACTAACTGTGCCCAAAGAGCTATGAACTATGCATCCCCTTTGATATTGTAACATTACTACTAGGTTTGTAACCCAAAGAGATAAAAAGGTGGGGAGGATCTACTTGTGCAAAAACATTTATAACTGCTCTTTTTGTGGTGACAAGTGGAAATTGAGGGGATGTCCATCAACTAGGAAATGGCTGAACAAATTGTGAGATAAGATGGTTATGGAATACTATTGTGCTATAAGAAACGATGAATAGGATAATTTCAGAAAAAGCTGGAAAGACCTAAATGAACTGATGCAAAGTGAAATAAGTAGAATCAGCAAAATATACACAGTAACTGCAATATTGTATAATGATCAACTGTGAAAGACTTACTCTCAGCAATACAACGATCCAGGACAATTCTGAAGGACTTATACCAAAGAATGCTATCTACCTCCAGAGAAAGAATGATAGGGGTCAGATCAGATCAAAGCATACTATTTTTTCACTTAAGTTTATTTGTGCCTTTCTTTTGGGGTTTTGGTTTAATATGAGTATTATCTTCCAACAATGATTAATATGGGAATATGTTTTGCATGATAATACTTGTCTAACTCAGATCAAATTGCTTACCATCTCCTGAAGCAGGGAGGGAAGGGAAGGAGGGAGACAATTTGAATCTTATAATTTCAGAAAAATCTGTGGAAATTGTTTTTAAATGTAATTGGGCTAAAATAAATAAATAAATAAATGAATGTAATTGAGAAATGAAATATCTTTTTCTGTGAAATTGTTTTTAAATGTAATTGGGAAGTGAAATATATTTTTTTTAAAAAAGAACTTTTCCAGATAAGTGATGCTGGGAACTGACCTAACTTCTTTCAGTCTCAGATTCTCACTTCCAAAATGGAGATTATAATAGCATTTACCTCAGAGGTTTTTTTGTGAGGATCAAATGAGAGAACATATATAAAGGTAGCTAGATAGTGCAGTAGATAAAGAACTGGATTTGGAGTCAAGAAGATCTCAGTAAAAATTCTACCTCAGACACTTACTTGCTATGTGACCCTGGGCAAATTGATTAACTCTAATTTGCCACTGTTTCTTCATCTGTAAAATGGGAATTATAATAGCACCTGCCTTCCAGGAATGCTTTAAGGATCCAGTGAGATAGTATTTGTAAAGTATTTTGCAAAACTTAAAGCACTATGTTAGTACTAGCTACTGAAATGAAAGCATTTTGCAGACCATAAGGTATTATATAAATGGTAGCTATTATAATCATTATCTCAAGTCCACCCTCTTTACTTTACAGATGATGCAAATGAAATTTTGGAGAGACTGAAATGATTTCCTAAAGGTGATCCAGGTAGAAGAAACAGGGTTTTCTATATCCATATTTGAGTTCTTTCCCCTATTGCATGAATCTTTCAATTCTTTCTGGAATTGTAGGTAGAAGTAGAAGACAATGAAGTACCATGAAAAGTAGAGGACAGATCGATTGGTCAGTGCTAGGCCCAGAGACAGGAAGACTTGGGTTCAAATTTGGCCTTAGACCGGTACTAACTGTGTGACCTTGGGCAAGCCACTTAACCTGTTTGCCTTAATCCTTTGGAGAAGGAAATGGAAAACCACTCTAGTATCTTTGAGGAGAAAACTACATGAACAGTATGGACCATGGAGTCATGAAGAGTCAGATACAACTAAATGACTGAACAACAACAATAACAACAATAGAGAAAAGAGCACTGGACAATGTGATATAATGAGGGAGAGGGGCAGACACTTCAGATCTAGCTGGGTGACTATAGTATGGGACTCAATCTCTTTGAGCTACAATTTCTTCATGTATAAAATGGAGATAAAAAAAAAAAAACTTGTGGTACCCATTGCACAGTACTCTTGTGTGAAGATTAGAAGAGATCATGTATTTAATGCATTTTACAAACCTCAAAGTCTTTCCAAATGAAAACAATTTTAAATTTAATTAATTTTTTTAACAAACAAAAAAAATTTTCCTCTCCTTCCCATCTTCCTTGAATTGAGAAGAAAAAGGAAACCAAAATGCTTGTAACAAATGTGCCGTCACGAAAAACAAATTCCCACACTGACTATATCCAAAATATTTGTCTCATTCTGCTCCCTGAAGCTATCCACCACTTCTGTCAGGCAGTGAGTAGCATGGAAACCAATTTTTATTATGTTGGACAAATAAAAGCTTCCCCTCTCTTATCCACTGCCCCAATGCCTTGTCTCTTCCTCTAAATCACTTAGCTGATTTACTCTGTGTCCCCGAGTGTGGCTAATTTGGAATGATCATCTGGGTGTGGCTTTCTTTGTACAGTAGAGGTTTAGATTATAAATTATCACAGCAGCAGTTCTGACTCATTTGGATTAGACAAAGGTTAATTAATCCTACTGTAATTAGATATCTAGGAAGAGAAAATGTGGGGGAAACATTTGAATAAATCCACTTTTACATAGCCTGTTATGTTCTGTTAAAGTGTGTTTTTAAAAGCTGAGTTTTACGAAAATGAGAGATGATCCTTTGTTAGATGATGGAAGTCATTAAAGAGACCAGTTAAATCTAGAGAGCTAATGGGAAGAGGAATTAGGGACAAATTAGTGGGATGTGGTATGGGGATATGGGACAACTAGGTGTCAGGCTTGGACTCAGGAAGACCTGAGTTCAAATTTGGATTCAGGAAGTTACTAGCTGTGTGATCCTAGGCAAGTCATTTAATCTTGTTTGACCCAGTTTTCTCATTTGTAAAATGAACTGGATAAGGAAATAACAAATCCTTCCAGGATTTTTGCCAAGAAAACTCCAAATAAGGTCATGACTGAAATAACAACAAAAATCAATAGAGATAGCATTTTTTTCAGGCAAATCATAGGATCATAGATTTAGAGATGGAAGGAAACTTTGAAATCTTACAGTCTAATGCTCCTCATTTTACATCTGAGGAAACAGAGGCTCAGGAAAGAGAAATTATTTGCCCAAGGTCAGTATTTGAACTAAGTTCTTTGGCTCTACATCTATCACTCTTTCCAGTGTAAAATTTCTACCACTGTATTCTTCTCTGCCACCTACACAAAACAAGTCTCCTCTATACAATAGACTTCAAATATTTGAAGACAGTCATCATGCCCTTCAAGAGTGAAGTGACATGACATACTAATCACCCTAGATATTCTCCAGATTCCTAAAATATGGGAACCAAGAAATGAACATATTTCAGGTAGTTAATTCACTTCTAGCATGTTTGCCTACATATTGAGTGTACTCTTTTAAATGTACATATTTATGTATGTATGTATCTCATTTCCCTTTGGCACCATAGCTCTGGGAGTTCCATGCCCCCATTTTTCTTCCAGTGGCAAGCCTCAGGAAAAATTCATTGGATCCTTCTATTGTTTCCTCAAAGGCACAACTATCTCTGTATTTGAGTTCCTCATAGTTCAGCTTTACCTCTTTGGAAGGATAGTTTTGTTTTGTTTTTTAAACTTTATCCTCTTCTTTGATCCCTTAAGAATATCATACAGAGAGGATGGGAAACCCCTGTTTTGTATTTTATTACTAAGGGCTACTGGGAATGATACAAGGGCTTAAAATACAAAGGAAAAAAGTCTCTATCATTAATCCTGTCCCTACATACAGTACAAATTTCATAAGATCACAGACTGTCAGAAATGGAAGTGACCTCAAAATCTATTGAGTCTAACCTATGCCTGACCAAGAACACATTTTATAGTGTTCCCAATGCCCCATTATTCCATTTCTGCTTGAGGGTGGCCTAAGAAAGAGAGGTCTTTTCTCTTCTCTGGAGGGACTTTATTTCTTTTCTGGATTGCTCTAATTGTAAGGAAATTTATCCTTACTTCAAGCCTAAATCTATCTATCTATTATCTATAGTCCTCATTCCTATCCAATAGCCTTCCACAAGATAGCCCTTCACATGTTTAAAGAAAGTAGTCGTGCTCCCTTCCTCAAGTCTTCTCTCCCATTTGCCTATCATCCCCAGTTCTCTTAATTGATCCTGTCTTAACATCTTCTCTAATCCTCTCACCATCCTATAAATAAACCACTCATAGTTCCCTGGTAAAGAACACTTGAATGTCATCTTTTTTAGTTCCCCTTCTCCTCTCTAACTGAAACTTTTCTCTTCGGGGCTTGTCCTTTGAGTCAACCCTGACCAAGGCTTAGATATCTTTTTTATGTCTCTGGTTAAATTTTCAAGAATTCATTCCCTCTCCTCGTAAAGGTAAAGAGAATCCAAATTTTCTCCTTATTCTCTACCTACTTCTCAATACTACAAGAACATTACAGAGCCTGGGCTCTCCTTCCTGCCACTACATGTATCTAAATCATAAATATTGATTAGACTCTCCTGAGCTCTGAGAAAATTCATTTAAAACTCAGAGACACTTCTAAAGGAGCAGATTCCATAGTCCTCAGCTTGTTCACAAGCTTCTTGTGGTTTGGCACAAACCATGGCTTTTAGTTTTGTGTATGACTCCACGGTGTCTAATAAAGTGAATAGCACCTAGTAGGTTTTTTTAATTAATTAGTTTGTTTGTCACATTAAAATTCCCAGTATCTCCCTTCTCTCTCCCAGAGAGAATATACCTATCAGGTCACCTAAAATGATAGAAGGACAAAAAGAAAGATGTTGGAGAGGATGTGGGAAAATGGGGACATTAATACACTGTTGGTGGAACTGTGATTTGATCCAACCATTTTGGAGATCATGTGGTAGGTTTTAAACCTTTTTTTCTCATATTATCGATGATAAAGATATCTACACTATTGAATTTAAATTTGTATAATGGGAAGGGCATAGGATTTAGAGCCAAAAGATCTGTGTCCAAATTTGAAAATTTGTTGTTTATTTTGTGACTTTCATTGCTTTAAATGCCCAGTCCTCAATTTTCCTCATCTATAAAATGAGGCAGTTGGATTCAATGACTTCTAAGAACCCTTCTAATATTATGTTCATTTGAAATCACTGATTCATCAAAGCATAATGTTTTCTTTCATCATTTTTATATGCCTATTTTAATTTTAATTTTTAAAAATTAATTTAAAAAATAACTTAGTGGGAAAGCAGGCTAGTGTCTCTATTACAATGGAGAACCTGTCAGGATAGAAAGGCCATAGGCAAGGTACCCAGATTACTCTAAAAGTGAAAGTGTGGTGCAACTGGATGGCTCAGTGGATTGAGAGCCAGGTCTAGAGACAGGAGGTCCTAAATTCTAATGTGACCCAGCTATGTGATCCTGGGCAAGTCACTTAACCCCCATTGCCTAGCCCTTACCACTCTTTTGCCTTGGAATCATAGTATTGATTCTAAGATGGAAGGAAAGGGTTTAAAATAAATAAATAAAATAAAAGTGAAAGTGTGTGGAATGAACATGAACCCTTCCCTCCATATTGGCCAAGGAACTCTCTTTGGGAAGGTGCCCTTCAGATGCTTCAAAACAAAATACCAGACCCTGAAATCTATTCATCTAATTTATCACCAGGGGTACACTTGTAAATGTTTAACAATGGACTGGAGGTGTGGGGCAGCAGGGATGAAATCGCAATACACTTTTAATTTCATGTGCAGGATTAACATTTTGCCATCAATTTCTTAAGTCTAGAAAACCAGTTTAACAATACATCAAGACCAAATTTGTAGCCTTTGTTCATTTCTAAGCAATAAAAGCACACAATGAAAATTTAACAACCGACTTTAGAGTTCCTGCACTAACAGGCTCCAGCACATCACTGCATCAAGTCCAATGGGGATTTACTCGACCAATTTCCCCTTTATGCCAGGCTAAATAAAGCCTGTTGTCCGTCTGCAGGACCCCTGTTTGAGGTATATGTACTATTGGGCTAACTGGCACCAAGGAAAGAAGGGGCAAGAAAATGGGGATGGACCAAGCATTTGGGCTGTGACTCCAACCTCCAGTTTTAGGGCCACATTGTTGATTTCATCCTTCAAGATTCATGTAATTAAGGGAAACTCCTTCTAGGAGGCTAGTACTTAATGAGAAATCCTGGAATTTGAGATTGAAAAGATTCTGAAGACTGCCACAGTCTACTTTCAGGTTCTCGCCTCTTAGACAGACCGGATTGCAAGCACATGAGCACTTCTGCCAAATACTTTTTTCTAACCCTTATTTTTTATCCTAGCAACAACTAGTGGATTAAGTAAATAGAGGTTAAGAGACTTGCCCAAGGTCACCCAGCTAGTGAGTGCCTGAGGCCAGATTTGAATTTAGATCTTCCTGACTTCAGGCCCAACAATCTATCCACTGAGTTGCCTCAGCTAGCTTATACCTAGTTTCTTCCAAGCTGCTTTCCAGCTTTTTCAATAATTTTTGTCAAATAGAGATTTCTTCTCCCAAAATCTTGGATCTTTGCGTTTGTGAAACGCTGCTGCTCTGCTCCTATCTCTATTGGTTGCTGCCTCTCTAGACATGTAGATCCCTGGAGAGTCTTGAATACAGGCAGATTTGTATCAGGGAATTCAATCAAAGTCTCTGGATGTAGCCTCTCCTTGCTATTTCTCCATTACTAGTTCTTTATTTCCTCAGTTTCCTCCTGTGTCTAATCTCTCCCTTTTAAAAACTGCCTGAATTGAGGCTAGGTATGTGAACTGTAGGAGAATCGATTAATCATCTTTAATGTGGTAGGAAAGGAAGGAATACCTTATTCTACCTTGTCAAAGAGCTAATCTTAACGAGGGATGGGGAGAAATATCATCAGTGCCTAAGCAAAGTCCTCAAAAGTAGAAGCAATGAGGACCCAGGACATTTGCCCATTTTGCCCTTATTAGACCAAAAATTCCTTGAAGTTGCCGTGTCTTGCCTTATCTTTATATCACCAATGCTTAATGTAGTGTTTTGCTAATAGAAGATGCTTTTAAAATGTTGAATGTCAAAGAGAACAATAAAAAGAAAGTGTTGGAGGAGTCTGAAGAATTAGTACACACACCAATCACAGTAGATAGAGCTATAAATTGGTCAATTGTTCTGGAAAAGAATTTCGACTTTTACTACAAGTCACTAAACAGTTCACATATTCCAAGGAGTTCAAAAAGAGTCTAATTATACAGTAGCAAGGAACAGGAAACAAAATGGGTAACCCAAGTGGAGCATGATTGAATAAACCATGGCATGCGAATATAGTGGGATATTATTATTCAATAAAGAATGTCTAAATAAGGGATTCAGAAAAACATGGGAAGAATTATACAAACGTTACAAACTGAAATAAGCTGAATCAGAAGAGCAATATGACAATGACAATATAAGTGAAAAGATCATGAAAAGGTAGTCTACTTATAGTAAAGTAAAAAAAAATTAAAATGGGGGGGAAAGCCCCAAACAACCCCAACAACAATCCTTTTGAAATGGATAAAGAAACACACTTCTCTGTGCAGAGATTTGGCGAGGGATTCTGAGGGGAGGGCATTACATAGAGAAACAGAATAATAACAGCTTTCATTTACACAAAGCTATAAGATTTGCAAAGTACTTTTTCTAGGCTTTCTCTTTTGATCATTATCCTGGTTGTTTTTTACTTAACTGTTTTTCTTGGCTACAAATTAGGGTTTGGTGTGGGAGAGAGGAGCAGGGAGGTATCTGAAGTGAACATGATACAAAAACAAAAGGCATCAATAAAACATTTTTAAAATGTTTGTTGAATTTAGTTGAGTTGTGAGCTGCAAAGAATGCTGATTTCATGAATTTTATTTCTGGTGTAACTCCTGGAAGGAAGGAAGGAAGGAAAGCAGCTAAATTTTTTTCCCCTGGGCTGGTAAAGTTTTTTTTGTGCTTTACTTATTTGTAAGGCAGAATTAGGAGAATTGCTTCAGGTCACATAACAGTTGACATTGCCTCCTAACTTACAGTCTCATCCTCTGACAATATTCAGGGCTATCTGTGAGAGTTTCCAGAACTGAACCAAATGGAAGGAGACATCCTCCCTCAAATTCTCCTAAATTAGTTTGTTTCAAAGAGAAGAAGCTGGACCCTTAAAAAATTATACAAAATGAACCTATTATACACATACATCATCAACATTATCATCATTTCTATGTGTACTTCTTTGTTCAAGAATTCTGACATCTCTTATAGTTTATTGGCTTTTCACCTCTCCCTTTGCTTTCCCTTTCAAAATTCTCATTCTTCACTCTCACTGTGACCTACAATCCCTCAACCCCTTGCCTCCATTCTCCCTCAGGTCATCTTCCCTGCACTAACCACTCTCTCCTCTTTTCCCTACTTGACTTTTTGGTGAACTAATTCATTTCTATGCTCTCCTTCTCTCTTGAAATCCTAGTTCCTTTATCATATTGCCAATTATGCATAGCCAAGCCTTGACCTTGGATCACTGCTCCATTTGTCACCTTGATGTCTACACATGTGATGCTGAATGAAAGCAGAGAAAGTCACACAACTTTTCTGAATGGGTTTTGATTTCACTAAATATATATATATTTATATATATGTATATATATATGTCATAACTTCAAATGGGCTTTTATTGCTACTTGGCAATTTAATTTTGAATTCCTCATGGCTCTTCTTCCCCCTACTTTCTCAGCTGAGAACCTTGCTTCATATTTTACAGAAAAATTAAGGTCATTCACCATGGATTCCCTCTTCTCCCTACTCTCCTATCACTCAGATGCCTTCTGATACTATCTCCTTCATCCCTGTCTCATATGATGAAGTGGCTTCACTCCTTCCCAAGGTGAACCCCTCTATTTGCTCAAGCGATCTAATTCCATCCCATCTCCACCAGTAGATTACTCCTCTGTCATCCTCTCTTTTATTTACTTTCAATTTCTACTTTCCTACTAGTTCCTTTCCTATGGCTTACAAATATGCTTGTCTTCTCTAGCTGGAAAAAAAAGCCTTTACATGGTTGTCCTCTGTTCTTCCTAGCTAAAGTCCTTGAAAAGACTAAGATAGGGGTTTTTTCTCTTCTTAACCTCTTACAATCTAGTTCCTGACTTCATTTCACCAACATTATTCTCTCCATTTTTACAAATGATTTTAGTTGCCAAATCAAGTGGCCTTTTCTTAGTCCTCATTTTTTTACCTCTCTGCAGCCTTTTACATTATTGATTATTCTCTCCTCCTTAATACTCTCTTCTCCCTTGGTTTCAGGGACTTTGCTCTTTCCTAGTTTTCCTCCTATCTATCTGGCCACTCTTTCTCTGCCTCCTTTGCTGGATGTTCCTCTAGATCATGCCCTTTTTTTTTTAAACCCTTAACTTCTGTGTATTAGCTCCTTGGTGGAAGAGTGGTAAGGGTGGGCAATGGCGGTCAAGTGACTTGCCCAGGGTCACACAGCTGGGAAGTGTGTGAGGCCGGATTTGAACCTAGGACCTCCCATCTCTAGGCCTGACTCTCAATCCACTGAGCTACCCATTTGTCCCCCATGCCCTCTAATTGTAGATGTCCCTCAGGGTTCTGTCCTGTGCCCTTTTCCTTCTCCCTCTGTACTACTTCACTTGGTGATAGCATTGGCTCCCATGCATTTAATGATCAATTCTGCCATGATTCTCAAATCAACCGTTCTTCCCCTAATCTCTCTGCTGGACCTCCAATTTCATGTCTCCACTGTTTTTTGGGTATCTTGAACTGGATGTCAAAAGGACTTATTAAATTTACAATGTCCAAAACAGAACTCATTATCTTCCCCACTAACCCCACTTTCCCTATCAAGGGGGCATCTTTAACCCCCCTCACCCCATATCCAAGCTTTTGTTTTTCTATTTCACCTTTTCCAACATCTCTCAAATATGTCCTCCTCTCTTCTAATGCTGCTGCCTCTCTAGTCTAGGCTCTCATCACCTTTTTTCATTTTATTTTTTATTTTTAAACCCTTAACTTCTGTGTATTGGCTACTTGGTGGAAGAGTGGTAAGGGTGGGCGATGGGAGTCAAGTGACTTGCCCAGGGTCACACAGCTGGGAAGAGTCTGAGGCCAGATTTGAGCCTAGGACCTCCTGTCTCTAGGCCTGGATCTCAATCCACTGAGCCATCCTGCTAACCCCATTTTTACTTAAAATTTATCTGGGCATGTAAATTAATTTTGTAAAAGAAGCATGTGGTGTGATATATTAAATTTTTTTTTCTTTTTCCCCTCAATACTATGTATTGGTTCCAAGGCAAAAGAGTGGTAAGGGTAGGCAATGGGGGTCAAGTGACTTGCCCAGGGTCACACAGCTGGGAAGTGTCTGAGGCCAGATTTGAAACTAGGACCCCCTGTCTCTAGGCCTGGCTCTCAATCCACTGAGCTTCCCAGCTGCCCTCTCATCACCTTTTGCCTGGATTACTGCAATAGGTTGCTGATGGGTCAGCCTGCCTTAAGTCTCTCCCACTCCAATCCATTCTCCATTCAGCCACTAAATTTTCTTAAAGCATATCATATCACACACACCCCTCAAACACACTCTCAACACTCAATAAACTTCAGTGGCTCCTTATGTCCTCTAGGATCACATATAAAATACTGTTTGGCATTCAGATACCTTCATAACCTACCCTCCTCCTGTCTTTCAAGTTGTTTTTTAATCTTCTCAACAGCCTGGCTCTCCCATGATTCTTTTCTCCAGAAACAGGTACAAGAACTCTGCTGGGTGATTTAGCTATAAATCCGTCTGGCTGTTGGGAGACACTCAGATAAGGTTGCACAGCCTCAAAGTTCCAGGCACTTTTAAAAAAAGTCCTTACTTTCTGTTGTAGAATAGACAGTATCCATTTCAAGGCAGATCTATGTGGGCTACTCTCCTGGGATTAAGTGACTTGCCTAGGGTCACACGGTTAGGAAGAGCCTTGAGGCAAGATTTAAACCCAGGACTTCCCATCTCCAGACCTGGCTCTTTATCCATTGAATGGCCTAGCTGCCCCTCTATGCACTTTTTCCACAAAGTTTTCTCAATTCCTTCCTATGCTTGACCAACTTCCTGATATGCATTTGAGGGAAGTGAGGGGGAATCTTTGGAATGCTCATCAGGAAGTCTTAATTTCAATTTAGCATTCTTGCCTGTTTACATTCATATTTATTTTAGACCTCGTGCAATTTCTTTAATCTCTGAATCTTTTATAAAATATGTGACTGAAATAATGCCTGTGTAACCCTTTGCTCTAGGGGCTCTCAGGAATTAAAGGGTATATACATCAACAAAGGGTATATTGTAATGAGGGAGGAAGAGAAAGGGATTGCAAACAGGTAAAAGAGAGGATTTTGCAAAGATAGGTTTAAAAGAGAGGTACATCTAGCCACATGCAACTTATTTATATAAACTGTGTATAATAGCTATGTACATCAATTATACAAAAATCTCAAACTTTAATCATTTCCAGAAACATCCAGAAATTAATAAATATTATTGGAAGTGCCCAACAAAGCCATAAAATCTTCCTAATGAGCCTCTCTTCTTGACCTACAGGAACTAGAAGGCAGATCCCCCAGATGTCACTAGTGACAATAACTCTGGTCCCCTTGATCCCCATTCTCTACATTGTGATTCTATTGCCCCAAGTTCCAGGAAGACTTAAGATAGAAAGTAGGAAGGAGATATTCACTTGCATACACTAGAGAGAAGGGGAAATTAAACCCACTCAGGTCCACCTGGAGACAAAGCAACCAAACTAAGAAGAGTGGAGAGGGAAGGAAACTCAGCATTGCTTTCATTTGAATGAATGGCCCTGCCTTGGTAAGGTATGCCACACCCAAATAGCTAATATTTCTGCCTCCTGTTAACTTGACGTTGGGTATAATGGGTTTGAGAGAGTTTGGTGTAATGGTAGCACAGTGCCTGGCACATAGCAGGCAACTAATTAATAATTGTTGAACACCATAGAAATAAATAACTTTGAAAGACTTAAGAACCCAAGGCAATGAATGAAGAAGTATGATTTATGCTGTCTATCCCCTAACAGAGAGGTGAATGAGTCACAATGCAGAATGAAACACCAATTTTTGGTGTTTGACCCTTGGATAGGGTCAGTGCAGGAATTTGTTTTACTTAACTATGCATATTTGTTATAAGGGTATTTCCCCCACCACCACCACCTTTTTTAAAAATGTATATAGTGGGGGAAGGAGGGAGGAGAGAAAATAAAAGCTTGTTTGTTTTTTTTAAAACCCTTACCTTACAACTTAGAATCAATACTATGTATTGGCTCCAAGGTAGAAGAGTGGTAAGGGCTAGGCAATGGGGGTTAAGTGGCTTACCTAGGGTCACACATCTAGGAAGTATCTGAGGTCAGATCTGAACCTAGGACTTCCAGTCTCTAAGCCTGGTTCTCAATCCACTGAGCCACCCAGCTGCCCCCTAAAAGCTTATTAATTAAAAAAATACTTACTTGTGGGTTGTTTCACAACATGCTGTACTTGCCATCAGGAAGATCTGAGTACAAATCTCTCCACAAGATACTTGCTAGTTGTGTGAATTTAGGCAAGTCACTAATTAACCTGTCTCAGTTTCCCCTTCTGTCAAATGGGGATAAAAATAGCATTTACCTCCCAGAGTTTTTATGAGGATTAAATAAGCTACCATATGTGTAAGGTACTTTGTGAAAGTAAGTGCTATTATTATTGAATTGGCCTGTTAACTTCATACAGACCAAGCCAATAAGGGAAGAGAATACAAAAGCAGAACCAAGCTTCCTTCCCCCTTTACTCTGGTAGCCCCAGAAGAGAACAATGGAAGCCCTCGGGGGCCAGAAGCACTTACCTCCACAGAACACCTCTCTGTCTCTTTCTGCTTTGACTAGAGCAGGGGAAAGAAAAATGAACAGCAGCAGCACCCCCCAAGAAAGCAGCCCTGACCTCATGGCCCTAGCTTGGGCTGAAGATCACACCCCCACTGAGAGAATGAATGAATGAGTGAGCTTTTCCCGTCTCAGAACGGCTACTCAGGGGCCCAGATTCCAGAAGACCAGGACTGGCCTAGTCTAGCCTGGCATCTGCTGAAAATGGAGATGAAAATGGCATGCAAAGGGCTTCTGGTCCCTGAGCCACCCCAAGGGTGTGTACATTACCTAGGAGACACAGCTGCCACCTCCTCTATCCTCAGCCCTTTGGGGCTGGGGCCACAGGCTGGCTATACAGCTGCACCTGTTCAGCTGCCCTGGCTCCATCTGTGAACCACTGGAGGTAAAGGGAAGAAGGAGGGAACAGGACAGAAGTGGCTGTGCATCAACCCAGCAGAACTGCATTCATAGCTGTGTGGTCTTTCTGAAGAGCTTTCTGAAGCATGCTTTGGAGGAAAAGTATGATAGGATCACTTTCTACCATTCCAAAACACACACACACACACACACACACACACACACACACACACACACACGCACACACCATGTAGGTTGAGCTAGTTCTTTTCCTAAAATTCAAGGAAACTGTCTTTGGGACTTGATTGGTCCAGGACACCAAGGCTCAATCAATCCTGCCTCTCTTGACATAGTTTCCTGGTGACCTTATTGTTGAGGCTCCCTAGTCCCCTGAAGTAACCACAAAAGGTCCATCTCTGTGGAGCGGCAGTCAGAGCCTTTCCAAACTTGGATGCTATTAGTTGTTCCGAAGTCCCTCTCTTGCTGACCAGACCTATTTCCATACAGTGGGGAGGGTGAGACTTGATCCACTAAAACTAAGTACTGTAAAGATCTGGTTAAAAATCCTTTCTACACTGTGGCTAAATAAATCATTTTGCTAACTATTCAATGACTTATTGTTGTTTCATTTGTCCCTGTCATTCTCTTTAATGAAGTCTATAATTATTTCTATGGTTTCTTCTTTGACCCACCAATTTTGAAGAATTAGATTATTTAGTTTCTCATTTCTTTCAATACCAAAGTAAACTAATAAGTGACCAGCATGAGCCAGGTCCACCAGTTATAAGGGAATAACGAGCAAGATGTCCCAGCTGAACCCCCTTTTCCTCCAGTCCCTGATACCCATTTCTTCTTTCTCTCAGGACATCTACATGCCTGTAGAATCCCTGAGAAGAATTATACCCAAGAGGAAAGGAAATACTGCTTTACAAATCAAAGGAGCTTGTTTGAACAGTACGTGTCCAGCAAAAGTTTGGAGTGAGTAAGTATGGGAATGGGTGCTAGTATGGGGCCAAGGGGAAGACAGCCCCTCCAGGAACTCCAGAAAGAATGCATCCTAGAGGTTCAGTCATTTCCAGGTGATTAATGATCTGCTAGGAAAGGTAGGACCAGTGAGAATGCATGGAGGATGCTCTGCAGATAGTTGCTTCTGTGGTAGAATGCTTTTGCCAGGAACTGGTAAGTCCAAGAGAGAGGAAATGAGTCCTCCTTGTCAGTGATCACCAGGAGGTTGATGCCCTTCAGCTTTGTGTAACTGTCAAAATCACCCAAGAGGGAAAATCTTCAAGTCAGTGCGTAGCTAGACTCTTTGTCTGAATGTCTTTCAGGAGAGGAAGTCAGGGTGAATCCTACTTGATTTGGGGGGTGATAAGGCTCCATCTACTCCAAAATATTTTCTTTCTACACTTACCAACCATGGAGCCATGGTCTCAAAATTCCTGCAGTTAGAGCCATTTCTTTGGATTGCAATAAAAACAAAAAGCTTGTCTCTTGAATAGAGATTCTTAACTGAGGTCATTGAACTCCCAAGAGTCCTTTGGATTTATGGGGTCCCTGAACTTTGGTGGAAAAAAATTATGTCTTTATTTTCACTAACCTCTAACTAAAAATTAGCATTTCCTTTCATTCTTATCATTTCATTATTTATTTAATAAACAACACCACACTCCATCATTTATTTATTTATTTGCTCGCTCCCTCGCTCATTTATTTGTTTGTTTATTTGTCTGTTTGTTCATTTATTTATTTATTTGTTTATTGTTTAAGAGCATTATTTTGGAAAGGAGTCCATAGTCTTCATTAGACTGCCTAAAGGGTTCAGGACCCACAAAAAAGGGTAAGAACTTCTTATCTTGAAGGTGTTTTTTTTTTTTTTTTTAAAAACATGAGATAGGAGATCAGATTGAGGCTTTAATTAAAAGTAAACAATTAAACAAAAAAATTAAGTTTTTAACAAAAAAAGTTAAAAATTTAAACAAAAAGTAAAAGTAAAAGCTAGATGACTCAGGCCTAAAGACAGGAGGTCCTGGGTTCAAATTTGGCCTCAGATACTTCCTAGCTATGTGACTCTGGGCAAGTTTTTTGGCTAGCCCTTACCTATTTCTGCCTTGGAACCAATACTTAGTATCTAAGACAGAAGGTAAGGATTCTTTAAAAAAACAAACAAGGAGAAGGGAAGTGCCAGCTTTCTCCTCTAGCACTCATGACAGATACATTTGCCAACCCATTGTGGGTGATGGAACACCCCACAGAGAAATACACTGGGTTTCTCATTTTAGTTCCTCCATTGATAAATTCTAGGACACTGGGCAAGTTACATCATCTTTGTGAGCTAAGTTACCTCATTATTAAATGAGGAATTTGGCCTAGATAGATGACCTCTAAGGCCCCTTCTAGGTCTAAGTTGTGTATTCTATAAATTAGCTAGTTATCATCTTATATGAGTTAGGAAGCCCTGGAAGCCTGAGGGGATAAGATAATAGTTCACATTTATTTAGAGTTTAAGGTTTATGATGGGTTTGTTTTAAAACAGCCTTGTAAAATAAGAATTATTTTATGAGGCAAGTAGTTAGTACTGGTCATTTTTGGTATATGGTGGTCAATGTGAGAAGCCAGAAGTTAACTGATGATGGCATACAATGGATATATGTGCAAATGGATCTTCCTGAAGAAAAGAATGAGCATAAATTAAATGCTCACTGAGTGTCAGGCACTGTTAATCACAGAGGTTACAAACTCAAAAGTGAGGCAGTCTCTTACCCTCAAGAAGAATATATTCTAATAATCAGAAATCATACAATAGAGGGTACCCAGGGAATTCTGGGGACTCATAGGTTAGGGAGTTGATCCAAAAGGTAGCCAGTTGACACATGCTTTCCATACCATTTATAATATTGATTAAATTATTGTTCCCAGAGCAAGAAGTGAGGAGAGGAGGAGGTAGTTTGCATATGGTGGCAAGGAAGGATGGCAATATGGACAAAATGGGCAGCTAGATAGTATGTGAAGCATGGTCTGGTCTGGAGCCAGCTGGGATAAGCTGTTTTCTTTGATGAACGATTGAGTGCAAACACCTAACCCCTCAGAGTAAAGAGTCAAAATGCAAGATTTCAACCAAATTCTTTCTGATTCCAGGTCCAACATTATCCTTTCTCCAATAGTAGTGGGCATCTGTAGGGTCCCTTGAAATTCACAGAATCATTATCCTACTTTATCCCTGTAACAGCCTTTTATTATCTTCATTTTACAAGCTTCTTAAGTATGGAAAAAACAAATTTAGAGAAGAAAAGTAACAAATAAGGAGGAAGAATGAAGGTAGCTTAACTCAGGGGAACTGAGCAAGGGGCTGAGATCATAACCAGAGGCTAGTCTACTCAAAGACTGTCTACTTACATAATCTAGTATACAAATCATAAGTCATTAGGGTCAGATGTGTGGGGAGAGTATAGATTTGTGTTCAAATCCTGATTCTGCTTACTACCTGTGTAACTTGAGCAAGCATCTCTTCACTTCTCTTCTTCTCTTCACTGATGGGGGAGGGAGAGAGGGGAAGAGAGAGAGAGAGAGAGAGAGAGAGAGAGAGAGAGAGAGAGAGAGAGAGAGAGAGAGAGAGAGAAAGTTTGTGTTGGACTAGACTAGATCATCTTTAAGGATCCATCTTGCTCTAAATCCTTTGATCCTGCCTCCAACTAACTGAATATTAATGGTCTCCCCATTTAGGTTAAATGGATTTCTGGAAATTTATGACTAGGCTTGATTAGGAGGCTGCAGCTAACTTGATGAGGCATGTACATCCCCATCAATCACATAATTCAATGGAGGTAAAAAAGTCACTCTGGACTTTGTTTCTCCCTGTGGAGGATGCCAACATATACACATTCACCTCATTGAGAGGATTAAGGACATATGCAGGGCCAGGATACCTGACAGTTATAC
This sequence comes from Gracilinanus agilis, assembly GCF_016433145.1. NCBI lineage: Eukaryota > Metazoa > Chordata > Mammalia > Didelphimorphia > Didelphidae > Gracilinanus > Gracilinanus agilis. Next base: position 91,398,603 of record NC_058134.1, on the reverse strand, counting down.
CTTATTAAGAATGAGTAGGTTGATCCAGCCATACCATTGTTGGGTTTGTACCCCAAAGAAATCATAGATAAACAGACTTGTACAAAAATATTTATAGTTGAGCTTTTTGTGGTGGCAAAAAATTGGAAAATGAGGGGATGCCCTTCAATTGGGGAATGGCTGAACAAATTGTGGTATATGCTGGTGATGGAATACTATTGTGCTCAAAGGAATAATAAACTGGAGAAATTCCATGTGAATTGGAAAGACCTCCAGGAGTTGATGCAGAGTGAAAGGAGCAGAACCAGAAGAACATTGTACACAGAGACTGATATACTGTGGTAAAATTGAATGTAATGGACTTCTGTACTAGCAGCAATGCAATGACCCAGGACAATTCTGAGGGAAAAGAAAGCTACCCACATTCAGAGGAAGAATACAGGAGTGGAAACAGAAGAAAAACAACTGCTTGAACACATGGGTTGAGGTGGACATGATTGGGGATGTAGACTCGAAACTACCACACCAATGCAACTAACAACAATTTGGAAATAGGTCTTGATCAATGACACATCAATGACACATGATAAAACCAGTGGAAATACGCATTAACCGTGGCGGGGGTGGGGTGGAGCTTGGGGAGTGAAGGGGAAAGTAAGAGCATGAATTATGTAACCATGTTAACTTTTCTAAAAAATAAATATTAATAAATGTTTAAAAAAAAGAATGAGTAGGTAAAGGACATTTCTGAGGGACCTATGAGAAAGAACACTATCCACATCCACAGAAAGAACTGTGGGAGTAGAAACACAGAAGAAAAACAACTGCTTGATCACATGTTTCAATGGGGATATGATTGGGGATGTAGACTCTAAACGATCATCTTAATTCAAATATTAATAATGTGGAAATAGGTTTTGATCAATGACACATGTAAAACCTAGTGGAATTGCTCGTTGGCTCATTGGGGGTGGGAGGAGGAGAGGGAAAGAACATGAATCATGTAACCATGGAAAAGCATTTAAAATTAATTAATTAGATAAATTAACTTAAAATACAAAAAAAAAAAAAGAATGAGTAGGTAAGAGTCAGATACTGTCTAGGGATGATTTGATTGGCTTGGACTATTTGTAGGCAAGGAGGCCAGCCTTTGAATGGGCCCATAAAAGGGAACAGAGAGAGCAGCTGGATGGCTCAATGGATAGATAGGTCTGGAGGCAAGAAGTCCTGAGGACAAATCTGGCCTCAAATACTTCCTAGCTGTGGGATCCTGGGCAAACAACTTAACCCCCTTTGCCTAGCCCAGTGATGGCAAACTTATGACATGCGTGTCAGCACTGACACACGTAGCCATTTTTGATGGCATGCGGCCTCATATAGAAAAGTATGGGGCCACATGCTGAGAATGAAACATTTGCTGTAGTGTAGTGTAGACACTCTGGGCACTACAGATGACAATTCTACATATATTAATTTACCTATTCAGGTTTGTTAAATACAATTATATATTACAATTATACATTTTTGTTGTTTAAACTACAAATATTGTGAAATTATGTCTTTTTTCTTGAAGAGTTATGCTCCATTTTTTGGCGAATTTTTGACACACCAACCTCAAAAGGTTGCCTATCACTGGTCTAGCCTTTACTGTTCTTCTGACTTGGAACCAATACACAGTACTGATTCTAAAACAGATGGTCAGGGTTTTATAAATAAATAAAGGAATAGATAACTGCTTCAGCCCTTCAGAAAGAGCTTCCTCAAAGGTAAAGTCTACATAATGGGCATGGCTTTGCTACCCCTCCAGGAAGCATCCTTCCTCCAAGAATGAACAATCTTCACTTTAGGCCCAGATGGGACAGTTGCAAAGAAGAAAACCATGAAATCTACTGGAAGGCATTTCTGACTTTAGACTTCTAGGATCACAGTCTAAGGCCAACAGGCCCAAGATAGAAATGAGATTTTTTTTGAAGGGTGGTAAGATAGAAATGAGATTTTTTTTGAAGGGTTTTTGTGAAGAGGGGATAGGGTAAAAGAAGGACATGATAGACTTTAATTTGTCAATTGCTAATTTTTTTTTGTTGACTAAAATAGTGAAATGTGACATTGCATTTCCTAATGACACATTTCCACTGAACCTAGGCCTTAGGTGGAGTCCAGGGTGGGGGATATCACAGATTTCTTTTAGAACTGATGGATACCTAGACCAAGAATGGAGCATGTGGCTCTGAAGACAGGGGAACAGCAAGAAACTGAATCATGAGATAGAAGGGCAAAATTCTCAACTTGTCTCTGCTCTCTATTAGTCATTTGGACAGTGCAAGTTCAGTAGGAGGAGGGTTGCCTCTATAGAAATCCCAAATTTGTTTCCCTTTCCAGGAAATATAAACACTTAGAGGAGTACTGTAATGCTGAATGCTGAAGGCCTATACTGGTCCCTGGGGTGAAGGGGGAAGTCTCTGGAATGTGAAGAATGTCATCTCTAGTAAACCTGTTTCCAGACTTGCTGGAGAGGAGAAAAACTGATTCTCAAACTTTTGGGGTCTTTAGGATCTCTTTAAGCTTTTAAAAACTATGGAGAACTACAAAGAGCTTTTTGTTTATGTGGGTTATATCTATCGATCTTTACCATATCAGAAATGACAACTGATAAAAATTTAAAAACTTTTACTTATTAATTCATTTAAAATGATGGTAATAGACCTATGACATATTAACAAAAATGGAATATTTTATGAAAAATAACTATATTTTTCCAAACAAAAAATAATTAGTGTAAATTGCAAATTGTTTTTGTGCCCTCAGGGCAATGCCAACATAGCTGTTCAGAATAAACCATGAAATTCAAAAAAGTGATCAACATCTTGAATATTTCAGTACCATTTGTGCTTTTTGCTTCTCATTTACATAAAAGATATTCAAAGATTCCTTCGTGATTGTAACCTTAAGAATACAAGCAAAACAGCAAATCCAACCATGTCTGTTGACTTGTTAATTTTTGAGGCAAAAGTAGAATTCTGCAGATGAGATATTACCTAGTTTTCATGTTTGCAGCTAAATATTTAATTCACAGATCATGTAGCCCCTGGAAAATTACACTGCACATTCATGAGAGAATGAGAGTGAAAAAGGCAAATAACAATTTAACATTGTTATGAACATAGTTTTGAACTTAGAGATCCCCTGAAAAGGTTTAGGGATCATACTTTGAGAACCCGTGGAGAATAGAAATAGATAGATAGATAGATAGATAGATAGATAGATAGATAGATAGATAGATGGCTGGGGAGATGGCTGGGGAGATGGATGGATGGATAGATAGGTAGGTAGGTAGGTAGGTAGATAGGTAGAGATGGCAGAACATTTATTAAGCACATATTTTGTGCTAAGTGAGGACAAAACAAATACAAACAAGATAGATCCTGCCTTCAAGAACTTGTATTCTAATTGGGAAAGGTAACACACAAAGGAGTGTTGGAATACTACCCATGTGAGACCATGTTGAGGAGACTACAGAGTGTGGCACGGAAACCTATTTCCCAGCAAGATAAGGCAAAAGACTCATCTATCAGAGCAAGGGGAACCAGCAGTGGAGTCCAAGTTTCTAGTGGAGTAGAAATTGTCAGAGAGTAGGGTCATGGCAAGAAGACTTAGTAAATTAGTTATGGCCTACTTTGTGTTTTTAACACTTTATGTGGGGTGAAATAAAGACTTTTCTATATAAAATATCGTAACCTTGAGAGCTTATATATGATTTATGTTCATCTAGTACCAAGCTTTATTCTGAGGCTCCTAAAGGGAGGTGGGTAGGGGGTAAAATAAGCCAAAGAAATATGATTTTGGTCACTAAGAAGCATAGAAATGTAAATCAAAACAACACTTCAAGTTTCACTTCACAAACTACAAAATGGTAAAGATGAACAAAGATGGGCATGATCAATATTGCAAGGTTTTGGGAAAGGTAAGGACACACATACACTCTTGGCAGAGCTGTGAATCAATATAATCATCTTCAAAAATAGTAAAGACAAATTCAAATAAAATGATTAAAACATCCATATCCTTTGCCCCAGAGATTTCACTACTATAGATATACACCAGGGAGGTCACAGAGAAAATGAAAGGCTCCATTTACACCAAAATACTACTTATTTACTCATTGTAATAGCAAAGAACTGGGAATAAAGTTGTAGTGTATCAATAAGAGCTAATCAAATTGTGGTCTATGAATTATTGAGCTGTGAGGAATTACAAAGATGATGAAAAGGAGGGATGAAAAGTCCAACATGAAACGGATGGAAAGTGAAGTAAGCAGAACCAAGAAAACAACATACACTATGATGATAGCAATGTATATGGAAAGAATGACTCCCACTCAACAAAGAATAGTCAATATTGTAAAATTATAAGCATGACTGATCACATGGTTTGTTGGGAATAGGATTGGGGATGTAGACTCTAATTGATCACTCTATTGCAAATATTAATAATACAGAAATAGATCTTGATCAATGATACCCGTAAAACCCAGCGGAATTGCTCATTGGCTACGGGAGTGGGGAAGAGGAAGGGGAGGGGAAGAACATGAATCATGTAACTATGGAAAGATATTCAAAAATAAATAAATAAATGGATTTTAAAAAATTATAAGCATGATATCAAAAAAGAAACAGAACAATCCTTTCCATTACTTTACAAAGGTAAGAGGTTCCCAGGGGTGGAATAGTACATATATTTTCAGATTTGGGGAGGATTTATTGATCCTTAGTTTTTTTTCCTTAAAAATATTCCTTGTTAAATATATTTTGCATGATAATACATGTATAACTCAGATCAAATTGTTTATCGTCTCCAGAATGGGGAAGGGAAGGGAAAGAGGGAGACAATTTGAATCTTATAACTTCAGAGACATTGGTGGAAAACTGTTACTACATGTAAGAGGCGAAAATAAAATCCCTTTAAAAAAATAAAATAAACCATTTCTTGTTTTTTGAGATAGTTTGCTGAAAGAGAATAAGCTGAAGGATACAGAAGCACATTTAGGTGATGGGAAAACAAAAGATAGTAATAAAATGTATTTCTTTAAAGACAAAGAAAAAGAAATGTGACTTTGGGGCAGCCCACCCACAGGTAGAGGTGCTGGATCGATAACAGTTTAGGCTGGCTATTCCTTAAAAGGTATTGAGACCATCTTCCTGACTTGATTAGCTCAGGGATCTAAAGGCTCAAGCTGTTGACACTGCTTCCTGGTTGCCTGAGCACAAAACAGCCACAAGGAGCTACAGGCATGCTCTGATGCTAGCTTGGCAGACCTTGAAGGGAAACTCAGACAAGGGAGTTTCATTCAGCTGAATCAACTCTGGGTGTCCTCAATGCATATCTTTGTTGAATATCCTTCTGCTGTGCTAGCTAAGTAAATCTTTTATTACCCGCAGAATGCTGTATCTTTCCATTCCTGTAGCTAAGAAACTAACAGAAGACTGTCCTGAGTCAGGTCCAGCTCAGAACAGAATGTCACAGAATCACTGACTCTCAAAACTGGAAGGAACCTCAAAGGCTAGCTAGTCCAACAAGTACCTGAGCAAGATTTATCTTGGCAGTGTCTCAAATGGTCAGATAGTCTCTTATCCAAATTGTTCCCATGACGGGAAAATACATAACTCTCCAAGGTAAGTCATTCCTTTTTTAGAAAGATCTGGCATCTTCAAGCCATTCCCAAAAAGATGGATTGAATATCTTTGAATAGATAGCTTTTCACACTAAAAGGGCTCCTCTCCCCCTTCCTTCAAAAGAATGATTCAAATAAAAGATTACTGCCTAAGCGTACCTAAGAGAACATCTAATCCAATGCCTCATTTGATGATTCTGAGGCTCACAAAGGTGAAATGACTTACCTAAGTGCATAGAGGTCACTAGAACATCAAGCCAGGGCACTCTTCACCTGTCCTGCTCCCTCTCTTTACAGAATATCTTTTTGTAATTAATCCTTTCTTGGCCCAACTCTATTCTTTCTTTGTTCTCAGGATTTACACAGTAAAGATCTAATGATTTTTACTTATTGTGTTGTTCTATAAGCTTTATAAAGTTTTCTCTCCTCCAAGTGCCATCTTCCTAACCACTGAGCAAGCCATTTAAGTACAGAAGCTTTCCAAGTCCCCCTCCTATCAGACATATTTTTGAATTATATCTAGAGGTACAGTGCTACTTGTACAAATCTGCTCAAAAGGAGTTGCATTGAGTCTAAAGACACCCAAATTTCCTGATGGTATTGGAATTTAGTTGACCTTTTTTGTTCTTCATTTGTGTACAATTAATTCTTCATGACCTCATTTGGAATTTTCTTAGCAAAGATACTGGAGTGGCTGGCCATTTCCTTCTCCAGTCCATTTTAAAGGGGAAGGAACTAAGGCAAACAGAATAAAGTGACTTGCCCAGGGTCACACAGCTAGTAAGAGTCTGAGGCCAGATTTGAACTCAGGAAGAGATGTCTCCCTGACCTCAGGCATCCACTGTATCACCTACCTGATCATACGTCACTCTAAAACTTTAGGTATTGTGAGACTCATATGTAAGCCAAGAGGCAGATATATTCAGTTGGCAGAATAATACTGCCCAGTTACTCTTCAAGAGGCAAGGACATTTTGAGGAGTGTTTTAAGTTCTTCTCATCTTGGTAATCTTCCAGCTCATTATTTTTTCTCCTTTCTGCATCCTCATTTCTCCTTTGGACATCCCTTCTGTAGAAGCTAGGAAGAGATGAAGAAAATACTGCAGGTTGCTCTTTCTGTGAACTCTTAACTCCCTTCCCCCAGGAAATCAGAATAAGAGAACTGGAAGAGGAATTTAAGAGATCAGGCAGTCCAGCCCCTTCATTTTGCAGCACTGCTGGTAGACTGTCAGGCATCTGCGATGGGAAGCAGAGGATTTGGCAGTGGGGAGCCAAGGAGAGATCATCAGAGCTTCCCAGCACCCTTGAAATCACACCCTACGGACAGCTCCACCTAATGTCAGGCTAGCCCCGCTCAGACAGGACCACATTTACCATCTGTGCCCCTGCCAGAGTTAGTACTTGCCAACATTCTGCCATGAGTAGATTCACAGGATAAAAAGGATCAGGGCAAATGGAGATATGTCCTTCATTCAACCTAGTCAGTCAATTAAAAAAAAAAAAGGCCTAAAGCCAGACTTATCCGAGAGACAGACATTGGAGCTCATGGCCTAAAACAGTTGGAATAAACTTTCAATCCAACTACCCAGTTGGAATTAAAAACTCCCAGGCATCAATCAGCATGGCTGGGTTTTTAGAAGCTCTTGAAGGTAATAGCGATAATTGGTTTGGAACAGGAACGCATTATCCATTCCAGATATGCTGATCCATCCCAGCCTCTGTTGTAATGTCTCGATGTGTTCTGTGTTTCCTTATGGAATGACTCTTCCTCCCTTAAATACGAGTCACAAGCAAGTCAAGACATCACTTCATGGTGACATTGGCTCTCTTTGAAAACAAGAACAACAGCAAATACGAGATGAAGGGGATGAGATCTGTGTGAACTCTCAAGGGAGGATGGAGTTGCTTTTCAGTATTCTGTGACTACTTAAATTTAGCAACAAGAAAAAGTGTTTAGACATAAGAAAATCCCTTTGTCTATTTCTACTTACCTCAATGCATCAAGGATCTGTGATTTCATCAGGATGGGAATCCTGTAGGCTCAAAGAGGTTAAGAAACTTGCTAGTAAGCATCAAAGAGAGTTTTCTTTCATTTCAAGTCCAGCATGCTTTCCACTGCCTCCCTCTCTCTGATATCTCTATTTAATATCATATTTTTTTAACCAAGTATTGCTTCTAGCCTCTCACCTAAGCCTGTTAAGCAGTAAAATCAGGAGCTGTGATCCCGGTGAATGTGGCACTTCATTCTGCTCAGGGGAAATGTTGGGGAAACACTAGCTAGATTGTGCAGTGGAGAGAGTTCTCAACCTGGATTCAGGAAGACCTGAGTTCAAATCCAGCTCTTAGATCCTTACTAGTTGTGTGATCCTGAGTAAGTTACTTAACCTCTGTCTGCCTCACTTACCTCAGCTGTAAAATGAGGATAATAATGCATCTATCTCCCAGGGTTGTTGTGAACAAAACAATGAGATAATAGTTTTAAAGCCATTTCGCACAGTGGCTATTCTATATTAAGCTAATGGAGGCTTAAGAAATGTTTGTTCCCTTTCCATACAGTTGATGACCTTTTTTTCCCTCTCCTCCCCTCTGCTTAACTCTGACTCTCTCTAAGACACATATTATCTAGAGGGTATGGATTAACTTAATTAGAATCAGTTCTGAGCCTGCATCCTACTATAAAACCTCACCTGTTCCCAGAATTATATCATTGAGTCCTAGATGCACGGCCTCACAGAAGAAGCAGGAACATGTTTAACTATATACAGGATAGTGTTTTACTATTGCCATAAATTTAGTCAAAGCAACATAAGAAGACATCTGTGGTGCTGCTCTCCGAATCCTCATCTGGCCCTTGGATTCTTATGAGCGATGTGACCTTGGACAAGACACTTAAACCTCAGTTTGACTCAGTTTCCTCATCTATAGAATGGGAATAATAATAATAATAGCACCTACTCCCTAGAATTGTCAAGTGGATCAAATGAGATAATATTGTAAAGCACTGAGTACAGCGATTGGCCCATAGTAGGCATTATAGCATTATTATTGTTTTTGTCAAACCTCATGTTCCTATTCATAATATGGAAATAGTTCTTGATCAATGACACATGTAAAACCCAATGGAATTGCACGTTGGGGATGAGAGAAAGGGAGGAAAAGAACATGAATCTTTGATGAATTTCTTAATCAATTAAATAAAATTTTAAAAAATCTCATGTTCCACAGAAAAATCTCACATTCAAATACCTTTCTATTTTCTAATATCTCTTGGCCTGAGAGGCATTTAATTTCATCGTGGTCCCTCCCCACTCCACCCCCTTGACTCCTAATGGCACTGTATCAAAAAACAAATTAAAGGTTTTTTTTTTAGGTTTGAAACTCCAAGTGGCTCTGTTCTCCTTGACATTTTGCAGGACTTGAGATGGCGGTGGTAAGTGCTCTTAATCCATGTTAAAGCTTGTTGCATTAAAATGTCAGCAACACCACGCACCAGGCCACGTTTTGGTTTGGTGCTGGTGCCAGAATGTTTGCTCCCCCTCTGAGAGTCAAACTGGCTGAGCTGGAGGGGCTCCTCCTCAGACTGGCCAAAGCACAATGAAATGTTAGACCGCAGAAATACTCAAAGACCCCCACAGTCAGAGAGGATTGGAATCCATGTCAATCCACCAAGAAGCATTTATTGTTTCATTTTTGTCTTTGATTCCACTGTACTAGGCACTGGGGATACAAAGATGAAAATGAAACAATCCCTGCCCTCAAGTAGCCTATATTCTATGAGGGAAACAACTTGTAAGTATATAGGAATATGCAAAATGTATACAAGGTTGATTCTGGAGAAAGGATACTAGCAGCTGCAGGGAGTGGAGGAATTTTGGAAGAATCTTATGGAGAAGGCGATTCTAGGGTTGAGACGGGAAATAGAGTATTATGCCTGAGAAATAATAAGAAGATTGCTTTGACTTAGACTATAGCATACGTGAAGGGTGATCTCAGCACTGTTCCTTCAAATCAATGAATTATATTTGGTTCTTTAAGATTTATAAAACATTTTCCTCATAAAAACCCTATGAGGTAAGTACGCTAATAGGAGCATACCCATTTTCTAGATAAGGAAATCAGGTCTTAGAATGGTTCAATGACTTGTCTATGGCTACCCAGTTAGCAAATAACTGAGTCAGAACTCCAGCTCAGGTTAGAAGGATCTAAATCCCAATCTCTTTCTACTAGCATTTCATATTTAAAGGTCTCTTATGGCAGTCTAGCATTGAAAGGTTCCCCCTAAAGGTAAAGAAAAATGAATAAGAAGGAAAAAAATCCAATAACCTTACCCCCTCAGAGGTTTAACCCATCATCTCATTTGTTGGGCGGAGGGGGAAAGGTCTTTTGCTTGGAATTGTTCTCTTTTACTTAGACTGGAAACCTCCTGGGCAAGGACCATGTGACCTTTCCACCCCTGAAGCTTAACTAACGATGAAATGTTTTAAATAAATGTATCTTGGGAAATGGGAAAGCAAAAGTGGAGGCATACACTCTGCTTAGGCCTTTATGTTGTTGTATATGCTAAGAAGAAATGTGTTACTAATCACTAGCATTTTTATCATGCTGTCAGGTTGGCAAAGGATTTTCCTCACAACTATGTGAGTGAGTGAAGTAAAATTGTGGTGTGTGTGAGAGGAGGGTCCAAAACTATGATTTTATTGCAGAGAACTCCCAGTGTGGAAACTCTTTCCACCAATATAGATCAGCAACTCATTTTCAACTGATGGTCTTAGAGAATTACCTGGGAGCATTCATAGGTTAAATGACTCATTTCTCCGGGATCGCTCAGGATGTTTCAGGAGTTTAAGTTTTCCAAGTTCCAAGGCCAGTCTTTAATCCACTGTGTTCATAATAAAATACTAAGGCTAGTATTACCACCTCTATTTTATAGAGCAATGGCATTAAAGAACGCTATAAAGACTGTCAACAGGGAAATAAATATACTAGAGAAAAAGAAGATGGTGCCATTAAAGAACTTTATAATGATTATCAAGGAAATATATTAGAGAAAAAGATGAAAAGTTAGGGAAAACCCAAGTTTTGGCTCCAGTAGCCTCCCAATATAAAGAAAAATTGAGGAAGGTCTTCAAGTTGGGTAGTCCCACTGTGGTGAATTTATGAAAGGACGTGGCCAAGCTGAATGGTTGGAGGGAATATCCACATTCATGAGATGATGGATCTGAATTCATATTTATAGATCAGGAAACCGAAATAACTTGTCCAGAGTCACTCAGCTTGCAAATTATCCAGTGCAAGTATCCAAGCTGGCATTCCAAGTCCAAGCCTTTCAGCTCCAAAACCGGCTCCCTTCCCACTATTCTAAGCTTCCTCTAAACCAGTGATGGGCAAACTACAGCCCTTGGGCCAGATGTGGCCCCCTGAAATGTTCTATCCCTCTGTGAGACATTATTCCTAATCTGACGAACACGATGAGTAGGATATAATACAATGAAACTTTGAAAGAGTTGTCTTAGAAACAGGCTGACAGATGAGCATTTCCTTTCCTTTGGCCCCCTCTTTAAAAAGTTTGCCCATCACTGCTCTAAAACATACAACAGGATCAAGAGTAGTTGTCCCAGGTTCTAATTTGGAAAGTCTGAGTCAGTTTCCTATCTCTTTCTCTTCTCTACCTCCATTCTCACACTGACCTATGCTTTTTTTCCCCTTCCCCCACCATTAGAGGATATTTGAGATGCCACTCTTGGAATGAGGCCATAAGGGGCCAGCCCTTTAAGACATTTAAGTTTTCAACTGAGGGGAATGAGAGAAAATGTTTCACTTTTTAGCAGGTAGTAAGGCAAGAAGGGAAAAATGGATTGCCCTCAGCAGTGTGAGAGCAGTCTATCATTTCATGGCTGTGTACCTGCAACTTGAAAGATAAAACATAGGAGAAGTGGCATAGCTTCATTCAAAGATTTGCTTCCTAAGAGAGACTATGACTATAGGAGTAATTTAAGCCTAAAATTGGGAGCTAAACATTTTCAAAGATTCCCAGAATCTCAGTGTTCAAAATTACCCTAGAAGTCAACTGGTCCAGCCTGCATCCAAGCAGGTAATTCTTCTAAAATATACTCAACAAACAGTCAGCGAATCCCTCACCAGCCCTGTGAGGGTAGGTGGTGTAATCATTATTATTCCCATTTCACAGATGAGAAAATTGAGGCTGAGAGAAGCTGACTTGCCCGTGATTGTGCAACTAATAAGTAAGAAAGAAAGGGACTTTGCATGATCATGGAAAGTGATGAAAAAGGGACAAGCATTTACTGAGCTCATACTATGTGCCAGGCACAGTGCGAAGTGCTTTACAAATATTATCTCATAGGATCATAGATTTAGAACCGAGAGGGACTTGAGAGGCCATTCAGTCTATCATGCCCATTAATTTTACAAATGAGAAAACTGAGGCAAGTAGCATTTAAGTTACTTGCTAAGAGTTACACAGTGAGATAGTTTTGATATGAACTCAGGTCTTCTTGACTCAAGTTCCCCAACCCCTACACCAGGTTGAACATCCCCAGTTCCTTCAATATTCAAACAGTTATCTTAAGCTGGCAAAGTGCAGTGAAGACAGACAGTGTACCATAGTGGAGAGAAGGTGGCTTTGGAATCAGGAAGACCTGCATCGACTCTTGTCCTTGAAGCATATTTTCTGTGCAATCATGGGAAAATTACTTTGTCTCTTACTGAAATTACTTAACAAATTACTTAACTCCAGGTGAGTCTCTAAAATAATAAGTTGAAAGTCTGCATCAGGGAACGGAACTTCCATACCAGAAAGTCCTTTCACCAATGAAATCGTAAGTCTAGACTCTTTCCTCCTACCCTTCACCCAAATTCAGTGAACCTGATCCCTGAGAACACTGTACTTTGCTTCCTAGTACACCACCATCCCAGTACAGTGGACTCTGAAAACATGAAAATTGGCTGTCCACTCTCACTGTTAGGGGATCTTTTAAAAGGTTTCGACTCCATCACATTTCCGCCACAGCATCATTTTCATCTTCCTACAAATCCTGCTTCCCTCTGCATCCCTCCCCCATTCGACAAGAACAATACAAGCCTCTGAGGACGAGCTTAAATGGAGAGGGCTCTTTAAATCACTCTGTTAGCAGTCTTGGCATTCACCCTCCACCAAACCCATGTGATACCCTGCATGTTGCCACTCGGCAGTATTTATAGCCTCAGGAATTTCAATTCTGACAAAATAAATTAACCACTAAACATTGCTAACTATCATTAAACTTCCCCAGAAGCAGGGCAATGATCAGATCAGACCCCAATTCTGATCTCAGTTGCAGAGTGACTTTAAAACCATATGTGCTCTGCTGCCTGGGGTGCAATGGGCTGTGTTTAAAAAGGACTGGCTCTGGGGACACGAGGTTCAAATATACTGTAAACATCTCTGTATTCGAGTATTTCACCACCATTTTCTTTCACGAATTGGTCCCAATTCAGCAATTAAGCCCCAACTGTGGACCTAGACACTAGGGATGTAGAAACAAAAAGCCTCTGTCCTCCAAGAGTTTACATTCTACTGGGGAGGGATAGAGAGGCTGAGGTACAACACATACATGGATAAGTCATTGCAAACTATGTGCTTCTCAGGGTTGTTGCGAGAATAGGAGATAATAATTTATAAACCACTTGGCATAGAGCCGGACACAGAGTAGGTGCTGTAAAAATGCTATTATAATGATCATTATTGTAGAGTAAACAAAAGTAGTTTGGGGAGAATGGGCAAAACTTCAGGAAGGAGAGAGCAATTGCATTCAAAATCTACTGTAGAGAGCACAACTCAGATGAGCTGGCCACGGGCTTCGAATGCCAAATGTACAGTTGACTAAAAGACTATTATATAGAGAACTCATTTTAAGGCAAGGACTCCCGTGGAGGTCAGAAGAAGTGAGACAAGGACACTCTCAAGGTCTCCTGAAGAATCTTTTTTTTTTCTGGTATTGATTGTGAGACATAGAAGATGCTGGCATAGAATCATCCAGCATGGTGTGCCCACATCAAAGAAGGTGCTGAGCAAAGCAGAATTGCAGAAGCTTAAAAGAAATGTGAGATGCACAAATTTAGAGATATCTCTACCCCAAATGTTCATGTGGGCTATTTATGCCCAACTTACAGTAGAACCTTCTGAGCTTGTCTTGGTCTTATTAGCCACACGGTACTTTGACCCTAACGTAGTGATGTGCTTTTAGTCTACCTCAAATTCAAGGGACAACAAATAAAATAGCAAGAATAGTAAACAACCTGTAAAAATGAATGGAGTTAGGAGTCAGTACCTCATCTCCTACCCCTGCTCTGGGGAAACAGCAAGTAGCCCTGCCAGACAAGAGCACAGAGTAATGTGAGAAAGGTGCAAAAGTAGGCTGAAGCCAGACTGTAAAGACTTAGGTGCCTTCCACTCCCATCAAAAGAAGAATTTACACCTTAGAAAAGACTTTTTTTAACCTTGGGTCCATGGACTCCCAAGGGAGTCATGCATATATTTCAGGGGTTCTGTGAAAGCAGAACTTTTTAATATTTTGATAATTGTTTTAAAATATAATTGGTTTCCCTTGTAATTCTATGTGTCTTGTTTTATGCCTTCAAAAGCATTATTCTGAGAAATGCTTCAAAGTCTTCACTAGGCTGCCACAAGGATCTATGGCCAAGAAAAGCTTTAGAACTTCATTCTAGAAGTCATAGAGAGCTATATAGTAGTTTCTTGAACTCAGGAGTGAGATCAATCAATCAGTAAAAATTTATTAAGTGCCAACTATATGCCAGGAACTGTGTTAAGCACTGAGGATAAGAAAAGAGGTAAAAGACACTCCCTTCCCTCAAGGAGCTTTCAATCTGATGGGGAGACAACATGCAAGGAAATATATAAAAATAAATCTGTATGCAAGAGAAATAGAAAAGAATTAAGACAAGGAAGGTGCCAGAATTTAGAGGGTATGGGAAAGGCTTATTATAGAAGATGTTATTTTATTCAGGATCTCAAGGAAGTCAGGGAAGTGGGTAGTCAGAGAAGAGGAAGGAAATCATCTCAGGCATGAAGAATAACCAGAGGGAATGCCCAGAGCCCAACAAGGATGGTCCCGTTTGTGGTACAGCTGAGAAGTCAAAGTCTTTGGACCACAGAGTACATGCCTAGAAGGAAGGCATAAAATGACAGCTAGACATATGCTTTACAAAGATTATTTGGGCAGCTGTGAAGGAGAAAAGTTGGATAGGAGAAAGAATGGAAGCCTGGATGCCAGTTTGGAGGCTATGACAAACAAGTACATTTCAGTAAATACTGAGATTTTCTGGATACTCCCATTCTCTCTCCTTCTCTCCCTTAGAAATAACACAATAGAAATTGATCCTGCAGTGAGATCATATTAATCATGGGGTAGAAATAGGAGAGGAAGATTGTAATTAGTTCCATTTCGACTGAGTGTGCCTGTTCTAATGAAATGGGATTCCAGGGGCCAATTAAGGAGCAAAAGAAACCAGATTCAAAAACCATATTTGAAGATATTATAACTTCTGTGATATCTAGGCCAGGAAGAAAATTGCAAATTCTACCTTCAAAACACATCTCTTAATACAACAGGACCTTTGCAAATGTTCATCTTTAAGGTACCTGCTTTCCCTTTGATTGAATTTTTACAGACCGATTTGGGCTTCCATTTTAGTTGAATAAATCTTAGTAGGAGGACTGAAAACACCAATTACTTCAAAGGAATCTCTTAGCAGGTCACCTGTTGTTACAGGTATTGCTATTTTAACCAGAAAGTTGTTAATGGCATTAAAAAAATAATAAAGAGGATGTTCCCAGGTCATTTCCTACATTCTACCAACTAGAGTCTAATTTCAGTCACTTTAAAAAAAAAAGAGGCTGCTTTGCATAAAGGCCCTGCAAGACTGAAGTCATAAGGCAGGTAGGAGCAAACCTTAGCCTGGAGACATAATAGAATTAGTTCTCAGTTTCTGCTTCACCTAACCAGGGCTTCAGAAATAAAACCCCATCCAGCAGCCCTGCTCTTGCTGCTACTGTGACCAAAGATTTGGCCTTTAAAGCTTTGAGATCCATCAAGAAATTAATCACATTTTTTAAATGTCGGGACCAATAATAGATTAGCCCTTCTATATATTGGCTCCTAAAGCTAAACCAAACTGCAGGCATCCCAGGACACCTTGCTCTTTTCCATTTACTCAATCTTTCCCGAGCTTCAACTCCAGAAATTAGACATGAAATCCCAAACTGAGATCAGACCTGATCAAATCTCTTCTATTCTCTATTTCTCCACGAGCCAGTGAAGTCCCACTCCACTCAAAACTGAAGTCTTATCCTGATTAAATTTCCTGATTCTTTGAACTGGAACTGAGGCAGCTAGGTGGGACAGTGTCAGAATCTGGAGTTCTGATCCTGTCACAGATACTTTCTAGCTGTTTTGACTCTGGGCAAGTCACTCCTTCAACCTTTATTTCTTCATCTGTAAAATGGGGATAATAATAACTTCTAACTTATAGGATTTTGAGGATAATAGGAGCCAACAAAGGCAAAAGTCTTTCCAAACCTTAATACTGTTATTATCCTATGAATAATCTGTCAAAGGAACACCAGTGGTAGCTATTTGTGACAAGGGGCAGAATGAGCAAATTAATCAGTTAGGTGCAATTATCACAGAGAAACAGAGTCAACTCAGTCACCAGCAGGTAACAACCAAAGAAAGGGCCCCTTGCTTTCCTGGCTGAGGTGAATGGGGAAAGTCCAAGTAATTTGATATTCAAATGGAGGTAGGGCTGTTTGTACAGGTGCCTAAACCTACCTGAATACTGCAAACCCTGGATTTTAAATCTTGTCTAATGTCCATAAACAGGAGCAAATTAATCAATAAAAATTAATTTTAAAAAATTTCTGAGGGCCCAACAGTGCTGAGGTCACACAGTGGATAATGTAGGACCTAAAGTGAGGAAGACCTGAGTTCAAATAAGGTCTCAGACACTCACTAGCTGCATGACCCTGGGTAAGTCACTTAACTCCATTTGCCTCAGTTTCCTCATCTATAAAATAAGGTGAAGAAGAAATGGCAAACCACTCTAGTATCTTTGCCAAGAAAATCCCAAAATTAGGTAGAGTTGGACTTGGCTGAAATGACTGAACAACAAACACAATACCATGCTGGACTTTCTGAAGAACATAGCTCCTATAGCGACCCTCAGTTCAAGTCAATCCAACTCAAATAGATGGGAGCCTTGTAAGGCATTGTAAGGTCCCTCCAGGAGCTTGCAATGTAGTTGGAGGGACAGGTCAAATGCTTTAGAGCTAGCAATGATAAGGGGTCAAAGAGTAGTGGAAACAAAGCATGACATTAGGATTATCCAGAGCAAAAAATTAAAATAATGTGTTAAAATTCAAATTCCTTTTGATGTAGGACAATCCCTTCTCACATGATTAGTTATGAACATTCTCAGTTAAGAAGGTAACTAGCTATTACCTTTGCAAAGCAGACAATCAGGCATTCAGAAATGGGATAGAAAACCTGAGTTTCAGTGGAGTCAGAGGGGTGGAAAACATGGAGAACTGCCCAAAGAGGGTAGATGCTCTGGTCAGGGCAGCCATGGAATCTCTGAATTGGAAGGGACCTCTCAGAGGCAACTGAGTCCAATCCACATCTGAGCATGGATCCCTTCTACATCTTCCCTGAAAAGGGTTTATTCAACCTTCTTGAAAACATATGTGACAGATAATTCACCCTCATTGGATATCTCTAATTTGGAGGGATATTTTTCCTTATATAATGTGAAATCTGCGTTTTGCAGCCTTCCTCTTTGCTCCTGGTTCTGATATAGATATATGTTTTCTGTCCCTATCTGTATTATACAGAATATTGATACGTATATTATACAAATATAGGTATATATACATATATGTATAACTTTTTCTAACTGAATCCTTATTCTATATCAATGTTCTCCAAAATGGGGCCCATCTATCCTAGGGCATAGGCAAGACCACAGGATGATCCATGGGGGAAAGGGTAAGGAACAAAAAATGTTAAAACTTCTATTTATTTTTAATTAAAAATAAAGTTTTAATATTTAATATAGATTGATTCTGGAACCTTTTTTGAGTTCCTATGTCAGGTGGTCAATCACATGTGGCATTAAACCTCCATGCACTCCCAGAGGTAATTCACAAAGAGAATGAACATGTTCACAAGCCAGAAAAGGCTTCTTTTTGTGGTAGATAGTACGATTTTTGAACCATCTGGGCATGCTCCCCATTAGGGTAGTTGTCTCTCTGAATGATTCTATGTTAGTGTTATTCCCAACTCCATTAATAAATAGAAAAGGAGACTATGCCTGCCCTTGCCCAAGTTGCTTCCACTTCCCACCACTCAGTATTTCTCTCATTCCAGTTCTTCCCTGTGGGTTTGCAGGGAGAACAAAAGTCAGGGATGGGCTGGAAGGGATTGGTCTAGGCTGGTCACCCCATAGATCCATATTGCTTAGGTCCATGCAGTCCCTAAAAGGAGGTCCAAAGTCTTTTGGTTGGGAAGCATGGAGGTGAAGTAGATTTGCTTAACAGAATACTAAAGAATTGGGTGTTTTATTGGCAAAGAGGAGAAGCTATTTAAAATACTGGTTCTTGGAGGAATTCCACGTGAACTGGAATGACCTCCAGGAATTGATGCAGAGTGAAAGGAGCAGAGCCAGGAGAACCTTGTACACCCAGACTCATACACTGTGGCACAATTGACCATAATGGACTTCTCTACTAGCAGCAATGCAATGATCCAGGACAATTCTGAGGGACTTATGAGAAAGAATGCTATCCACATTCAGAGGAAGAACTAAAGGAGCAGAAACACAGAAGAAAAACAACTGCTTGATCACATGGGTCAATGGGGATATGATTGGGGATGTAGACTAACCGATCACCCTAGTGCAAATATCAATAATATGGAAATGTCTCGATCAATGATATATGTAAAACCCAGTGGAATTGCTTGTTGGCTATGAGAGGGGGGTGGGAGGAGGGGAGGGAAAGAACATATATCATGTAATCATGGAAAAAATATTCTAAATTAATTAATTAAATGAAAATTTTCAAATCAGAAAAAAAATACTGTCTCTAAGCTTGTGTTTAAAATCTTTGCTTTTCCTGGTCTACTCCTCTCTTTGGTCACCTTTCCCCTTTCTTCTTCCCTCTATTTTCTTTCTCTTCTTTCTCCAACCTTCTCTGCCCACTCCAGTAAAATTTTCTTGCTTAGAAAGTTGGATATGGTGGTTTTTGAAATAAGGAGGAATTCCTGGAAAAGCTGCAAGTTGCAATTGTCTTCAACTCCCCTTTGGAATCAAGGGTATTTGAATCAAAGGTAGGAAATGAGAGTGAAATAGTTATTTATATTAGTAGTCTAAAAAGTTTAAATTTAGAAGGTATGAAGCAGAGGGGATGTTGAAGTGTGTTTTTATTTATTTAGACCTATTGGTGTGATCTCTTCTAAGATTCTCCTTTATAAGCATAATAATTATTGATTATTCAACATCAATTATATTCATTCAATATAAATGATATGAAATATTCATTCAATTATTTTTTCAGTATTCAATATTCCTTCTCTGCTGTTTAGTCACTTGTTTCCTAACATATTAATGTAGTTAAGAGCTCTACACAATAGAGAAGGGAATATACAAATATAGAGACCTTAATTAGACAAGTATTTATTAAACACCTACTATATGTTAGATATTGTGAATACAAAGGCAAAAGGAAAAACAGAGTTAGCTCTCAAGGAGTTTGATGGAAGTGGGGAGAGGGGAAGGAAAACATTTATAAAGATGAATTTAGTTTTGCTCTGCCTTGTGATGTAAGACCATTCCAGGATCCACCAGCAATGGATGCTTTGGAACAAGGACTTTTGGGAGGGCCGCAAGTGAAGGAATCACGTAAGAGTATGAAAGAACAAAGCTAGAAGGAGGAAGAAGAGGTAGTTCATTGTGTGCAAGTATATTCTCTATCTTGGGAACATACTTGGAAGCATTAGAACCAAGGTTTTTCCTATTTCTTTCATTCAGTGAAACCGTGACAAACTGCTGCTGAGGGTGATCTTATGGACGAGGGACAATGACATCATTTGAGCTGAACAGAGTTGATTTGGTCAGGCCACTCTTCCAAGGATTTGTTACTCCCAAATTCAACCTCTGAAGGAAGCCATTGTCATTAGTTATTCTCTCTCCAGTGTCTAAGTAGAAAAAATAAATTGTTTCCTGTCCTTATGAAGTGGGACACTTCTTGAAAAATGTCAAACACTCAGGTTTAGAAGCTTTGGGGACCTTTAATAACCGGCCGACCTGGGCGTCCTCCTCACATGAGAGAGAATAGCATCCCCCCCACATAGGTATACACAGAACATATATAGGAAAATAAGTTGGCGGGAACTTTTGTTGGCGTGCATTTTAAAGGATTGGATTGGTGTGTTCAAATATACATTCCTTAAGCAAGCAAGTAGTTTCTCAGAAGCAAAATATGGTGCTGTTAGCAAGTAGGGAGGGTCTGGCGAGTGGACAGAAGGGAAGTGAGATAAGAAGTTGGGAGAAGGTTCAGTTAGGCTGCCAACCCCCTGAAGGGCCTCTGAGATAAGAGGTTGGGTGAAAACCCAACTAGGCTCTCCTGAGGAGCCCATGAGGGGCTCTGTTACTTTTTAGTCTTCTCTGCTCCATTATACTTACAGTAAAAAAAAAACTAAGCACCACCCACTAGATTTCCATTGAGCTATGGCCATCAGTCCAGACCAGTTTTCCTTTCCTTGTGTTTTCTGTCTGTCTAGCCCCATTCTCTCTGCTGACTTCCAATCTTGCATCTCCAACTATCTTTCAAACATCTCAATCTGGAAGTCCAGTAGATATCTTGGCTCCCTATGTCCACAACTCTCTCCTCCCACCTTCCCTAATACATTAGAAGATAATGTCCTCCTCCTAGTCCTTCAAGCTTATGACCTGGGCATTATCTTATATTTCTCACTACCTCTCTCTTTCCTTATCTGATTTAATGCCATGGCCTGACTATTTCCATTTTGCATCATCTCTTTAATACGCCACCTTCTCTCATTTGACATTGCCACCTTTCTATGACAGGGTCTCATCACCTAACATCTGAATTATTACAATAGCCTGCTGGTGAGTCTGCCAGCCTCAAATCTCTCCCCACTCCAATCCACCCTCCATTCATCCACTAAAGTGATTTTCCAAAAACATAGATCTGATCATGTCACCCTCCTACTCAAAAACCTCCAGGGGTTTCTATTTCCTCCAGGAGCAAACACCAATTGCATTCTTTGACATTCAAAGCCCTTTATTATCGAGTGCCCTCCTACCTTTCCAGTCTTCTTTCATCTTTCTCCCTGACCCATACTCTTTGATCCAGTGACATTGGCTTCCTGGCTGTTCCACAAACAAAACATTGTATTCTTGTCTGTGGCCATTTTCTCTGGCTGCCTCCTAAGGCTGGAATGCTTTCCCTCCTCTATTTTGACTACAATCTCCTTGACTTTCTTGAAGTCCCTACTAAAATCCCAAACACTTTCTACTGGGAACTGCTTTTAATTCCAACCCCTTAATTATTTCCTATTTATTCTGCATATGATTTGCTTCATTTATATTTGTTTGCATGCAATCGACCCCTCATTAGATTGTAAGCTCCTTGAGGGCAGAGACTGTCTTTTGTCTCTTTTTGTATTCCCAGCACATAGCACAGTGCCTAGGACTAAACAGGTGTTTAATAAATGTTTATTAATTGGTTGATAGACTATCCCTTTGTGCTATTGGTTTTCCCACTTCTAGATAAAAAGAAATCAGGGAGCTAACTCTGTAAATATATGTATTCATTCCTCTTCCCTTGACTCAGAAAGTGTGAGAATAGTAGTCAAGCAAATTTACAAACCCATTGGTGCTGTCTGCAACATCTTCCTAAGTAAGCCATGTCCAAGGGGATAAGTAGGAGAAATAAAAGGAAAGACAGAAAAAGATAAAACTTGAAGTCATCATTCCCCTCTACAGGCATTAGTGAGGCAGCACCCTGACAAGAAAAGGGTAAAAAGAGTTCTTGTGAGTTCCTCTATCCTCTTCCTCCTATTTCTTGATATACATGTGTAGAGATTAAAATTAATATACAATATTTCCAAATATAATGTTTATAAAGTTTATTAATAAAAACTAAAATAAGAAAACTGAAAGAGAGAGAGAGAGAAGAGGAAGAGCGAGGCAAAGCCTCAGAACTTGTATAAATGTGACCACACAAAAGTGAACAAAGGGAAAAGCATTCTGGGTAATACAGAAAGGGATTTTGGGTCATGTAGTTTCAAAGGCACAAAATCTCCACATATACACATGTATATGGTGATCAAATGGTGATCACCAGACTTCATCCATCACAGGAGCTCCCCGTCTCTGTCATGTCTATTGCCATATACTGGATAATTAGTTTGATTACAGAAATAAATACAAATTAATGTGGGATAAGGGGATGCTGGAGTTGTATTGCCACTTAAGAGGAATCCAGAAAGGCCATTTGTGGTGTTTCCAGCAACTAATGACATTTTTTTTTGAGTTGCACATTTTTTCAGGATTAGGAAAGAAATGACTAAATAATTAGATTCTATCATTACAGTATGAATTTGAAGGCAGAGACTATCTTTTGATCCTTTTTGTGTCTCCAGTGCTTAGCACAGTGCCTAGCTGTAAACACTTAATAAATATTTATTGGATTATTGAAGAAAACTTCTAAATGTAATGAGATGGAAAGTAAAATAATACACTTTGCCTTGCTAGTCACTCTGTTGTCTTTTAAAATGGTATTTTGTGAGTTCTGGCAATTATAATTTGTATATCTTTCTGATTTCAACAGTCATCAAAAATTAAGTATAAAAGAAAACTTATACATTTAGAACTATACTTTTGAATCAGATCACAATGTATTAAAACAAGATTTAAAAAAAAGAAACATATTTAATCTTATTGCTTGCACTAAAAATATTTTGATTAATAATAATTAAGGGAAAATAAAGGGGTTAGGAACCACTAACAAATAAAATACAATTTAAAATAAGGTTTATTTTACATTTATTTAATCATATATCATACATATATGCATATTTATGTATATATATATACATATAGATATTTAAAAATCCTTACCTTTCCTCTTAGAATCAATACTGTACATTGGTTCCAAGGCAGAAGAGTGGTAAGGGCTAGGCAATGGGGGTTAAGTGACTTGCCTGGGGTCACACAGATAGGAAGTGTCTGAGGTCAGATTTGAATTTAAAACCTCGCATCTCTAGGCCTGGCTCTCAATCCACTGAGTTACCTAGCTGCCCCCATATTTCATCATATTTTTTATGCACTTCTATTTTTTTCAGTATTCTGACTTTATTTTAATGTTTCTTGTTTCATGGAATTATTATTATTGGCTTGGTTCATTCTAATTTTCATGGAGTCTCTTACTTGAGTAGGGTTTTGTACCTCCTTTACTAAGCTGCTAATTTTTCTTCCAAATCTTTCTTCCAATGAATCCAGTTGTTTTCCAGTTTTTTTACTCTAAAACTCTCCTTAATTTATAATGTAATTTTAAAATTCTAACTTTATTTCTTCTAGGAATTCTAGTTGGCCTTGTGGCCAATTTATTTTTTCCTTTGGAGCTTTTCTTATTGATATTGCAGCATTATCACCTGCTTCTGGATTCATTTTATGGGTATCCCTGACCCTAAAATATCCTTTTTTCTTGGGCATCATTAAAAAAAACACCTTACTTTCTGTTTTAATGTCAGTTTTAAGATGGAAGAACAGGAAAGGCTAGGCAATTGGTGTTGCTCAAACACAAACCAGGTCAGCAATTTTTAAAGCTCTAACCAGGAAACCAGTAATCATACTTCAGGGCCCTCAACCCAGCTCCAGGGCCAGAGAACATAGCTATCAATTGGTTTCCTGCTCCCTGCCCTTTATATAAACCCAGTTCCTTGTTCTAATAAATATCCATAGGCTCCAAGTCTTGTCCCCAAGCTAGAAGAACCTGCACAAGTCTTTTTGGATGGACTCTCTTCTCAGTGACACAGGCCTCTGGATATCTCCTTGTGGTGACTTGAACTAGAAAAAAGTGACTCATTTTGCCCTCCATTTACATTTTCTGATCACTATTTGGTCTGGTGTTCTTTTTCAATCTTTATTGAAATAGTTGTAGAAAAAAAGCAGGGGTTTATTGCTTCTTCCTACTTCAAGATCTTTGCTGGTTTGATCCCTATTAATTTTCATTTTATTAGATTTCCTGAAACATTCTAGCCTGTTAAGATCTTGGAGGATACTGATTCAGTCACCTTGTGCATTAGCAATCTCTTTCTGGCTCAGATCACCTGCAAATTTTAGTAAATATAACTTCATACTAATCCCTAATAAAAATGCTGATCTGTATAAGGGACAGCCTGGGCCTATTAGGAGCTCAAAATAAACTTCTCTAGTTTGGAATTTTGTGTAGAGTCAGGCTATAAGTATCATTATATAAAAATATTAAATGAAGAGGATCTCCTATTAAGAAATATAAAATGTATATATTTCATGCTATAAATGACAAAAATAGGGGATGGGTTAAATAGTGCTATATTAATGTAATGGAAGACTACAATGCCATTAATTGTGTAACATAAATGTAATGGAATAATATAATGCCATTAAAACCAGTGAATGAAGAATAAAATTAAATCTGGAAAGACTTTAATTAAATAATGTAAAGAGAAGCAAAACAGAACCAGAAGTATGGAGTACAGAGGACAAGTGAATGAGAATAAATGGACA
This sequence comes from Gracilinanus agilis, assembly GCF_016433145.1. Classification (NCBI taxonomy): domain Eukaryota; kingdom Metazoa; phylum Chordata; class Mammalia; order Didelphimorphia; family Didelphidae; genus Gracilinanus; species Gracilinanus agilis. The sequence goes on along the minus strand of NC_058134.1, from coordinate 91,374,090 downwards.
AATAAAAAATCCTGATAAGAACTTAGAATGACTGAAAAAACACTATGATAACTTGCATTGAAATTAATTAATTATAAACAATTACTGAGAAAGTTTAATTATTTGTATTGATATATAAAATGTAAGTTCCTTGAGTACAGGGGGTCATTTAATTTTTATCTTTCCATGCCTGGCCCTCATTCAGGTTCTAGAACATAATAGAAGCTTAATAAATACTTGCTGAGCTCTTCCTTGTCTGAACTTCTCTAGTTTTGCTAATACAACAGCTTGGAACTTAGTTGTTTGTTTCTTTATCATCCTAAGTTTGTTGGCCATGGAAACATGTTTTTAAAAATCCTTTTTTTAGTTCCTCTAGAAATGTTAAGAAATACTGTTTCTCTAACCTAAAACTCTTTCCAGACTTCTTCCTTTAGGAAAGTAGATAAAACAAAGGCAATGGTCTTCCTTTAAAATAAAATAAGGGTGGATTCTGGGAAGATGGCGCTTTAGATGGAGCAAATCTTAAAACCTCTGCAGCCTTTCCACACTGAGATAGAAAACAATGAGCTTCGAGAAGAAAGAGGACCAAATCTAACAACAGGATGGAGTAGGGGGAATCCTACTGTTGGACAGCTAAAGAGGTACACCAAGAAAAAGGCTTGAATTCTTGAACTGTCAGGTCTGAGGGTATAGAAGGGGAATCCCAGGGCTGTGTGGAGTCTCCAGCAGCCCCTGAAATCTCTGGGAAGGTAGGAACACCAGCCTGGAGAGAGGGCTGCAGAGAATGTAACTACATATCTCCATTGCCAGCTGGGGAAAAATCTTTCATCAAAGCTCATTAAGCCCATCTGATTAAACTAGCAGAAAAGAGAAGGAAAAAATATGAGTAAACGACAGAAAAAGAGAAAAGAAATTACAATTAATAGTTTCTTTCAAGGAAGTGAAAAGAGAGCAAATGAAATAGAAGAAGAGGAAGAAGTTCCAGCGAATTGGACACAGGCTTTGGAAGATCTCAAAATTCAATTAACTCAAGAACTTCAGGAACTCAAAAAGTAATCAAGAGAGGCTGAAGACAATTTGAAAAAGGAAATACATGAACTAAAACAAGAAAATAAAGTCTTAAAAGCCAGAATTGGCCAGCTTGAAAATGAAGCAAAGAAGGCAAAAGATGATCTACAAAGAAAATCAGACCAGAAGGAGAAGGAAGACCAAAAAGCCAGGGATGAAATTCAGTCTTTAAAAAACAGAACTCAACAAGTAGAAGTAAAAGACTTCACTAGGCAGCAAGAATATATAAAACAAAATTTTAAAAAATGAAAAATTTGAGGAAAATATGAAACACTTCATTCACTCAACCAAAGATCTGGAGAACAGAGCTAGAAGAGACAACTTAAGAATTAGTGGTTTACCAGAACATCATGGCAAAAGTAAAAGTTTAGACATCATCCTACAAGAAATTATCAGAGACAACTGCCCTGACATTTTCAAACAAGAGGGAAAAGTGGAAATTGAAAGAATCCACAGATCACCTCCTACATTTAATCCATAACTGACAACTTCCAGGAATATTATAGCCAAATTCAAAAACTACCAGACCAAGGAAAAAATATTACAAGCTGCTAAAAAGAAGTCATTCAGATATCAGGGAACCACAGTTAGGATAACACAGGATCTGGCTGTATCTACATTGAAGGACTGGAAGGCATGGAACATAATATTCCAGAAAGCAAGAGAACTGGGTCTACAACCAAGAATCAACTATCCAGCAAAATTTTTGCAGGGGAAAGTATGGTCATTCAATAAAATTGAGGACTTCCAAGCATTCATGAAGAAAAAAACGGACTTAAACAGAGAGTTTGCTGCCCAAACACAGAACTCAAGAGAATCACCATAAGGTAATTAAGAGAAAGTGGGGAGGAGGAAATCTTTTCTTTAAGGGACCCAATAAGTTCAATCAATTTGTATCCCTAGAAGAAAAGAAGATACTGGCAAATATCAAAATTGTTATTACCAACAGGGTAACTAGAAGAAATTTACATAGAGGGAACAGTGACAAGCTGTATAGGATGAAATATCAAGATATATATATATACACACACACACAATGTGTGTGTATGTATTATAAATATATAGAAAACTAGAAGGGAAAAAAGAAGGTAATATTAAGAAAAATGGGAAAACAAACAAAATGGAATAAATTTATATTCCATAAAAAAGCACTGGGGTGTACAGGGAAGAATAATAATACACTAGAAGGGTAAAGAGGTTAGAGAGAGGAAATATTTAATAGTTAAGTACATTGAAATTAAATTAAAGAGGGAAGAACAATCAGATCCATTGGGGCAGAGAATTGATTCTTGCCCTATAGAGAAGTAGAAGAGTAACAAAAGGACTGGTGGGGAGGGAAGTAACACTAGGAAGGGAGAGGGAGGGGGAAGGGAGTAGCTTAAAAAGATCCTAAAGAAGAATAAGAGGGGAATAAGAAGGGAGAGGGGAGAAAGGGAAGTACAATAAGGGAGGGGATTCGGGGAACTGATTAAAAACAAAACACTGGTATAGAAGGAAATAGTGAAAGAAGAAAGGACAGGACAAGGAGAGAGAATCAAAATGTCTGGGAATACACAGTTGATAATTATAACTCTGAATGTGAATGGGATGAACTTGCCCATAAAATGGAAGCAAATAGCAGAGTGGATCAGAAACCAAAATCCTAGAATATGTTGTCTACAAGAAACACACAAGACAGGCAGACATACATAGAGCAAAAATGAAAGGCTGGAGCAAAATCCATTGGGCTTCAAATGAGAAAAAGATGCAGGGGTTGCCATCATGATCTCTGACAGAGACAATGCAAAAATAGATCTGGTTAAAAGAGATAGGGAAGGTAATTCCATCCTAATAAAAGGCAGTATAAACAATGAAGAAATATCAGTACTCAACTTGTATGCACCAAATGGTATAGCATCCAAATTTCTAAAAGAGAAGCTAGTGGAGCTCAAGGACAAAACACATAGCAAAACTATACTAGTGGGTGACCTCAATCTTCCCCTATCAGATATAGATAAATCAAACCAAAAAATAAATAAAAGATGAAAGAGATAAGAGAGGTGAATGAAATCCTAGAAAAATATTAGAGTTAATAGATATATGGAGAAAAATAAATAGGAACAAAAAGGAATTCACCTTCTTTTCAGCAACATATGGAACATTCACCAAGATTGACCATGTACTAGGGCATAGAAACATGGCAAACAAACACAAAAAAAGCAGAATTAATAAATGCAACCTTATCAGATCATAATGCAATAAAAATAGTTATTAGTAAGTATAAATGAAGAGGCAAATCAAAAACTAATTGGAAATTAAATAATATGATTCTCCAAAATAATTTAGTGAAAGAACAAATCATAGAAACAATTAATGATTTCATTGAAGACAATGACAATGATGAGACTTCTTACCCAAACCTATAGGATGCAGCCAAAGCAGTTCTAAGGGGAAAATTTATATCACTGAGTGCATATATTAAGAAATTAGAGAGGGCAGAGATTAATGAATTGGGCATGCAACTTAAAAAACTAGAAGGTGAGCAAATTAAAAATCCCCAGATGAAAACTAAATTAGAAATACTAAAAATCAAGGGAGAAATTAATTAAATAGAAAGTAAAAGAACTATTGAATTAATAAATAAAAGTAGAAGCTGGTATTTTGAAAAAAGATAAAATAGACAAAGTACTGGTAAATTTAATTAAAAAAAGGAAAGAAGAGAACCAAATGAACAGTATCAAAGATGAAAAGGTAGGCCTCACCTCTAATGAAGAGAAAATCAAGGCAATCATTAAAAACTATTTTGCCAAATTATATGGCAATAAATATAGCAATCTAGGTGATATGAATGAATATTTATAAAAATATAAATTGTCTAGATTGAAAGCAGAACAAAAAGAATATTTAAATAATCCAAACATCAGAGAGGGAAATTGAACAAGCCATCAAAGAACACCCTAAGAAAAAATTGCCAGGGCCTGATGGATTCACAAGTGAATTCTATCAAACATTCAAAGAACAACTAAGCTCAATACTATACAAATTATTTGATACAATAAGCAAAGAAGGAGTCTTACCAAATTCCTTTTATGGCACAAATATGGTACTGATTCCAAAGCCAGGTAGATCAAAAACAGAGAAAGAAAACTACAGACCAATCTCCCTAATGAACATAGATGCAAAAGTCTTGAATAGAATACTAGCAAAAAGACTCCAGCAAGTGACCAAGAGGGTTATCCATCATGATCAGGTGGGATTTATTCCAGGAATGCAAGGATGGTTCCACATTAGGAAAACCATCCACATAATTGACCATATCAACAAGCTAACAAACAAAAACCACATGATTATCTCAATAGATGCTGAAAAAGCCTTTGACAAAACACAACACCCATTCCTACTGAAAACACTAGAAAGTATAGGAATAGAAGGACATTTCCTAAAAATAATAAACAGTATATATCTTAAACCATCAACAAGCATCATATGCAATGGGGATAAATTAGAAGCACTTCCAATAAGATCAGGTGTGAAACAAGGATGCCCATTATCACCTCTATTATTTAACATTGTACTAGAAACACTAACAGTAGCAATTAGAGAAGAAAAAGAAAGTGAAGGTATCAAAATAGGCAATGAGGAGACTAAACTATCACTCTTTGCAGATGATATGATGACCTACTTAAAAAATCCTAGAGAATCAACTAAAAATCTAGTAGAAATAATGAATAACTTTAGCAAAGTTACAGGATACAAAATAAATGCACATAAATAATCAGCATTTCTAGATATTTCCAACACATTAGAGCAGCAAGAGGTAGAAAGAGAAACACCATTTAAAATCACCCTAGACAATATAAAATACTTAGGAATCTATCTACCAAAACAAACACAGGAATTATACGAAAACAACTACAAAACACTTTCCAAACACTTAAAACTAGATCCAAACAATTGGAAAAACATTGAGTGCTCATGGGTAGATAGAGCTAACATAATAAAAATGACCATTCTACCCAAATTAATTTACTTATTTAGTGCCATACCTATCAAACTACAAAGAAACTTTTTTACAGAATTAGAAAAAACTATAACAAAGTTCATTTGGAAGAACAAAAGATCAAGAATATCAAGGGAAATAATTAAAAAAAAGGGAAGGAAGGTGGCCTACCAGTACCAGATATTAAACTATACTATAAAGCTGTGGTCATCAAAACAATATGTTACTGGCTAAGAGACAGAAGGGAGGATCAGTGGAATAGACTTGGGGTAAGTGATGTCAGCAAGACAGTGTATGATAAACCCAAAGAACCCAACTTTTGGGACAAAAATCCCCCATCTGACAAAAACTGTTGGGAAAATTGGAAAAAAATATGGGAGAGATTAGGTTTAGATCAACATCTCACACCCTACACCAAGATAAATTCAGAATGGGTGAATTACTTGAATATAAAGAGGGAAACTATAAGTAAATTAAGTCAACATAGAATAGTATACTTGTCAGATCTCTGGGAAAGGAAAGATTTTAAAACCAAGCAAGAGTTAGAAAATTTTACAAATGTAAAATAAATAGCTTTGATTACATAAAATTAAAAAGTTTTTGTACAAACAAAAACAGTGAAACCAAAAGCAGAAGGGAAACAACAAACTGGGAAAAAAATCTTTATAACAAAAAACTCTGACAGAGGTCTTATTACTCAAATATACTAGGAGATAAATCAATTGTATAAAAAAATCAAGCCATTCCCCAATTGATAAATGGGCAAGGGACATGAATAGGCAATTTTCAGATAAAGAAATCAAAACTATCAATAAGCACATGAGAAAGTGTTCTAAATCTCTAATAATTAGAGAAATGCAAATCAAAACAACTCTGAGGTATGTCCTTGGGGAATGGCTGAACAAATTGTGGTATATGCTGGTGATGGAATACTATTGTGCTCAAAGGAATAATAAACTGGAGGAATTCCATGTGAACTGGAATGACCTCCAGGAATTGATGCAGAGTTAAAGGAGCAGAGCCAGAAGAACATTGTACACAGAGACTGATACACTGTGGTAAAATCGAATGTAATGGACTTCTGTACTAGCAGCAATGCAATGATCCAGGACAATTCTGAGGGATTTATAGAAAAGAATGCTACCCACATTCAGAGGAAGAACTGCAGGAGTAGAAACACAGAAGAAAGACAACCGCTTGAACACATGGGTTGATGTGGACATGATTGGGGATGTAGACTTGAAATGACCACACCAATGCAACTATCAATAATATGGAAATAGGTCTTGATAGATGACACACATAAAAACCAGTGGAAATGAGCATAGGCTATTGGGGGGAATAGGGGAGTGAAGGGGAAAGTAAGAACATGAATCATGTAACCATGGAAAATTTTTCTAAAAAATAAAATTAAAAATAAAATAAAATGAAATAAGGGTGATAACCAAATGTAACTCTTCTACATAGTATAATTGCCTCTCACTACCTGAAGAGATTTGTGCCAGGACCCATCAAGGACAGGTGTCTGTTCTCTTGAAATTAAAAACTTAAGATATTGATCACAGAAAAGAGCTTTTAAGGGGAAGTGGTCTAGGAAAAAACTGAATGATAATAATTCTGGAATGTTAACCCCAAACTACATTTTGACATATAATCATTTCCCTATTAAGCATTCCAAATATTTGAATTTGAATTCCTGAAATCTTCTTAGGGCAAAGAATCATATAGAAAGGCATAGAAGACTATACCAATTTGGACATCTCTTTCTCCAAGCTAGAAATCATTTGGATATATAGTAAATAAAATTGTTTTTTATCAGACTTGAGCCTTAATCCCAGAGTATATTATTTATGTGAATCTTTTCCTTCAATATAATTTTATTTCTAGGTATCTAGGTAACTGAATCTTTGACATTTTGGGAGTAGGAGGCAAGGTAATGATATAAGAAAAGGTAAATGATATAAGAAAAAGATATAAGAAAAAATTTAAAGTACATTCCTGAGGCTCAGGAAATGTATAATTTATTTAGAGGGCTAAGATTTTTATACTTGAGCCAAAGACCAGTATAGTTATCCTTTCTACATCATGGGGGTTAGGGACATAGCTTGATTGAACTGAGTGAACTAAAGAGCTTATTCACTCTTCTATATTTTCTGGTATCTGCTAATCTATATAAATTCTCCAATTTCTATTTGCTAATCTACTTGGATAAATGGCTATGCTAATTATTCACTATTTGTGATGATCTTTCATGTAACCAGCATTTGATGGGAAGAAGTTAATCATTGGATAGAAAGCTGAGGGTAACCATCCTCCTTTTAAGTAATAAGGGACAAGAAATGGCTTTTGTTTTCAACATATTGTATCCCCAAAGCAGTAATTTTAAAGGAAGCATATAGATATAATTCTAGTCTGATGCCTTTAGAGTCTAAGAAGGAGCATTCAACATAGAGGCTTGCTTGCCTCTCCCTTCAGCTATCATATTGGCTTTCCTCCTCTCCTTAGGGGCAGTCTAACCCTCAGGTAATACCTATTAATACCTCCCATGAGTTTCATTTAGGCAACCCATGTGAACATATATAACTTACATGAACACAGCATACATCTTTCATTGGTATATGGAAATGTTGTCTTTTCTTCTAATGTTCATTAAATGAGGAGAAAACAAAATATGATACATAAAATAAAAATTGGAACACAATTTGGCTCTAGAAAAACATTGAGAAAATATGCCTTCTTCCCTTCTTTGCAAAAATAGAGGATTATGGGTAAAAAGTGTTTCATATACTATCAGATTATGCTAATGCTTTAGTTGATTTAGATGAATTGGTTTTTTCCCCTCTTTTCTTTTTAAGTCTTTATTTCAAGAAATGCCTTATTTAGAAATGAAGGTGATGCAAAAAAAAGAGGTTTTGTTTGTTTTTTAAAGAAAACAACTTTAGGAATACAAGCTTCTCATTGCTTGGGACCTTGCCCTTATGACTAGATCCTCATCTCTGCCCCTGCATACACTTACATCTGTGCTTACAACTCTACTTAATTTCATTTGCGTATATCTACTTAGACATGTTTCTGTGAAAAATGAACAATATGGAAATGTGTTTTGCACAGTAATGCATGTATAACCCAGTTCAAGTTGCCTGCCAGCACAGAATGGGGAAGGAAAAGGAGGGAGGAAGATAAATGTAATCATATAACAGGAAAACTTGTGTGAAATTTGTTATTACACGTAATTGTTAAAAACAAACAATATATAAGTATATATTTTATAAAAGAGGAAAAAATAAATTAAAAAAAGAGAAAAATGTTTCTGTGAATCTAACTTCTCTAGTTGGACTCCCTTCCCACTCTCTACCTCATCTAATCATTTGGTGATTAACATACTCCCTAGAGGACTGGGGCTCAGATGTCTGAAGTTTGTTTTTGTGTTATTGTCAGGTGTCCCCAGTATGAAAAGCACTTAGTTTTTTTCAGGAACTCTTTGTACCAATTTGCATAATTTAATCAATCTTTGCTCCCTTTGATATATTTCTTATCAGAATTGAACATTATTAAAGTTTGAGGATCCCAACAAATTATGATTTTAACAATACATTTTCACACAATGTATCCTATTAGAAGGAAGTTACCATTTATAAAAGTTCATTTCTACTGATCAGACTGTTTTAATCAAGGCTCCTTTTTATATAATTTAATTGAATTTAACAAATGTTTATTTAGCACCTACTCTGTATAAGCCACTATTCTAGGGCTAAATTCAACTCCACAGGAAAAAATATCTTTGTTATTAACTGTATGTAAAAAGATATTGTTTAGGAACGAACAAAAGAAATATCTTCTGGAAATAAAGCACTAGTAATTTGTGAAAGTGGAAGTGGTATATGAAGTTTCCATAAACTAATAAATTTGTGGTTTCACAGAATTACAGACTCTCAGAATTGAAAAAGTCATCTTGCCCAATTCATTTTTGAACAAGAATTCTCTCCAGAACATACATAACAAATGGTCCTTAAGTCTGTGTTTAAAGAAGAATTCATTACTCTTAAGGTAGTCCATTATCCTTTTCGATGTGTCCAATGGATAGAGAGCTTTTTCTGGCATCCTATCAAAATTGCCTCTGCAACTTCTACCTACTGGTGAATTTTGCAATCTGAACTTAAGCAGAATTGGTCAAATCCATCAATCTTTTAGTTACACTTGAAGAAAATAATTGGGGAGGGTGGCTCAGTGGCTAGAGAGACAGGCCTAGAAATGGGAGATTCTGGGTTCAAATCTGGCCTCAGATGTTTCCTACCTGTGTGACCTTGGGCAAGTCACTTACCCCAATTGCCTAGCTCTTACCACTCTTCTTCCTTAGAATCAATACTTAATATTGATTCTAAGATAGAAGGCAAGAGTTTTAAGGAAAAAAAGAAAGAAAACTATCATGTTGACTCTAGGTCTGCTCTTCTCTCAGTTAAATATACTCCCCATTTCCTTCAACTGATCTGCATATGGCTTAACTTGAGGTCTTTTGTCAACTTAGCTGTCCTCCCTCAGATATTCTTAATGTTTTCTCTGAAACATGGACCTCAGAACTGAATGCAATACCCCAAATGAGGTCTCAGCAGGGCACAGTAGAGCAAGGCCACTACCAGTTTATTTCCAGACAGCCCAAGATTGCACCAACTTTCTTGGATTCTATATCCCACTGTAGACTCATATTACAATGAGATTTCAGTGAAATGAAATGCTCAGATCTCTTTCAGCTCAACTGTTTTTCAGCCATTCTTTTCCTATCTTGTTTTTATTTCTAACCCTTACCTTCCATCTTAGGATCCATTCTGTGTTTTGGTTCCAAGGCAGAAGAGTGGTAAGGGCTGGGCGGTGGGGATTAAGTGACTTGTCCAGGCTAACACAGCTAGGAAGTGTCTGAGGCCAGATTTGAACCTAGGACCTCCCGTCTCTAGGCCTGGCTCTCAAACCACTGAACGGTCTAGCTGCCCCCATCCTATCTTATACTTGTAAAGTTGATTTTTAGAACCCAGGAGCAAGAGTAAGACATTACCTTTTTTCTTTTTTTAATCAAACCTGAGACTTAATTTGTGTAGTACACTGCTCACAGTGAATGTCCTCTGCCAAAGGAGATCTATATACCTCTGCAATTTATGGTTTGGGGGAGTTGCCTGGGGATATCCTACTAGATTTTGTCTTATTGTCTATTGTTTTAGCTTGTCAACATCTTTCTGAAGTCTGAGAGCTCCCAGTATTGTGTCATCTACAGTTTTGGTAAATATATCATCTATTTCTTGACTAAAGTCATTGACAAAAATATCAGGTAGCACAGGACCATGCACTGAGCAGTGGGGCTTACCACTGAAGATCTTCTTCCCAGCTGACACTGAACTAATTATTAACATCCTCTTTTTAGGCTCTTTAGATTCAACCAGGAATAAATTCATAATCATACACTTCTCTAGTCCCCATTTCTCCATTTTTCTCACAAGAATAATGGAAGGAATCCTATCAAATATTTTACTAAAATGCAGGTAAATTCTATAGCACTCCCCAATTAAAAAAATAAATACTATTAGTATGGTATGACCTTAATTAATTCACCTCTTACTTGCCAAATTGAGTGACTTTTTATAAATTTTCATCTTTCATTCTCCAAGGTCACACAAGTAGTAAGAGGCAAAGGTAGGATCTGAACCCAAGCCCTTTGACTCTAGCTCTAATATCTATTCCACTATACCAAACTTCCTCTATACCTTTTGTTCTGTGAATATTTCCTGTGTCTCATCTCTTGCATCTGCCTTCCTCTCTTTCTCCTTTACTTTCTTCTTTTGTTCTCCTCTCTCCATCACCTGATTTTCCTTTTTATCCCTCTTCACTGGTCAAAATATGGAATTTAAACGGCAGTAAAACAAACAAAAAAAAAAAAACTTTGCGCTTTTTTTTTTTGAGTTGGTACTTTCTTGGTATAAAACTGTCTCTTCTCTAGGCATGAGTTCTCCTCTCTGTCATTGCCATACTATGTCTTCTCTGCAACCCTCCATCACATCTGTCAGCCAGTTACTATGAGCCAGGGATTATGCTAAGCCTGGAAATACAAATATAAGTAGAAAAAAAAAGTTGTCCCTACCCTTGAGGAGCTTACATTCTAGTAGGGAAATAGGACAAATAAAAGGATTCTGAAAAGGTAGGTAGAAGTATCTGGAAACACCTGTGTTAAAAATCTCTTGTGCTGGAAACTTCTGGCCACAAGTTGTACTCAACAACATCTCCCAAACGGTCTCAGACTATTTTTCAGAGGTGGGAAGCCAATTAGCTGCCCCTATATAAGACTGCACCCCTCCTCTAAAACCCCTGGCTTTCACATACATCTTTGAACTATCCTGATTTGTGAAAGACAAAGAATTCAGGTGTCCCCATACCAAAACAAGAGGAATAACAAGCCCTTGGCATTATGTGGTTGTGCCAAGTCCAGAACCATTCACTTTTCCTCCTCCTGCCATAGCCCAAAGATCATTGAGGTGGAGGCTGTATTCACTGCTATTGCCTAATGGGGGTGTAGAGGCCACTTAGGGAGGACTCACTCCTTTTTTGGCGTGAAGGCTTGCTGAGCCTTTTTACAGGGTTGCTCATTCCCTTTGGTATCCACGTTTCACCCAGCTCTCACCAGCAGCTCCAAGAAGCCACAATGGCCACATCCTGTTAAAACTATCTCAGTAAATGGGCTAAACTAAGTTGAGGGTAACCAACAGGTCTCAAACCTTCAGTGAGTCTATCGCAGACATGTGAAGACTTCCCCTAGTGGAAGGAGAGGATGAGAATAATTGTCAGGAAGGTGGCAGAAGTAAGTAAGCACTTTGGAGCTCTTAAAGCTTTGTCAGACTCTGAAAATGCCAAGTGCATACAGTGCATGCTGGGTTATCACTGCTCAATCTGACTTTTGCCTTGCCACTGGACTTCAATGACTGGAAGAGAGAGTAAGGCTGAGGACTTTGGGTCTCACTTAAATCCATCACCCTGTGATGTCACTGGGCCTCTTTGAAACGAAAGATGAACTATAACTCACAATGATGGAATTTCCTCTACCAGTGCAGATCCAAAACTATTCTGCAATTTAGAGTTGCCTGGGTCGTTGAGAGGTTAAGTGACAACACAAATAGGATATGACAAAGATGGAATCTGACCCCAGTTCTTCCTGATTCTGAGGTTGGATCGACCTAATAATTTAACTTTATATGATCAATAGCAATAATTTTAATTTTTAAATTTTTAATTATTGCATAATTTTATAGAGAGAGACAGAGACATACAAAGTCAGGGAGAGAAAGAAAGATGAGACAGAGAAAGAAAGATATGTGAGGGAGGGGGGGGAGAGAGAGAGAGAGAGAGAGAGAGAGAGAGAGAGAGAGAGAGAGAGAGAGAGAG